>NC_043708.1:116406925-116450021 GCF_006229205.1 Suricata suricatta | reverse complement strand
GGGGGAGGGGGGAAAAGAGGTGGTGGTGATGGTGGAGGGCTCTTATGGGGAAGAGCACTGGGTGTTGTATGGAAACCAATTTGACAATAAACTATTAAAAAAAGTAAGAAAAAAAATAAAAAAATAAAGTCCTTTGATACACACATTTTTTTCCCCTACAAAATTGCTAACATCTTATTTCTACTGGAATGGACTGAGAATGCTCATTATACTCCTACCAGCCCTGAGTAATGTCAGTGGTTTTCATCTTTGTCAGGCTGTCAGCCTAACCATGGTATCTTATGTTAATTTAGATGTATTTAATTTATTAGTAAGTTTGAAAATTTGTTAAATTATATTTGAAATTGGTTTTCTATAAAAGTTTTTGTAAAGTACTTATTTGTGGTCTCAGTGACAATTCACTTCAGTCTGAGTCATAACCACAAACTGCTTCTCTAGCTGTCTTGGGTGTATGTCTTTCATTAGAAGTCAAGACCAAGGGAGGATGTGGAGCCCAGAGCCCAGTTTTAAGCTCAGACAAAGCTCAACACCACAGCCTCTCCATGTAATATGGTTTTGAAATGAGGTAATGGGTAATGCTTTGACCTCTCTGTTTCCTCATTTGTGGACTGGTGGCATCACCTATGCTTTATAAGGCTTTCATAAGGATGACATGAGATAATACATGTGGCAAGACTTCTTTTCATGTCTTTTCCCAGAATTGCCTGAGGATTTAGCTGTTGTGTAAATCTACTCATTGCTGTAAACAGGGAATTTGCTATTTATAAAAGACATGTTACATCCATGATATGAGGTTGACATTACTGAAGAGTCTATAAAAGGAATTGGTGTAGGGTTCAGGCAGTAGAATATATCTGGGTATATAATTTTTGTTTTTTTGTTGAAGGACCAACTCTGAGGAACTGCAGTTTACAGAGTATATATATATACATAGTGCTTCATCCTTCTGTCTCAAGAGAGGCTTAATAGTTTGTAAACTTGTTTACTGCATGAAAAGAAGTAGATTTACTTACATTGGTTTACCACTTTTTGGTAGATTCTAAGTGACCTGGCAGCTGAGGGCATGTACAGAACTATAAACAAACAGAAAATAACAATATACTTAAGGGGAATTATGCTACAAGTTAACATGAATGAAACAGACTTGGAAGATAAACCATTTGACAATTTTAACAAAAAATTATCCTTTAGAGGAAGTCCAATTACAGCACAAAAATTACTTTCTCAAATTTAACTTTTATAGACAGATTGGAAAAATGTTTAACAATTAAAACAAATGTACCAAAGTAGTAGAAATAATGAAAGAAAAGATGTTAGAAACTGAAAGTAGTTTCAGAAAATATAACAAACAAATAATTCAGCCGTCCAAAGAGATAAAAATAAGTAGTTAATAGAGGGAAGATAATTAAATAGTAAAGAAAATTTCTCTATAATAAAGTCTTATCACCAAAGACTGAATATCCACATGCAAAAGAATGGAATTGGACAACCTATCATATACCATACACAAAAATCAACTCAAAAATGGATTAAACACTTAAACATAAGACCTGAAAATATAAAACTCCTAGACGAAACATAGCAAATCTTCCTAACTTTGTTTTTTGGCAACGATATCATGGATATGTTGCAAAAAGCACAAATACCAAAAACAAACATAAACAAGTGAGACTACATCCAACTATAAAACCTCTGCATAGCAAAAGAAGCAATCAACAGAGTGGAAAGGCAATTTATAGCATTGGAGAAAATATTTGCAACCCATATATTTGATAAGGGATTAATATCCAAAATATATAAGGAATTCCTATAACTCATCAGTAAAAACAATAAAAACCCAATTTAAAAAAGTGGCCAAAGGACCTGACTAGACATTTCTCCAAAGAAGATAAGCATTACTAACCATCAGGACATGCAAATCAAAACTACAATGAGATATTATTTCACACCTATCAGGATCGTTAATATCAAAAATACAAAAAGCAAGTATTGGTGAAGATGCAGAAACCTTGAGTACTGTTGGTGGGAATGCAAAATGGTGCAGCCATTATGTAATATAGTATTAAAGTTCCTCAAAAACGTAAAAGTAGAACTATCACATGACTCCACAATCCCTCTACTAGGTATTTATCCAAAAGAATTGAAATAAGAATCTCAGAGATATTTGTACTCCCATCTTCATTGAAGCACTATTCACAATAGCTAAAATATGGAAACAACTTAAATCACCATAAGTAGATAAATAGATAAAGAAAGTGTGGTAATAAACATACAATGGAATATTATTCAACCTTAAATAAAAAGAAAAATTTGCAATATGTGAATGGAGAACCTGAGGATATTATGCTAGGTGAAATAAACCAATCATAAAAAGATAAATATTACATTCCACTAATATGAAGTATCTAAAATAGTCATATTTATGGAGTAAAGAATGAAACGATGGTTGCCGAGAGCTGGAGAGAGGGGGAATATGGAGTTACTGGTCAACAGGCACAAAGTTTCAGTCAAGCGACATAAGTAAGTTCTAGAGATCTGTACAACATTAAGGTAGGTTTCAACAATAATGAATTACATACTTAAAATTTTGTTAAGGGAGTAGATTTCATGTTAAATATTATTTCCACAATAAATAAATAAATAAATAAATAAATAAATAAGTAAAGACTTGAGTCTGCAGACTAAAAAATTCACTTGGCAGAGAAAAGATTAATTTTAAAAAACAAAGAGATGCCTTAGATATATCATTTTGAAATTCTGACACTTGAGTATAAAGAGAAAATTGTTTTAATTTCCAAAATGAAAAAAACTGACACAACTGAAATTAAAGTAGCATCATATCTTTCTTCTTTGGCATTGGACCTCAGAGGTAGTGAAATAATACCTAGAGAATACTAAAAAGACAGAATTTAGACCCAAGAACATATTTCCGACTAAAATGCCATTCACCTGTCAGAGTTAAAGATGATAATTTTTGGATATGTATTTAATTAGAATATATTACCTGTTAATTTATAGATGAATAAAATATTTGTGAAAATTTTTGTCCTATAACATTTCAATCTTAAGAGAAATCTGAAGATATATAGGAAAATTGCTGATCCTTGAATCTTGCAATATCTAAAATCTAAAAATAATATTATTGTGGTTTGATGGAAAACTAGTACCATGTGTTAATTAATGATTGCTGGAAAAGCAAAGATATAATTTAAGAACAAATTTATGGACATATTTAAAGAAAACATCTTATGAAGAAATACAAATTTCAAACTGTCCAGAAAACACTGACACAGAATATTACATGTTACACATATTTTTAAAAAATTACTGAACTTCAAGAATACAGAAACAGTCTCTTTGCATCCATGTAGATGATTAAGTCATATTTAATGAGAAAGACACACACACACACACACACAGACACACACACACACACAAAACTTAACTCAAACCTAAGACCTTTCCATATAAACATGCACTATAAAAAGACAGTAGAACAGTGTTTCCTAAGACTTCATGAAATTCTATTTTAAGGCAACAAGATTTTTAATTATAAAGGCTATAGAACAAACATTAAAAAATTGTATAGATACTTTTGGTTGGTCCTGAAGAAAGTGCTGAAGATAAATTTCAGTTAAATCAACAGATTAATGAATATACTAGGGGGAAAAAGACAGACAATTGAGATTAAATCCATTGAATGAACTAAGATTAAAGCCAATATGAGCATTATGATTAGAGAATGTGTTGTGAGTGTTTCAGACCCTAATGCTGTTGAGAAATACTCAACTAGCTGCAACTCCAAAGAAGAAGAGATAAAGAATGTTCTGAATATGCTGGTCCTCTGTCTTTTATACCTGGTGACAAGATAACCATTACAAATTGGACAAAAAAGACAATGGATAAGCACTTTTATTTTATTTTATTAAGTTTTTTAAATGTTTATTTATTTTTGACAGAGAGATAGAGTGCCAGCAAGGGAGGGACAGAAAGAGAAGGGGACAGAGAATCGGAATAAAGGTCTAGGCTCTGACCTGTCCGAACAGAGCTTCCTGCAGAGCTTGAACTTATGAACTGTGAGATCATGACCAGAGCCATGTCCTGAGCCATGACCTGAGCCAAAGTCAGATGCTTAACCCACTGAAACACCCACATGTCCCTGGATGAGCATTTTTAAATTTCAAAGGTAAACATTAAATAATAATAAACTAAAATACAGTGGTAGAAGAGAAATAAGGGAGATGCTCAACACTGTGAACACACAACAGTCATTATTACACTTGACAAATAATGAACACTTAAAAAAGACAGAAGGATGTTGGGGAACCTGGGTGGCTCAGTCGGTTGAGCCAGTTGAGCATCTGACTTTGGCTTGGGTCATGATCTCATGGTGTGTGAGTTCAAGTCCTGCATCAGGCTCTGTGCTGACTGCCAGAGGCTGGAACCTGCTTTGGATTCTGTGTGTCTCTCTCTCTGTACATCCCCTGCTTGCACTCTGTGTCTCAAAAATAAATAAATGCTAAAAAAAAACAAAGACAGAAGAATGAGTTTTTAGTGGTGTTAAAACTATAAAGTTAATTGGTGGAACAAAGTTAAGTAAAATGCTCCAGGTGGTTAAAAATACACAAATATAAAACCAAACAAAGCAGACATTGTAAATGAAAGTTATAAGCACAAGAGAAATTACAATAACAAAATTCACTGACAAAAATTTTACCAAACTTTAAAGGATAGGCAACTCTTAGTCTATGTATACTGCTGAAGAACAGAGAAAAAGCAAAAAATCTCTCAAATTATTTAAATAAAATATGTAAAATGTAGAACAACAATAAAAAGAAAATAAGAAAACTCCTGACTGATCAGATATAAAATTATTAATTATTAGAATTAATAAATATTCCATTAGACAATATTAAAGTAGATTAATTTCTGGTTTATGTTTTAAAATGCAAGTATAATTAAATACTGGGAAATTTCTTAATATAGTTTTCTGAATAGAATACAATTTTATCGATATAATTGACACATTTATATATTAAAAGTGGTTATTTCTGTAGATGCTGAAAATATATTTTTTAAATTGACATGAATTTTTGATAGAATGCCTTTAAAAAGTCAGATAGATGGTTCTTTAGTATCATTAAAGATGTGTTTCTGTGTATACATGTGAGTGTGTAATCTCAAAGAAAGGCCAATAGTATGGTTAATGAAAAAACATAAGAATTTCTTCCATTAAAAGCAGGTTAAAGGCAAGGATGTGAAACATTACCACTAGTATTTAACATTGTTCCAGAATCACTAGCTAAAGCCAAAAGCTAAAAACATCTGAGATGAGATTAAATTGTCATTATTTGTGGGTCATATGTTGATATATTTGAAATATGTAAGAAAATTGGAGGAAGAAAATATTACAAGCAAATGGAGCATGCAATTAGCTGATTAAGTACAAAATTAACACAGAGAAATGAATTGACTTCATATATATACAAGCTACAGCTGGTTAAACAATTTAATGGCAGAACAATGTTTTTTTAATCAATAACAATAAATAAACATCTAGGAAAAACTTAATAAGACAAAAACCATGCAATATCGATATGAGAAAATATTTAAAGTGTATTGCTTGTTTATTTTTTCATGTTTATTTTTGAGAGGAAGAGAGACAGAATGAGCAAGGGAGGTTAGAGAGAGAGGGAGACACAGAATCTGAAGCAGGCTCCAGGATCTGAACTGTCAGCACAGAGCCCAACACAGAGCTCGAGCCATGAGATCATGACCTGAGCCAAAGTCAGATGCTTAACTGAGGTACCTAGGTGCCCCTATAATGAAGAAATATTTAAAGTGCTTCTGAGTGATACAAAAGGAAGCATGAACAAATGGAAGTTTTACCAAGCTGGAACCTTGGCCACTCGGAGCAATAGAAATTGGCTGGGGCCAAATCTGTTCCAGACAAGGCTTTTATTGGGGCTTAGGTTCTGTCTTTGCTAGTCTTGGCTCGTCATAGTCCAGCCCCTTTTTTAGGTAAGCATCCTGCTTCCACATTCCTGCAAAATATATTACTCAGAGGGCATAGGATTTAAGCTATCAAGAATGCTAGATTTTACAGTTAGGGTTGTGGGACCCAAGTCTAGTCCTTGCTCTGCTTCAGAAAAGTAGACCCTCTTCTTGGATAAGAAGAATTAGTTTCATGATGATATTGATTACCACAATAGTGATTTATATATTTCGCATAATTGCAAAAAGATACCAACAGTATGTTTGTGGGAACCAGACAAGCCAACTATAGAGTTTGTATTAAGAAATAAGCAAATAATTGCCAAGAAAATTATAGGTAAGCTATATCAGAATTTAAAACATGTTTTATGATTTCATAATTAAAATAGTAATGCCTGCTCTTGAAAAGAAAAATAAGTGGAAAAAATAGAAAATACCCAAATAGGCTAAATTCATATGACCAAGTTAGAATAAAAATTAGTAAGGAATAGATTCAGAAATGGATTGGGAAAAACTGCATATCCAAGTAGATTTATATGCCTCTTTACATCTTTACCAATATAAGTTAAAAATGTATCAAATGTTTAAATCTAAAAATCCAAACAAGAAAATACCTCAATAATATATGAGAGAATGTTGACAGGGAGTAAAGAATGCCTTTTTAATTATGATACAAAAATTTAGCAGCATACCAATGGAGGTTGTTTGGACTGGGGGAGGAGGGAATGGAGGCTGAGTATTCATTCAATGGGTACAGAATTTCTGCTTGGGAATGAGAAAGGAAAACTGATGAGATCCCATGAAAGAAAAAAGCTGGTTTTTTTTTCTCTTTTTCCTTTTGCTTCTTTCTGGCTGTTCTTGCTAGGACCTGCATGTCCACCCTACTCTACATGTGCCTTGCAATGCAAGTAGCATATGTCCTCCTTGTAAGGGACAGAGAGATCATGATATATTTTGAGTCTTTCAGCACAATAGATGATATCTAAGAAATGATGTGGCAAGGCCAGCATGTGCTTACTCCAGACCGCTGGTGCTAGATACCTCAAGGACAAGAAGACCCCTGACTTTAGGGGATGATGCCTTATGAAGGACACCTGGACCCTGTATCTTGTTCCCAAATATCTAAGAGGACACATAAACCAGACCACAATCACCAATAAAAACCCCAGACTCCAGACAAAGGAGAGATGCCCTCCTTTCCTGAGTCTCCTGAACATTTAGTTCATCTGTATCTGCTCTCTCTGTATCTTCAATAAAACTCTGCTTTCACCTCCTACTGGTGTTGGATTTCCACCCTGGTAAAGCCAATAACTCTTGGCGGGTCCTGCAGGACCCCCGCCCCTCCATCTGAGTCCTTGGACATGGTTTCCCTGCATCAGGAAGATGAAAAAGTTTTGGAAATGGATATGGGTGATGGTTGCACAACAAAGTGAATTTATTTAATGCTGTAGAGACTATAATTAAAAATGGTTAAGACAGTTTGAAGTTGTGTATATTTTACCACAATAAAAAAGTAGCAACATAAAACAAAAGTATCTTAAAAAAATCAATAAAGTACTCATCACCATAAAAAAGTCAGAAGGTAAATAATCTGGGAAAGTTTTATTCAATTTATATCACAGGAGAATACAAATTTTCTTAACATATAATGAGCCGCTTTAATCACCAAATCCTCAACAAAGCAATGGAAAAATAGAAATTTTTTTTTTCATTTTTGCAGGAAAGGAAATACAAATTACTCCTGTATATGTGAATAAATACTGATTGAAATCATAGTGCCTCATTCCCTTAGATTGCCAAAGAGTTAGGTGGTTGATAGCGTGCTTTTACCTCAAGAGTACAGAGACATAGGCACTTGCATATGATGCTGGGGATAGCACAATTTGGCCATAACTACTATTAAAAAGAAAACTACAGACCAAAGTAGGGTGTCACTTGCACTAAGGCCCCAAATCAGTAAACTAAAACTTAAAACTAACCTAATTGCAGTTTCAATCCACCCCTGGTCAAGACATGTAGTCTTAACCTGTCAGTTAACTTCCCCTAAAAGCACATGAAGTAATCTACAATAAGACCCTGTCCTCCTCTCTAAGGGACAGTGATCTTGCCTGAAACAATCCTTTCTTTTCTTTTCTTTTTCTTTTTTTTCCTTATATGCTTATATCTTTCTTGCCCCACCTTCCTTCCTATAAAAACCTTACATTTAGTATAACTCCTCAGAGCTCTCTTCTACTTCTAGACGAGATGTTGCCCAATTCATGAATTATTTAATAAAGTCAATTAGGTCTTCAAATTTGCCCAGTTGGGTTTTGTTTTTTAACATGCTAAAATTTAAGAAGCGTACATCCTTTGTCCATCTATTGCAGTGATAGAAATATAGCTTCTAGGTAGACTCACACATGTGCAAATAAAAAATGTATGGGAGCATTCATTTCAGCATTGGTTGCTGCAAAAAGATTTGGGAAAATAATTAAATGAAAAGGGTGCAGCTGCTAAAACGAATGAGACACTGGTATATGAACCAATATAAACTGAACTCCAGGATTTATCATTAAGAGAATAAAGAGAGGTGC
This sequence comes from Suricata suricatta, assembly GCF_006229205.1. Lineage (NCBI taxonomy): Eukaryota > Metazoa > Chordata > Mammalia > Carnivora > Herpestidae > Suricata > Suricata suricatta. Next base: position 116,441,454 of record NC_043708.1, on the reverse strand, counting down.
AGAACAGAGTGCGATCAACCATTCACTGAAAGTCACATAGAGATGAATGTGCTTGTTAAGTGTCAGCGCCAATATGTCTTGTCCCGCCCCGGCCAGCAGGGCAGATAATCCTCTTGGGTTCTTGATCCTGAGGGAGGGAGAGAAAACAGACGCAGAGGGGAGACGCACAGAGAGTAAAGACAACACAGGGTATCCGATCAAGCCTCCTTCTTTTTATTGAGAAAACACCCTATCTTATAAAGGTTTCAAGGCGGGAAAACAAGGCAGCTGACCTAGGTCGGTTGCTAGGAAACAGGGTTAGGGGATTAAGACTGGAGTAAAAGGGGAACCAGACTAAAGTGTTTTAGCACAGCGCCTGAGGGGCTGATACTACCCTGCCTGCAGGCAGTTAATCTTTGATCTTCTGGCTTCTCCTCTGACAGGGAGTGGCGCTCCCCTGCCTATTTTGCAACTCCTCTCAGGGAGTGACATATCCGGCTAGCAAATGGCCAAGCAGCTGAATCTTTGCTGCTCCCCACATCTGGAAATAAATATAAGGAACTAATGGCAGTAAGTATATAGAAAAGGAAACTGGGAATAGGGGGAAAGTATATAGAAAAGGAAACTGGGAAAAGGGGACCATCTCCTTGCATCTTTTAGCTTCTGGTGACCTCATGTTCCTTGGCTGTGGCAATATAATCAGGCTCTACCTCTGTCTTAACCTGGCCTTCTTCCCTGAGTCACATCAGATGTTCTCTTTTCTTCTTATAAAGTCACCAATCAATGGATTTAGGTCTGACCCTAATCCTGACCCGGGATGGTTTTGTCTTGAAATCCTAAAAAGATCTGCAATGATCCTATTAAGGTCACATTCTGAGGTTCTGTATGGGATAAATTTTTAAGGAACACAGTTCAACTCCATATACTTGTGTATACTATTCTGAATCTTGTGAAATTTGCACTATGTATATTTATCACTCTTTCAAAATAAGTAAATAATATAATTGAAAACTATCAACAACACATGTCACATTTATACATGTGAATATATGATGGCATTTGTTTACATGTGTAAGTGTATTTATATTTTTTATAAGGTATAATGAACAAAATTTTAGAGTGGTACCCACCAGGTTAAAATCAGCTATCTGATGGGGAGACTGGAGGTTAAAATGAGAAGGGGGATAGAGAGCTCATGCCATGTTCTCTATAGGTCTCTGCAATGATTTACTGGATACAGCACATAATTTATACTGCATTTTTTGGGAGACACATTTTATGAAAGATTGTATTTTTAAATAAATGTATTTGAGTCCTAAAATTTAAAGAGATACATGCTTATATAGAATAAACTTCACTAAATTCTAAAATGACAATAAGATTGCTACTGCTTTTATCAGCAATGAGTTATGTGAGAAGTAGAAACACAGAGGTGACTTTCTAATCTTGCATACTAAAAGTAAATCTGATTATACTGCTCAGCTAAAAGGCCACGTGTAACCATTGCCCTTACTTTGTGAACACTTAGAAATGGCAAGAGATAAGAGGGCTGGGTTCTCCAGCTATTATAGTGGAGGAGAAGAAAAAGTTTTCCTCAACCCTCTTAGGGCCCCTGGCTGGATCTGAAAAATATACCACCAGCAAAGACAGATTAGCAAGAGAAATGCCATACTCTGGTTTCTTTTCAGATCGTATAAATCTTTCACCTTTTAACAAGAGAAATGCCTACACATGTTATTGAATTGTTACATGTATGTGAGAGCCTTCACAATGAAATGAATACCTGAAGAAGTGGCCAGAGCTTGAAAGTTTTTGTATCATTTAGATAAAGAAATACTATATAGTAAAACCTTAGTCTGCAAGCATAATTTGTTTTGGAAGCATGCCTTATAATCCAAAGCACTTGTTTATCAAAGCAAATTTCAAGAACCGTTGTCTCAGTTGTAATCATATGTTGTTTGATGTCAGTACTATTCACATTGCAAGACTTTGCTCCTTTATCAAGTTAAAATTTATTAGAAATGTTTACATTTCTTGTGGAACACTCGTAGAACAAGTTGCTTGCAATCCAAGGTTTTACTGTATTTGCAAACGATCAGTAAGACAAAGGGAATTGTGGTAAAGGGACTAAAAGGTGAAAAAAGTAAGTAGGAAGATAACAGTTTTACAAGGTTTGTTTGTACAGATCTCTTGGCCCTCCATTCACTATCTCTGGTGTTAAGAATGTCTTCTCTCCTTCTGGTACAGGGAATGCACTTTTCACTTGGGAGATTTATAACTTGATTCTGGTCATGGCAGGGAGGTCTTCTTACTTCTTCCATTTTCTCAAATTCCTTCAGCTTAAAAATTCAATAGGCCAAAGTGCAGTATTTTGGGTAACATGTCCTGAACCCATCAACTGGCACAGTGAGGATTTGCCATCTGTTCTGGGAGTGGGAATACATGAGCGCTGTCATGGCAGAATAACCAGAGAGTGGATAGACAGATGTGGGACAGGACAGGAAAGTTTGAAACCCCACAGTTCATCAGGCAACCTGCTCTTGGAGGGAAAACACAGCAGGTGAAAATCCCCCAGTGATTATTTTCAATACAAATCTATCTCTGAAATACACCCTATGTTCATCTAGAGTTGTTTTTGAATAGAAAATATAGTTTTTCCTTCTCTTCAGGGGTATGCACTCATTACTGTTCAACATTACAGGAGTACTAGCATCCTGTATCATGGAGGGATTTGCTCCCTCTGGTACTGGGCAGAGCAAACTGGAGGGCCAAATGCTGCTCCTTAGGGAGAGCATTCCTGGTCTGATCCCTGGAGGGTACCCAGTCTGAATGGGGAATACTGTCCTATAAACAAGATGGAGATCACAGAGTTTGTTCAATACTTGAAAAGGAGCAAGGAGGACTGCTCGTAAATCTTTCTTCTGGAGTTTAGTTTGTATTGAAAACTCCGGAAGCTCAAACACAGCTTGTACCCAGAAGCAGGACATTGCTGTAGCAAACTCTTAGAAAGGCCATCCTTTTGGGGGGCTACTTTCAGCACATTTTCCTTCCTCAGAGAAACTAGGCTCAGAGTCCCACCAGGAGCTGAAGAAGGAGGCCAAGAAGCTTGGCAGGGATGTGAGGGTGCACAGTGTGGTATGCGTCATGAAAGTGGACAGTACTGAGGCTGTAAATGTGAATGTCCACTGTACCACAACCAACCACAGAGTTTCTGATGACCTTCTAAGTTGTAATGCCCCAGAGAGTTGGTGCAGAATACACTTGGCCTTGAGAAGATTTAGGAATGTTTGGCTTCTGGGAACCAGGTGCAGTTATTTTCCTCCTCACCGTGTGTGAGGAAAATAATTATTTTGTGGGCTTTTATTTTTCCCTTGGATTATAAAACTGTAGCTAGAATCATACTAGAGGTGCTGTTTTGCCTCCTGCAGGAAGCATGTCAGAGTGCTGACTGCTAGGGATAACTTCTGGTGTGGGTGCCTGGTGCATTCCCCTCCTTGCTATATTTAGTGATATTTTTAGGTGTGTGGCAGGAAGAGAATGTTTTCAAAATTACCCTTCATGTTCTTATTGGCATAAATGCACCTTTTATTTATTTTTGAGATACAGAGAGAGACAGCGGGAGCAGGGGAGGGTCTGAGAGAGAGGGAGACACAGAATCCGAAGCAGGCTCCAGGCTCTGGGCTAGCTGTCAGCCCAGAGCCTGACGCGGGGCTAGAACCCACGAACCGTGAGATCATGACCTGAGCCGAAGCCGGACGCTTAACCGACTGAGCCACCCAGGCGCCCCAACACTTTCTTCTTTTATATGAGTTTTGATTTAAAGTTGTATAAATGTTTGGATTTTAAAATTATTTTCTTATTGCTTTTTAAATGTACATTTTATGTATTCTTTTTTTCCCTTTCTGTTTTATTGTGATGTAATTGACTTATAGCACTGCATAAACTTAAAGTGCACAGCATACGTATATTATGAAATGATTACCACAATAGGTTTACTTAACCCTATTACCTCATATGGAGACACACACATACACACATGTAAAAACATGTTTTTCCTGGTGATAAGAACTTTTAGGATCTACTCTCAGCAATTTGCATATATAGCACACAGCAGTGTTAACTATGGTCATATGTGGTACATCACATCTCCAGTACTTATCTATCTTATAACTGGAAGTTTCTACCTTTGACCACTTTCATCTGATATTTATTCTTCTGAGATTTGTTTGATTACTTGATTACTCATCATTATATTTCTGAGATTAACTCCTATTGATCAAGCCAGGATTCACTATTAATCCGGAACTTCTTTAGGATAAATTCCTAATCTGAGATTAGGAATTGGGTGTGAATGGTAAGTATGAATTGGATGCACCAACCACACGGGGCCAGTCTGTGGTTGCTGTGTTCATCGAAACTGGAGGCAGCCCCATTTCTTCTCTGCTTTTGTTCAGCTTCCATGTTCCCAGTGTCACTAGACCCTTGGAGTCCTTGCATCCCTATGGTCCTAAACCCACCCCCTCACCCCATCCCCACCCACCAAGTCTGCCAAAGATATGGTATGTGCCCTTTAGGGACAGTGGGCTACAAAGCCAGCCACCTGTCACTTGGTCCCTGCTTTCACTTCTATCTAGGCCTCTGCCCCCTCATTTCAAAAATATTTTAAACCTTTTCTACCATTTTTAGTTGTTTTCAGCAGGAGGAGTTTTCAGGGTGTTTAGTTCACCATACTGTCACAAAAGGAAGTTAATCAATTCTTGATATTTGCTTAATTTTAGAAAGTTAAATAAATGTATTCAAAAAATTTCAAGAAACATAAAAATAGGAAGAAGAAATTAAAATCACAAATAACTGGGGTGCCTGCACGGCTTAATTGGTTAAGTGTCTGACTTCTGAGTTTTAGTCCCACATAGGGCTCTACGCTGATGGTATGGAGCCTACTTGGGATTCTTTCTTTCTGCCCTTTCCCTACTGGTGCTCTCTCTGTCTCAAAATAAATAAAAATTTAAAAAATAATAAAATCACAAATAACTCAGCACCAAAAAAGCATCCTCTTTGACTCCCTGTGGCCCAGAAACCTAACTCAGTACTTCAAAAACCCCCTCAGAAAAGGCTTCTCAGGCAGAGGAAAATGGCATGCTCTATCCACACCAAACATCTTCCTCTCCTCTGCTACCTGCAGTAGGGATCACCAGCTGATCTCCTACTCTCTCTGTGAATGTATTTTTCCACTGGAGGAGAGTGAGCCTGCTCCATTTTATCCTCTGCTGGGTCTTCAGCACCTAGAACTGCCTCTGGCATATAGTAGGCCTTTCTTGTTTTGCCTTGTGAGGATTGCTCTGGTTGTGATTTAGCTGCTCTTATACAAGCATACCTAGATGAAAAGGGGTATCATTGAAGAGCAGACTTCTTTTCATTTTTTTAATGTTTATTTATTTTTTGACAGAAAGAGAGAAGGGGCAAGCTGAAGAGGGACAGAGAGAGAGGAAGAGACAGAGAATCCCAAGCAGGCTCTGCACTGTCAGCACGGAGCCTGACTAGGGGCCTGATCTCATAAACTCTGAGATCCTGACCTGAGTACAAATCAGGAGTTGGATATTTAATCTACTGAGCCACCCAGGCACCCCTCCATTTCTTAAAATTAAGGAGCTAGCCACTCCAACCACAAGCAAAGAATGCAAAGTTCATCACTCCTTCTGTACCCCTCAATGCTCTTCTTCCTTCCCCATTGCACCCCTTCTCATCCACAAAATCTGTAACTCCTACTTTTCAACTAAATAAGATGATAGCCTAGAACAATCTAATCTTTTACTTGAAACCAAATGCTCCAACTTCCTGCCTTATTGATATTCCTTTGGGTTTTTTTGCTTCTTAAATATGTCCTTTTAGGTTGGTTTTGCTTTTCCAAAAACATATCCTCTGCCTGAGAGGACAATAGTGTCTAAATTACTTATTCTATATTTGTTTGTTCATGGTCCATTTTCCTAAAGTGATATTTATTCCTTTTATTGATTTTTATGCCTCTTTATAAATTTGTAAATGCTCTTCTCTAGCTTTTAAATTGCCTTTTAATCTATTTAATAATGACATTTCTTGAGGTATTCTAGTTTTTATTTTCATTTAAATTTTTTAAATGTTTATTTATTTTTGAGAGGGGGGAGGGGAAGAGAAAGAGAGACACAGATTCCGAAGCAGGCTCCAGGCTCTGAGCTGTCAGCACAGAGCCCAGTGTGGAGGCTTGAATTTATGAACTATGAGATCGTGAACTGAGCTGAAGATGGATGCATAACTGCCTGAGTCCCCCCCAGGTATCTCTATTATATTTGATTTAGAAAGGTATTTCTCATCTGAGAGCACCTCAACCTTAGTCTGCATTTTCTTCTCTTTAATCATTTAAAATTTTTAATTATAAAATAGTTCAGAAAAAGTAAGAAAAAAAGAAAAGGAAAAAAGTAAAATATTTATCTAACATCCTAATTGTAGTCAATAAACATTATTGACTTATGCTATTTGCTTTAGATCATCTTAAAATTTTTTCTTAATGTTTTTTTTTGAGAGAGAGAGAGATAGACAGAGCATGACCAGGGAACGGTCAGAGGGAAAGGAAGACACAGAATTAGAATCTGGCTCCAGGCTCTGAGCTGTCGGCACAGAGCCCCACATGGGGCTTGAACCAACAAACCGTAAGATCATGACCTGAGCTGAAGTCAGTGCTTAACTGACTGAGCCACTGAGGCTCATCTTATAAAAAAAAAAAAAAGCATTAAAAATACAGTTTAACTCCACACTCTCCCTGGCTTTGCTCACAGAAGTTACTACCAGCTTAAATTTGGTGGGTGTTCTTTACCACACATGCCTTTTTTTGTACTCTGTACAAAAGAACAAAAGTACTCAGTTTGTATTTGCTCATAAAATATATATACTAATCACTTGTATGTCTAGTTATTTGCATAAGAATTATGATTCTTTATTATTCAAACATAAAAAAAAAGGAATTTGTGACAACATGGATCAACTTTGAGGGCATTATGCTAAGTGAGGTTAGTCAGACACAGATAAGACTAATACTGCATGATCTCACTTCATGTGGAATCTAAAACCAAAACCAAAAAACTCATAGAGAAAAAGTTATCAAAGGTAGGTAGTGGTGCGTGGGGGAGTTGGAAAAAAAATGGTCAAAAGATACAAACTTACAGTTATAAGATAAATAAGTACTTGGGAGTTAATGTACAACATACTGATTATACACAGGAAAGTTGCTAAGAATAGATCATCACAAGGAAAAAAATATTTTTTCTTTTATATTTGTACCTATAAGAGATGTTGGATTTTAACTAAACTTATTGTGGTAATCACTTCATAACATAAGTCAAGTAGGAATGCTACATACTTTAAACTTATACAGTGGTGTATGTCAGTATTTCAATAAAACAACAACAAAAGAATTATGGTTCCCACCTAATGTCTTTCTACTTAGTATTCATGGAGATCTTTCAGAATTAGCAGATGTAGATCTAATTCATTAATTTACAAACAAGGTATAGGTTATTTGTTCTCTTGTTGCAAGGTGTTTAGGTTGGCTCCATTTTTCTTTATTTGACACAATGATGCCATGAATAACCTTGCACATGTTTCCTGCTGTACAAGTGTTCTTATTCCTAAGTAGAGTTATCTTAGCAATGGAGCCATTAGACGGATGGCTACAGTCTTCAAACTTAGTGTGAACACTTTAAAGTCCCGTGAATGATACACACTCCCACCAATGACCTGTGCAAATTACAGTATTTCAAGGTTTGTGCCCTCTTGTGTTATCAGATTTATAGTGGAGAGATTTTTCAGAAAAGTCCTATGTTGACTCTAGTTGTTATGACTCTAGTTGTTTAACTGATTTTTCTTTTACATTTTTTAAAAGTTTATTTGTGGGGTGCCTGGGTGGCTCAGTCGGTTAAGCTTTCAACTTCAGCTCAGGTCATGATCTCACAGTCTGTGGGTTTGAGCCCCACAATGGGCTCTGTGCTGACAGCTAGCTCAGAGCCTGGAGCCTGCTTCAGATTCTGTGATTCCCTCTCTCTCTGCTCCTTCCCTGCTCAGTCTCTGTGTCTCTCTCTCAAAATAAAATAAAGACATAAAAAATTTTTTTAAGTTTGTTTATTTAGAGAGAGAGAGAGAACATGTTCATGAGTGGGGGAGGGACAGAAAAAGAGAGAGAAAGAACCCCAAGCAGGCTCCAGTGCAAAGCCTGACACAGGGCTTGATTTCACAAACTGTAAGATCATGACCTGAGCCAAAATCAAGACTCAGTTGCCTAACCAACTGAGCTACCCTAGCATCCCAGATTTTTCTTATACTTTTAAATTGACTAAAACTTAGTTAACAAAACATTACTCTAAGAGCTCCCAGAGTATATTTTAGTGTGTCTTGTAATCTTGAAATCTGGCTTATCTTTTTCTTAGAATTCACCAAATGGTTCAGTATTGTCGACTGAGCAACCTTTTTTTCCTCCACTAATTTAAAATGATTACTTATAAATTCCTATATACAATGGAATTGATTAACACAAGCACTTTATTTTTGTGTGGAATAATATTATAATTATAGCTTTATAATAAGCTTCAGTGTCCTCTGATGCAGGTTCTTTTTTTCATATTTTCCTATATTCTTTCATACTTTTTGTAATTATTGCATAGTGAATTTTAGAATAATTTTGTCAAGCTCAAAACATCTGTAAATATTACTGATATTTTAAAATCAGTCATTTGTCTTACTTGTTTATTAAAAAAAAGATTTGTTTTATACTGCATGGATAAACCTTATCAATCATTTTTCTTCCTAGTTTCTAGCTTTGATGACATATCAATTTTGAAACTTCAGTTGGTCACAAAATATTAAAATATCCACCTAAATTTTCTTGTATTAATTTACTTTTATAATTTCCTTTGAAATTATTTTATCTGAAGCTCCCTCACTGATTAAAATCCTATCATGGTTACTCATAGATGTTTCTCACAACATGGCACACTGGAAAGGCCTTTCCTGCCAGAAACATTAATACATTTTGGGGTCAGATATAGCATTAAGTGTACATGGAACACTTATAAAATAAAATTCCCAGTAACCAAAAAATACAAACAAAAATCAAAGCCAGATGAAAAACCCAGGCTGATGGCTGGTGGCTTCTGGGGGTTTACAGTGGTGGGGGGGTAAATGTTGAATATCTGAGTCTCCAGGAAGTAAAAGGTTTGACTTGTCATGTTTGCCAGTTTCCATGGTGTAATTACTCCTACCATGGCTGATTTCAAATTACAATGTGACATCACTGAAGAGTTTGGAAGAGCATACATATCCTGTGAGTTTGTGCAAGCTGGATAAAAACCCACCCAAGTGACTTGAACCCAGGTTCCTGACACTTATGTGCCAACACGGCCTATGGCTTTGACCCACCCAGGGAATGGGATTTTAGCATAAATCCCCACATAAAAAGTAAAATCTCATGGATGGATCTAGAGTGTATTATGCTAAGTAAGTGAAATAAGTCAGACAAAGAAAGACAAGTGCCATATCATTTCACTTAAATGTAGAATCTAAAAAGTAAATAAATAAATAAATAAATGAATAAAGTAATAAATAAAGAAGCAGAAACAGAAACAGACTCATAAATACAGAAAACAAATTGGTGGTTGCCCAAGCAGGGTATGGGGAGAAGGGAAAATAGATAAAGGGGATTAAGAGATATAAACTTCTGCTTATAACATAAATAAGTCTTGGCGATGGAAAGTACAGCATAAGGACTATAGTCAGTAATATTGTAATAACACTGTATAGTAACCACATTTATTGTGGTGAGCATTGAGTAATGTATAGAATTTCTGCATTGATATATTATATACCTAAAATTAATGTAACCTAGCATGTCAACTGTCCTTCAGTAATTAAGTTTTAAAAATGACAGTCTCATACAAATACCTTTTACTGGAAAAGAAAATCACAAACTGGACTGTTGTCCTGAAATCTTGAAAAGATCTGTGTTGTCAGAAGATGTTTGAGAGAATGAATGATTCTTGTCAATATTCACAGCCAGGGCCATCCACTGGCCATAGGAAGCAATTAAGAGCAAAAAGAATAATTGCAATGGATATGCTAAAGTCCATAGCATTACCACAAAACTTAAAAAAATAAAACTCAACTTATTGGTTACCTTTCATGGGTACAAAATATTAATCTTTTTTCTTTTGAAAATAGATAAAGAAAAAGAAATATTTACTCTATTTTTCCTTTTTAAACTGTACCTCATGGCACCTGAACATTTAAAAAATTTTTTTGACTTTTTGAGTGAGAGAAAGAGAGAGAAAGCAAGTTGGGGAGAGGGAGCAGAGGGGAAAAGAGAGAAGAGTGAGAGAGAATCTTAAGCAGGCTCCATGTTCAGCATGGAGCCCAATGCAGGACTCAGTCCCATGATCCTGAGATCATGGCCTGAGCCAAAATCAAGAGTTGGACACTCAACTGACTGGCCCAGCCAGGTGCCCCAGAAAGGTTTTTTTGTATGGAGTAGATGGAACCCATAACTGAAGAAGAAATGATATGAGAATATGACCATTTGCCTTCCTTAATGACAATGTCACTAAAACCACTATTTGAAAGCTTGATGGAAACTTCATAAGGGAATTATCAAACCTGAATCAAGTGATTAGTCTTTATTCACAAAAAAAAAACAAAGAGAGAGAAAAAGACAATCGAACATGATAAGCCTCCTTGGTTGATGCAATAAGAAGTTTCTGGCCCCATCTATGAAGACTTCTTTCCAAAAACTTAAACTTATATCTCACCAGGGCTCAAGATCATATAAGATATAAGAAATAAAAAAAACTAAAAGAACAAATTGAGCACAACCACAGGGATGTGGTCAGCCAAATCCAAAGTACAGGAAATTTTACATTACAAATGACATTGTTTTTTCAACAAAGAAAATACAGAAAGGAAACAAAAAGAATCAGGGCAATATCATAGACCAGAATAGACTGAAATGGTATTGCATTAATTTCTTATTGCTGCTGTAACAAATTACCACAAATATATTGGCTTAAAGCAACACAAATTTATCCCCCTCTATAGTTCTGGAGGTCCAGAGTATTACATGAACGAGGAGGCCATGCTCCATTTGGAGGTTCCAGGGGAGAATCATTTCCTTGTCTTTCCAGGTTCTAGAGGCTGCCAGCATTCCTTATGCCTTGGCTCCACATTACTCCACCTCTGCTTTTGTTGTCATTTCTCCTCTGATTGAAATTCCTTTTCTCTCTTCTAAGGATCTCTGTATTGACTTTGGGCCCACCTGGATAATACAGAATAATGTTCTCTATCCCAAGAGCCTTAATTTATTCAAATCTGCAAAGTGCCTTTCTTTGTATAAGGTCACATTCACAAATTCCAGGGATTAGGGTGTGGAAAACTTGTGGGGCTATTATTCAGCCTCCCACATGCATATTAGTCAAATACTGAAATCTCATTCAAAGAAACCAACTATAGGAGGACAATTATGAGACAACTGGGAAATTTGAACACTGACTAGAAGTTTGACAGTGTTAAGAAATTTTTGTTAAGTCCTTTCTTTGTGATAAGGTATTTTGGTTATATATATATTTTTTAGAAATCCTTATCTTTTGGAGATACATACTGAAGTATTATAGATGCATAATCTGACACTTGGGATTGGCTTTAAATACTTCAGACTCACCATGTGTGAGAGAGTCATTGCAGCTAGATGATAGATGTATGGGGTGCATGGACTCAAGCATGTTTGCATTACAGATGGGGCAAAGCTGTTTAGAGGGAAAAGTAGACTATCCCAAAGAGAAAAAATAGTCTATGCTGTGGAAATTGATCAAGCTAACTCCTAGTGAAGGATTAGGCTCTGTCCAGGAGAAGGCGAGCCTCTTTTACCATAGAAGTAGATGAGAAAACAGTGCAGACAGGGGACATTTGACCATTTGTGAGCAAAAATGGAAGAATTTCACCTATAGTGGTTTTTATTTTCCATATCAAGTAAGAGATATGATAGCATCAAAAGAAAGTCAGGTGGGTGAGGGTATGAGAGGAGGAAGAAGTTTTGAAACACCATTGCCATGAGTAGCATATAGAGAAAATGCTACTACACATTAGTCATTGTGAGTTTACAGTGAAAAAAGTGGTTTATCATGTGGTTTTCTTCAGAACTGCTAGGTCATGTGAGTTCTGAGAAAGGAGATACATTATTTGCTCAGGGTAGAGGTTTGTCTGCTGATAAAAACAGGAAGACCAAGAGCGAGAGAGTTGAGGGTAGTGGCAACAGTGTGTTGAAGTGGTGAATATGGGATTAAAACTCATGTGTCAGTAGGTGAGAAAGTTTAAGGGTTAGAAAGCAGAGTTCCTGATGGGGTTGTAGGGCATCCCAGGAAACTGGGAGGGAAGGGAGGCTGCAGTTATTTGAGATGCTCATAGCTATCACAGGTGGGGTGCTCCAGGACCTGACAATGTTCAGGGTACCTGTGAGGGGAAGTTGTTCCTGGATGTGATAAAAATGATGTCTTGAGGACATGGGAAATGAGGTTTGCAAGGATCTCAGAAGGTCATGCCACTTTCACACCCCTTCCAGGTCAGCAGCTGCCCATATCAGTGATGATTACTTGCAACGCCATTCTGTATGGAAGCAGGGAGATCTTGCACATCCTTCACCCACAGAGCTGACCTTCTTTTCACTGGATGAAATAGAACTGAATGAAATAATAGACTATGAACCCCTTGAAGGCAGTAACTCAGGATTATTTTCCATCTTCAAATCTCAGTGCTCTTCATAATAATAGAAGCTGATAGGTGTTCAATAAGTATTGCTAGCTTGAAATTATAAATCAAATAAAGGACAGAAGTATGCATAAATACACCCTTATTAACAGAAAAGGGACAATGGACTCCTCTAGGACTGAATTAGATATTCCATTTTGATGTGTGTGTGTGTGTGTGTGTGTGTGTGTGTGTGTGTGTTTTCCAATATCACTGAACAACTCTCCGTTCTCATCAGACACTGTCCAGGTATCCCACAAACAACTCAATCCTGACACCATCTACCTGAACACAGCATCAGATTTCACAGGTTAAGGGTTCAACCTTACATGACCATCCCCATTTCAGACATCGATTCAGGTTGTTGGGGCACCTGGGTAACTCAAGTTGGTTAATCATTGACTTCGGCTCAGGTCATGATCTCACAGTTTGGGGTTTGAGTCCCATGTTAGGCTCTCTGCTGACAGCTCAGAGCCTGGAGCTTGGTTAAGATTCTGTGTTTCCCTCTCTCTCTTTGCCACTACTCCACTCATGCTCTGTTCCTCTGTCTCTCAACAATAAATAAAGGTTTAAAAATTAAAAAAAAAAAAAACAAGTTCAGGTTGTCATTGGGCTTCTTACATACTAGTTACACAAATTGGAGGTTCTTGCCTCCCTCTCAGGTTTGACTAATTTGCTAGAGTGTTCCCCAAACTCAAGAAAAACATTTACATACATTTACAGTTTATTATAAAGCATACTTTAAAGGATGCAGATGAATAGCCAGATGAGGAGGTACATAGGATGAAGTCAGGAAAGGGCCTGAGTACAAGGACTCCTGTCCTTGTGGAACTGCAGTGCACCACCTTCCCAGTATGTGGTAGTTCATCAACTTTTGCTGTTCAGTGGTTTTTATGGACCTTAACGTGCAGCACCTCTCGTTTTCTTCCCACAGGTCAGTGGGTGGATTTGAAGGTTCCAACCTTCTAATCAGTTGGTCTTTCTAATATCCAACTCCAACCTGGGTGATGTAGGGTCCCCAGCCTAGGTCACCTTATTAGCATAAACTCAGGTGGGCTCAAAAAGGATTCTCATGAATGACAAGATGCTCTTGTCACTCAGGAAATTCCAAAGATTTGAGGGTCTCTGTGAATAGTTCTAGCAACAAAGACCAAATACATTTCCAATTGTACTACAAGTATATTAGTGAAACGGGAAATATACTGTGAAAATAAATAAAGGAAACCCCATTTAAAATGGAACCAGGAAGCCCTGAAAAGGGAGTTCTCATGCATATGTCATTCCTTATAGCTTGTATAGTCAATAGAAAGAAGAAGGTAAGAATTATCTTGAGAAAGGAGGACATTTTCCACATAGGGATTTTTTATCTCTTGCTTTTAAGAAAAAAAAGAAGATACCTCTTTGCTTCAGCAACAATGCATTAACCATAGCTTATAGTCAAGGAGAAACTGCTACAACCTTAAACTCTTGCTCTTTTCCAAATAAATTTTGTTTAAAACAATCCTCTCCAATTTCCTCCTAAAACCTAATAAAAGCTGACCTTCCCTTTGTTTATTTGGACATGCTGATGGTTCACAATATTTTGCTTGTCTCAAATTGCAATTTTCTGCTATTCCCTAATAAACTCATTCTGCTAGTAATATAACTGGCTGTTTTATTTTTAAGGTTGACATCATGTATCAATCTACAATCAGAAGATACCAGAGGTGGTGAAGTTGGTAACTTGAGTTATAAGCAAATAGCATTTTAGAAAAGAAGAGGTTAATGCTTTTTTGATAAATAAGAGCAGGTCATGGAATGGACATAAGAATGGACAGTATGGAAAAGCAGGAAGAAAGTGGGTGAAGATCTCAAGGTTTGCAGACAGATGCTGTATAATATCAACCTGGGAAGTTTCTGTGAGCCTAAAATAAGTACAAATTAAAGTATTTATATGAGGAAGAAATGTGTATGCAGTGAAGTTTCCACTTCATCAGGGTGCAGAATTAGGCTCCCAGGAGACCACAGACCTCATCACTGAAGGATTTCACCACCATGCCTGCCAAGGCCTAGGGTCCCTTCCAAGCAATAAAATTATAGGTGTGACATGTATTTGAGCTATTTTCTCCAAAACATATCATAGAAAGTCACAAGAGGACGCAAAAGATGACTTCTTCCCATTGAAATGGCTAAAACAAAAGTGTTAAAAATAAATTCATGGTTAAAAATATCCAAGGAACGGTAGGGCAACAGACTATCATTACTCAGAATCTGACCTGCAATTAAAAACTTCCAAAAGGTTGCAAATTGCCTACTTCTTCACCGATTTCACATTCATTGTGCCCCCACTAATTCTACTTGCAGAAGGCAAGGCTTTCCAGAGAAGCTTCCTTATAGCACCGAGATCCTTACATTGTACGTGGGGCACTTGCTGTAACACTTTCAGCATTCTTGCAGGGTTCTTGCAGGGTCTACATTCATTAGTTTTGACAGAACCACTACGGAAATTGTTCGAATGTGTTAACATGAACTACCCACCACGGCTGAGAATTGTCAGGCATATTACTACTGTTTTTATTGAACTTAAAATGGAAACAATTTTCATTAACAGTCTTTACAATAACCGCAAATAATTTCAAACAAGATAGTATTTCACACTTTAAACTGTAAGTATCAGGCAGTGGATTGTTGATTATGCAGAGCCTGGTTTTCTGGTTTGGCTTTTACATACCACCTTTGTGTGGATCTCTTTCTTCTGTCCTATATAGTAGATTCAGGAGAAAAGATGATAATTCAAATCTAAGAAGATGTAGATTTCTTGAGAATAAGATATAAAAGTTTGCCTTTTCAAATGGGTAAATTTGAAGATCTGACTGGCTTTATCAAAGGATTAATGAATCAGGCCACATGTCCTCTGGCAAGTAAAGGGATGCTTCTAGGAGTTGTATAAAATGGATGTCTTTAATAGGAAGGGGGGTAAGGCAAAAAAAATATTGGCAAAAGAAAGGGAAGGATTGTTTCAGGCCGCATCATCTTCCTTAGGGGGAGGAAGAGACCAGCAGGTTTTTTTTATCACACAAGTGACCTCACAATTTAAAAATTTCAAATTAACTCTTAAAAGATTCACATTCCTAGGATAGATTGAAACTGTAATTAGGTCTTGGTTTTCTGTCTTGGAGGGCAAATGACTCCACTTGAGGCTTTTTATTTTTTGTTTTGTCTTGTATTATTTAACAATATCTTTTGGGTAAATAAAATCATATCACTTGATTAGTGTGGTAGGACTTTAAAGGAAAATGTTCAAGAGTAAAAGCATCAAAGGTATTTATTGAATCTCATTTTAAGTGAGTAAAAGCTACATGCCTAAAAAGTCAGGTTTCTTCTGCAAAGCATTTACCTTGCAGACCCATCCCGTTCTTCCACATATATTGGCAGAACTGAGATGCTCTAAAACTGTAGCAACTTCACTGTGCAAGTCCACACAAAGGTGGTCTCTAAAAGCCAAACCAGAATGGATTCTCTGGTCACCTTTTTGACACAGCTGGGAGAGCTGTTCAAGTGTCAGGGCTGGGGACACAGGTGCTTGAGGCCCATTTCCCAAGGACCGTGCAGATGACACCAGCTAAACACTTGCAGTGCTCTGTGCACTCTGCAGTGGAGTTGCAGCTCCTCTGCTGGCTGGCTTTTCTCTGTGATCGAATGAACACAAGTCCCGGAGTCTGGTGACCTGCTGTGAGTGCGGAGACCATGAGTCTGCATGACACATCTCCTTAATTGCCACATGAGCCTGAAGATGCCTGTTGGGAGGGTCTGGTGAGAGTTCCAAGTAAAGTGATGAGTATCAGAACAACTGAGTCTGATGGCTGGTACTTTTTTTAACTTGTGGTAAAATATACACCACATAAAATTTACTATCTTAACCATTTAGGGCTTAGTGGCCTAGGTACATTCACATTATTGTGCAACCATCACCACTACCCATCTGCAGAACTTTTATCTTCCCTAACTCTGCCTTCATTAAGCACTTTCCCCCACCCTCCCAGCCCCTGGCAACTACCATTCTACTTTTTATCTCTCTGAATTTAATGACTCTACTTGCCTCATATTAGTGAAATCATGTAATATTTGTCCTTTTGTATCTGACTTGTTTTACTTAGCATAATGTATTCCAAGTTCATCTGTGCTCTACCATGTGTCAAAATTGCCGTCTTTTTTTTTAAAGTGTATTTATTTATTTTGATAGAGAGCATGTGAGCACAAGTGGAGGAGAGGCAGAAGGCTGAGAGAGAGAGAAAGAGAGAGAGAGAGAGAGAGAATACCAAGCAGTCTTCTGTATGCAAGTCTTAAACTCACAAACTTGAGATCATGACCTGAGCCAAAATCAAAGAGTCAGATGCTTAACTGACTGAGACATCCAGGTGCCCCCAAATTGCCTTCTTTTTAACAGACTGAATAGGTACACCTGGGTGGTTCAGTTAGTTAAGCATCTGATTTTGGCTCAGGCCATCATCTCAAGGTTTGTGAATTTGAGTCCTGGGTTGGGCTCTGTGCTAAAGGCTCAGAGCCTGGAGCCTCCTTCAGATTCTGTGTCACCCTCTCTCTCTGCCCCTCCGCCACTTGTGCTCTTTCTCTCAAAAATAAATAAACATTTCAAAAATGAAAAAATTTAAAAGACTGAATAATATTCCATTGTATGGGTATACCATATCTTAAAAATCTATTGGTTCATCGATGGACCTTTGGGTTGTTTCCATCTTTTGCCTATTGTGAATAATGCTACTATGGAATAAATATACTAGTATTTTTTCAGGTCCTTGCTTTTACTTCTTTTGAAATTGCCAGATGATATAAAAACTCTATGTTTAATTTTTTGAGGAAGTGTCATACTGCTTTCTACAGTGGCAGCACCATTTTGCATTTCCACAAACAACGCTTGAGGGTTCCAATTTCTATGTGCTCACAACACTAATTCTCTGCTGTTGTTTTATTATGGTCATCCTAATGGGTATAAGGTAGTATTTCATCATAGTTTTGATTAGTAATTTTGAACATCTTTTCATGTGTTTTTTTGGCCACTTGTATGTCTTCTGTAGAGAAATGTCTATTCATGTCTGGCACTTTTTATGTCAAACACATATATGTTATCATTAGAAAGTTTCTCCAATGAGGAAAAAAGAACATGAATTTTTAATTAGAATTAAACTGAAGTATAGAATGACACTTATGATCAGGACTTCAGGCAAGTTTAAAAATTCCTCTTGGCATATTGCCTGTTTAATGGGGAGTATGAAGCAGGTGGCCCTTGATTTGGGAGAGCTGTGTATGCCCAGACCACTGTTAGAACCTTTGTAATGCTAGTAAGTATGGCCTTCAGGGTCAATTCAAAAGTTGGTGTACACACCAAAAGGATACCCAGCCAAATTTAAGAAAGAAAACAAATGACCAAAGGAAAAAAGAGAGAGAGAAAGAAATAAACTAAGAAACAGATTTTAACTATAGAAAACAACAAACTGATGGTTATCAGAGGGGAGGTAGGTGAGGTGATGGGTGAAATAGGGGATGGGGATTAAAGAGTATAGTTATCATGATGGAGAGAAAATAAAATGATAAAAAAGAAATATTTATAATATATATATCTGATAAAGGAAATATCTTTGTATCCAAAATACACAAGGAATTTCTATAATTCAATAATAAGAAAAACAACATGAAAAGGGGGGAAAGTATACCCAGCAAAGATGCAAATGTATTCAGAGTCAAATATTTTAGAAGGAACTAGATGGAAATATCTCTGGACCATTTGCCATTTGTTTCCTGATTTTGGAGGCACAGGAGAGCATCCAGTTGGCAGAGAGAATATTTGCAGCAGTGATGTTGATTTTGAATGGAGGTTGAACATAGGAGATCTACCAGAAAAAGGAGACATTATTTTGAGTTCAGTTTCACCAGATTTGTTATAATAAGCTCCAGCCAGTACAGTGCAGGTGGAATCCCTGTCCCCCACAAAATGGTGATGTTATATATTTTGATATTTGGCCATAAAGCTTTTATACATCTTTGCAAAACATATGTTTCTGCCTTATTTTTTAAAATCTTTTCTTTTGGTAATCAATTCCATCATTTTTATAAGGATGAAATTGATTTCTGGCACAAGACCTCTAATGTATACTATTATACCCATCTGAGATAAAAAATGCCTTAAAATGTCCATACTTCAGTTCTCTCTGGGAACAAATTAAATTGTCTGGTGAGTAGTCTATGCCTGCTTCAGGAGTCACTATGAGAATTAAGTGAGATGAACGTAGAAATTTTGAACCAGAGGACTCACTGTGACAGCTCTGATTTGGACAGCCCTTGCTGTGGGTCACAGTTGTGACGGACAATGCCATTCTGAGTCATGCAGTAATAAAGCCTATTCTACTTTTTATCCCTTATGTCTACTTAAAATTCTCCCATATTAGAACATTTCAGAGTATAATTGCATAATTATGCATATGTATAATTGTTTAACTGGCCTACTTAGTAATAAATTGCTAAACTATACTTCACAGTGTCAGAAGAAGGGTATTTGAGGAAGTTTTATTATTTTTAAAATTTTATATGATTTTAGTTTATTTCTTTTGTATCAAATACTTTCAACTGCAGTGTTTATGCCCCCTCTTCTTCTTCATGCAGAATTCCACATTATACACAATGAAAGACATGTCATTAGCCGAGTGAGGTATTTGGGGCAGTATTTCATGCCATCAGGAGGGAGAGCTAGCTTCAGCTAAGGAGCCTGAACTTGTTCTTATAGGCCCCATATTTAAACCACTGCAGAGGCTGTTGGGGTTCATGTCTCAGTAATGCAGACACTGCACTGCCACTTGCTGCTGTGTGTGGGCTACCTCTGTAATAGGAATGCTTTTCATATTTTGGATATAGAGAAAGCTCTCAGAATTAATGTTGTAGTTGCTGTAGCTGTGCATTACTCTGTCTGACTGGCCAGGTAATGAAACTTCATGGAGGAGAACCAGGGTTTTAATTTCCAAATCACCACCTCAATTCTCTTGTCATAAAAGAAATCATATTTTGCTGAAATTTATTTCTGAAGGAGTGAGTGAGCCCCATGGGTTCATGCCCAAGGAACTTCTAAGACGACACAAATTTTGCCTCACTGGGCATAGCCTTAAAGGAATCAGGGCACTGGAGACTGAAAGGACTTTTGTTATATGCCAGGCTCAGTGACAAATACCTCATGCACATTGTTTCATTTATTCCTTGCTCACCATCTTGCTTAATACCATGAATTGGCTCTTCGAGCATGTATCCTACAGAAGATGGAAAGCTAGATCTTACCTTTGCAGAGAGTCCTGACTGATTTGTTGTTTCAGTCCCATTTGTAGACATATTAGGAAGGCAGACATGGTGTGGGTGCTGTCCTTCTGGCTGAACTGTTAGCTTTGAGTATCACAAGAGGCAGGGTTGAGAGTGTCTATCTGGGTTCTGTTTTACTTTTGTGGACTAGCAGGTGCAGCATGTCTGTGTCACAGTGCAGTGGTTTCCCATTCCTGCATCACAGTGAATACTGTGCTTCTCAAAGGCAACAGCTCTATTGAGGGACCACTTCTCCAGTTCTGGGCATTAAATCTAGAAGCCAAGTCTACAGCCAATCACTCTCTCTGTGAGAACTTATAAATATCAAATTCAAAGTATTGCTTCATTAGTTGGTTAAAATATTTTTCCTTGAAACTGAACTGACTGATAAAGATAGGATTTATTATTTTGATTTATAAAGGAAGTAATTTGGACTCACTAATGTTAAGAATAAATAATGAGTGCATGTCAAAGATTGGATTTAAATCTAGACCTGTCATCTCTACAGATAACACATTTACACTATACCTTTATGTTGCTTCCAAGGCAAGTCTGAGTCAATAAATATTTAAAAAGCACAACTTGAAAATCCTCTCCTTCACCAACACATAGGATATTGGATAAAGGTTAGCCAATATCTTTTAAATGTGTGTGTTTTTCTTTCAGAAAACAAAAACAGGGATGCCTGGGTGGCTCCGTTGGCTAAGCATCAGGCTTCAGCTCAGGTCATCATGATCTTTTGTCAGTTTGTGAGTTTGAGCCTCATGTTGGGCTCTGTGCTGCCAGATTGGTATTCTCTCTCTCCCTCTCTCTGCCCTTCCCCCACTCACACTGATTCTCTCTCACTCAAAAATAAATAAACGTTAAAAAATTTAAAAAAAAAGGAAAAATGTGAGATAATTATATAGAAAACTAAAAAGAAGAAAGAATGTGAACTATGACTGCAGTTGCTTAGCCTTTGGGAAAGTTACTACTGTTGTTTGGAATTCAAGTGCTTGGGTTTTATTTATTTATTTAAAAATTTTTTTAATGTTTATTTATTTTTGAGAGAGAGAGACAGAGCACTAGCAAGGAAGGGGCAGAGAGAGACACACACACAAAATCTGAAGCAGGCTCCAGGCTCTGAGCTGTCAGCACAGAGCTTGATGCAGGGCTCGAACCCATGAACTGTGAGATCATGACCTGAGGTGAAGTTGGAAGCTTAACCGGCTGAGCTACCCAAGTGCTTGGGTTTTACTGCTGATACCAGATAAGGAGATAAGATGAGCTTTTGGGCCCTAGACAGGTGTATATTTGAAATCAAGATTCATACACCAGAAACATAAAGACTTATGTTTTCAGTGAAAATCTGTCTTAGTTTAAGCTGAGAATGGAGAAAATGCCAGTCTTAGAATTTATAATATTCTGTTTGCAATTTACATGAATTTGTGGTTCATATTTATATTTTTGAGTAGTACAGTACTCAAACACTTGTTGGCTAGGAGTGCATTTTTAACATAAGCTTACTATAAGTTTCAGAAAGCAAAAGCAGAAAGGATGAGGGGGGCTGACAGTGTTTGAGGAGATAGTAGGTACAGTTCTCTCAGAAATCATTGTGGGTGTTGCTCCTCAGATTCAGGAAGTATTAATCCTCAGGAAGTCTCATTTATAAAATAAATTACACCAAAATACTGATCGCCAAAGACAAAGAAGAGAACCTAAGGCAGATTACTTTAGAAGAGAAGCAATTAGACTCAGTGCAGACTTCTAAATTTAACTATAGAGCACAGATCAGCAAACAATAGCTGATGGTCCAGAGAGTTGTTTTTGCAAATACAGTTTTACTGGAACACAGTTATACCCATTCATTTACATATTTTTATGGCTGTTTTCATGCTTCAACAGTATAGTTAAATGGTTGTGATGGAAACCTTATGGCCCACAAAGCCTAAAAGATTTTCTATCTGAGCACTTAAGAAAAAGTTTGCTGACCCCTGGTACAGAGGATGAAAGATGGTGATCTGCATATAAAATACTGAGGCAAAATGGCTGACAACTAAAATTCTATACCCGTTTAACTATTTTTCAAAGGGGAAGTTGAAATAAAGGCATTTCAAAAAAGGAATTAACTATTTTTCAAAGAGGAAGTTGAAATAAAGACATTTCAAAAAAGGAATAATGTAAAAAATTTACCTTCCTTTCATTTCAAAATGACTATTAAAGGATTTTCTTTGTGAGGGAAATGAAACCTGAGCTGAAATAGTGTAACGGAGCAAAGAAGGGTGAGCAAAAATTACTAAGACTGTAGGTAAATTTAAAGAAAAAATATTTGTATAAACAATAATAAATTACAATAAAATGATCAATATTGAGGTTATAAATAAAGACGAAACTACAATGTTAAATGACAATAACATGTAAGATTGCAAGGGGAGGTGACTAACGTATTTAAGAATTCAGAGGTATTTTCATTGTTTGGGAGGAAGGTTAGAGAAAATGACTGAGTTTAGACTTTGCAGAATCAACTATGCATGTTTCACTTTCCAGGCTAGCTTCTACTACAATAAAAATGGAATGGTATATTGGAGTGCCTGGGCAAGGTTTAGCTATGGTGACCTGTAAATTCAAAATCTCAGTGACCTATACAAGCCATTTATTTCTTAGCCACACAAATCCTGGTGCATGTTGGGCAGTTCCCCTGAGGCTCTGCCTCAGCAACCCTCATGGCTCTGATTTATCATGTGCTCCTGCCAATGTAACCATATGTTCTTTACACTCTGTACCAAAAGGAAGGCAGCACTTGGGAAGCTCACAGTCACCCTTCTACACTTTACCGGGGAAGTAACATCCATCACAGACAAACTTACTGGAAGGGGACTCACAGTGCATATAAAACATTTGGTGAGAATTAACATCACTGTTGCAGTCTGCCTTGATGGCTGTCAAATACCCTTTCATTCCCAAGGATGGTAACTCAATAGTCCTACCGATATACCACATTCAGCTCAGGAGTCAGAATTTCTTGGCAAATTTCCTGTAAATTCCACTATAGGAGGGAAGCTATTGTTTAAGCAGTGATTTGACTTAAGTGCCTGTTTGGATCCTGTGGGTCCTCCAACTCAGCACACATTGTCAAACTCACACTTATAGTAGAGAATTCATATTGGCCAAGACGAGTCACCTGGGCTGGCTTAATCACAAACAGGCTGGGAGACTCAGGGAAGCATCACAGAGTGGCAAGTTCAAATCAATAAAGAGAAAGGAAAAAAAAAGAAGAAAATGTAATCATTTTCTAGGGTACACCTTGCTGAGAGGAAGGCCAAGCTTGATGCATAGAGAGTACACAATGAAGAAAGAACAACGGCAGCCAGTCCCCAGTTATTCCGGCCGTCCCAGCCCAGCCTCCAGGCATGCAGCTGAAGCCAGCCCAGCTTCTAGCAGATCATCACCAAGTGAACCCTGTGCACATGACCTGGAGCAGAAGGGGCACCCTACTGGTCCCTGCCCAATTTCCTGAACCACAAAATTATGTGATATAGTTGTTGATATAATCCACTGAGTTTTGAGGTAGTTGGTTTGTGGAAATAGACACAACAACAGAAAAGGAAAAGATGGACATATAGACTGAAACTGGGAAATCTAGATACTATTTATCTTAGGCCCAACTTATCTGAAAACAGTGGGAAATTACTCCAACTGAAGACATAAATCCACTCTTAGTCTGTACTGAGATAAAATTACATTGTGAATTCATGAAATGAATTATGAAAACAAAAAAAGAAAAGTGGAAGGAAGCTAAGATTCAAAGAGACAATTATTAGCTTTAAACACAGTGCAGTAGGGGTGCCCCGGTGGCTCAGTCGGTTAAGCCTCCAGCTTCGGCTCAGGTCATGATCTCATGGTTCATGGGTTCGAGCCCTGCATTGGGCTCTGTGCTGACAGCTAACTCAGAGCCTGGAGCCTGCTTCAGATTCTGCATCTCACTCTCTCTCTGACCCGTTCCTGCTCGCACTGTCTCTCTCTGTCTCTCAATAAATAAAAAACATTAAAAAAAAATTTTTTTTAAACACAGTGCAGTCAGCTCAGGCTAGAAAGCAGATGATGCTCATGAGAGTGTAGCTTCACCGGGTGTGGTTGTCCGTTTGAGATGAGGATTTGCATCAAGTGGTGGGCAGTTTGTCAAAATAGCATGATGTTTCTGACCATCATCATCATTTAGCAAATAAATACACTAAAACCCACTAGAAACCAGGAAGGCAATTTCTTATTTTGCCACAAAGGACACTGTGATTTCCTCAAGGGAGTCACTTTCCAGTCCTGCAAAGTTTAGATTCTTACGCAGGCCATTTAGTCCCTCACAGGGGCTTTGTAAATATAAATATATCTAATCTCATGAGTATTAACATATAGTGACAATCACGAAAACTAAAATAAAGGGCCTCAGAAAATTGAGCTGAAGCAGATTCTTAAAATATGTTCCTCATAATGACATCACGCAAAAGGCTGAGAAAGAAGCATGGCGATGTGAGAGAGAGAACAGGTCACTCTGGTTTGCTGTCAAATGTCATATTGCAACCATAATAATGCACAATTTCATCATGCTGTTCAAAACCAAGAACCTCTTCTTTCAAATGTGGAAAGACCTTTTACATTTTCTTTTTAATAAGTTTGAGGTTCTAAACGTCTCCAGAATTCACAAATTTGTGTAAATAATGTTATATATATTAGTATATGCTATTTTATTCACATAAAATAAGGAATATATGACACATTTTTTTACTTTGAAATTAACATTTAAATATGGTAGCAGGAGAGAAATCAACTACATCATTAGAATTTATTTTATTCACCCCGTGGGTGTAGTTTAAGACACTTTAGACTGAGTCTATAATAAACAAAAAAAACTGTGATAGAAATCCAGTGCTAATCATGTCTTTAAGATTTGAGAAACAATATAAATTACAAAGCTCTCACATTTTTATTATCAGT
Organism: Suricata suricatta; assembly: GCF_006229205.1. NCBI lineage: Eukaryota > Metazoa > Chordata > Mammalia > Carnivora > Herpestidae > Suricata > Suricata suricatta. The sequence continues at coordinate 116,416,362 of NC_043708.1, read as the reverse complement.
TCAGGATCCAATGTGTTGCCTTGAAAATTTTTACTTTGTTTTGAAGATCAAACTATTTTCCCGTATGACAAGAAAAAGCAACAATTAATATTATATAGCCTTCAAATCCCAAAACCTTTTAAAGTTCAAAGGATTTTGGTTGAGAAGGGGAGAAGTAGGTATCTGTATGATGCAAACATCTGGATGTTTGCAGATGTCATTTTATTTTAATAAATTTGTTTTTATGGTTATTTGCTGAAAGCTGTGCTTCTCAAAATGTATACAGACTAGTGCCATCAGCATTGCCTGGTACTTGACAGAAATGTAAATTGTTGGGTGTCACCCCAGATCTACTGTATCAGAAACTCTGGGGGTGGCACCCAACCACCTGTTTTAACAAGGCTTTTGGATGATCCTGATGCAGGCCAAAGTTTGAGGACCTCTGACCTGAAGACACCTACGTAGCTGAGGGCACTAAGTCCATGGGAGGACGTCATTATTTGATGAAAGTTTCATGCACCATGAAGCAAGTAAATATGTATCTTTGCAACCTCAGATATATTGGAGACACATTATTCTAGGGGAAGACTAGGGGAAAAGCATCATTATTGTGGCTCTAAGATAGGAAAGTCAAGAGCCAAATTCACCTGTATCTCATAGAGATAGCGAAACCCTAACATGATTTGATAAAAAATAGAAATGATGTTTGCACGAGTAAACAAAGTTATAAAAAGCAATCCTCTACTAAATATTACAGATCCATGAAAATTATAATTGATACTAACTTTTCTTTTGTATAGCAATCAACAGTGTACGAAGTGTTTACAAAAACCTCATTTCAATTCTTATACCACCCTCATTCATTAATTAGGACATTTATCGGTGATCTCTTCCTACAGAAAGGGAAGTTGGAGCTTCTTGAAGTAATCGTGGTTTGTGCAAGATTATCCAGCTAGTAGAGGTAAAAGTTGATGTCAGGTCTGACTGAACCCAGGATTCTTTCACATTAAAGATGTAAAATCCATCCACAATCTTTAAAGACTACAGGCTGGCTATAGTGTTAATGGGGATAAAAACCCAGTTTAAAACATTTGTAAATTTGTAATGCTTGTGCCAATATGAATCTAATCAGGGGAAATACGTTTGGAAATAAAATTGCTGGTAGATAAGAGGTAGATGGGATAGTTTTGTTTTTCATTACGTAGGTTTTGTTTCAAAGCAGGATCCTTATAATGGCTCTTTTTATGTGTCAGTTTGACTTTGTCATAAGATGCCCTGGTTAAACTTTATTTCTGGGCGTGTCCATGGGGGTGTTTCCAGATAAGACTAAAATTTGTGTAGGTGGACTCAGTAAAGTAGATGGACCTCCCCAAGTGGGTGGGCATCACCTAATCCATTGAGGACCTGAATAGAACAACAACAAAAAAAATGGAACAAAGTAGAACAAAAGGTGAGAAAAGGAGGAATTTCCCCCTTTTCCCTGCTTCATAGCTTGAACTAGGACATCTCATTTTCTCCCGTTCTTGAACTGGGATTTATGCCACAGTCCTCCTTAGTTCTCAGACCTTTGGTCTCACTGAATTAGACTTGATGTGAATTATAAATGCCTTTCCTCATTTTCCAGCTTGCAAATGGCAGATCATGAGACATCTTAACCTATATGTGTCTGTCTTGGTTTTGCTTTTTTGGCAAACACTAAATGAAATACAGTGGCCTTTAAAAAGGATTACTGGGGAACCCTGTGTGGCTCAGATGGTTTAGCGCTTGACTTCAACTCAGGTCATGATCTCACAGCTTGTGGGTTCGAATCCCGCATCAGGCTCTGTGATGACAGCTTCAAATTTTGTGTCTCCCTCTCTCTCTGATCCTCTCCTGTTCATTCTCTCTCTCTCTCTCTCTCTCTCTCTCTCTCTCTCTCTCTCTCTCTCTCTCTCTGTCTCAAAAGTAAACAAACACTAAAAAAATAAAGAATTATTGGACTGACGGGCCTGGGCAGCTCAGTGGGTTGAGCATTGGACTCTTGATCTCAGCTCAAGTCATGATCCCAGAGTCATCGGACTGAGCCCTGTGCCAGCTTCACACTGAATGTGGAGCCTTTTTGCGATTCTGTCTCTCTCTGCCCCTGTTTTTTGCTTGCTCTCTCTCTTTCTCTCTCTCTCTCAAAACAACAACAACAACAACAAACAAACAAAACAAAACACTAAAGTAAAAGATTATTGGACAAATAGTTGTTCCAGTGACATTTTATTTTTCCTCCTATATAAGAATGACTACTATCAATCATCTTTAGGAGTGGTTTCCTCAGAGTGACATTATTCTTGGACCATGAGTTTCACCTCTGACTACACGTAAAATTCATCCCAGGGGTAAGAGAAGCTTTTTAAAGAATAGTGAAGCATGGCTTACACCTTTATCCCCAGCCAATGAAGTCAGAATCTCCATGGTCCATTTGAAAAGCTCCTCAAAGTTTTTAAAGTGTCAAGCCTAAGGACCAGTTTATTGATAGAAAACAAAGAAGAGAGTTCAGGGAAAGCTGCAAGGCTAGACTGCCTAATAACTGAATAGAGGAGTGGGGCCAAGATTACACCAAGTCAGAGCTTTCTTTCTGTTTGTGTTGATAGATGTATTAATTCCTACTTTGTCTTATATTTGTATACAATGTGTTAATATATGTATTTTCACAAGAGTTTATAATTTTCAAATTAGAAATTATTCCTACATCACTATACCTGTACTGTACATCACCAGCTCTCTTGGAGGCATTAAACACAGAAAGTCTGCAGGAGGAAAACAAAACAGTTTAGGTCATCCTTAAAGACTCCGAACAAAAAGGAGTGGAAATCTTAACAGTTCTTCAAAACCCTTGAAATGTAAGGCTTAGTTTACATCAGGCTTGACACTGCTCTGAGGGGCCTTCCTCTTTGTGCTGGGCTCTGTTGGATACAGGGAACTGATTTCCAAGTCATTCATATAAGAAGGGGAATCCTGGAGCTTTCATGCCTGTGAAACAAAGACACGAGTCTACCACATAGACTTCACATGAGTGTTAACTTAAGGTATGAAAGCTACTTGGCTCAGGGCTAGCCCTTGGGTTCCCCATATCACAGGAGGGCTTAGAATGATTGATCTGTGTGATACCATTGTCAGGAGAGGCTTTCAAAATAATCTCATGTGGAAAGTTTGGGAAGCACCGCACATCACATTTCAGAGAGAAGTGCAGAATGTGGTGTGCAGTGAAACCATATACATCATCACACGAGTAAAAGTACCAGCAACACCTTTATTTATCTTAGTATTCTGCAAATATACTTGACAATGATACTAATACTATTAACATCCAGTGAAACCATTGTTCTGTAAAAACTTCCTTTAAAATGGACTGCTACAGATTAACTACTTGTATGAATAAGAAACTGAGGCCAAGAGTGTTAATAAGTTTTTCTGTGACCAGGTCATTTTTCTTTGGTAGGTCGTTTTACCTCCTGAACATGTCTTATTCTGGTCTTTTTTAAATTTTACTTTTTTATTTTAGAGAAGAAGACAGCTTGCGCAGGGGAGAAGAACAGAGGGAGAGAGAGAGTCTTTTTAAAAAAAATTTTAACGTTTATTTATTATTGAGAAACAGAGAGAGACAGAGCATGAGCAGAGGACGGCAGAGAGAAGGGGAGACACAGAATCCAAAGCAGGCTCCAAGCTCTGAGCTGTCTGCACAGAGCCTGACACGGGGCTCAAAACCACAAACTGTGAGATCATGACCTGAGCTAAGATGAACACTTAACTGACTGAGCCATTCAGGTGCCTCAAGAGAAAGAATCTTAAGCAGGCTCCACTCCCAGTCTGGAGCCTGATGTGGGGCTTCATCATATAACCCTGGGATCATGATCTGAGCCAAAATCAAGGGTCAGATCCTCAACAGATTACACCCACACAGACACTCTTTACTCTAATTTTTCTGATCACAGCAGAAAGCTGTGTGCTACTCCTTTGATACAAGTAACTAAGGCATTTTGAAAACCTCTATATTGATTTGCACGATGAGGAGGTGGACAAAAGAATTTGGATAAAACATCACACCAAGTAATTATTTGGTTCTACATGTATGACAATGAGTTTGAAGGCATGGAATTAATTGTTTTCACTGAATAGTCAATCCAATGAAAAATTTCTATTAATCTCTTTGGAAGATGCTATAGAAGACATTATCTCTAATATCAAGAGTATGTTCTTTGTATTATTTAAAATAAAAAGTTCTTTAAATACCCTTAAAATTGGAACTAGAACTTTTTGCAAACCACAAAACCCAACTAATGTCAAGTGGACTTTTTACGTTGGAGTCTTTCCAACAAGAATAAACTTACAGAGCGTTATTTTAATTTCCTTGCAGCACAGTTTACTCTGCACTGTCCAAATGAAAGTAATTGTGAGACTTACAGCCTTTTATTCAGATCCAGTATCTCCATATAAATAACCCCAAATCATCATCTCAGGTAAATTTTTTGGTGGAGGAAATTTCCCCTTACAATTTTGTATACTTATGTCATGTGAAAGGCCAGATGGTATGATTTTCATTTTGGATGTTCATATTTTGTTTTCAATGTCATGTAGAAATTTTAATCCTGGGCTCTGCCCCTCTCCCCCTTTTCTCTTTTCCTTCCTTATTTCTTTCCTTCTCCTTGCCCTCCTTCTTTCTGTCCTTCCTCTGTCTTTATTCCTCTCTCCCTCCCTCCTTCCCTTTTTTCCTTCTGCACTTCCTCCTTTTTTTCTTTCCTTCTTTCTTTCTTACCCAAATAAAGTTTTAGAATATTAGAGCTGAGAGGTTTGAGGCTCATCCAACCCACATTTTATACACAAGAAAATTATTTCAAAGAAAGACATTTAGTAAAGCAAGCTTGTAATGAAATCACAGCCTTGTTATTTTCTTTTATACCTCTCCCTAACCTATAACCAATCTTATTAAAAATGAGACTCAAAATGTGACTTTGTGGTTTGAAACAATCTTCAGAGCCTTTTCCAAGAATATAGCATTTCTTTTTCTTCAGGTTTGAAGTTTTAGTAGCTTTGGTCTTCAACAATCATTTTATATTCATATGTACACTATATCCTAAGTTGATCATAAAATATCTAAGTCTCTTGGGGAACCTGGCTTGCTCAGTTGGTTGGGCATCTGACTCTTTGTTTTGGCTCAGGACATGATCTCATAGTTTCATGAGTTTGAGTCCTGCATGGAGCTCTGTGCAGATAGTGCAAAGTTGTTTAGGATTCTCTGTCTCGTCATTTTTCTGCCCTTCCCTGGCTTTTACTGTCTCTGTCTCTCTCAAAATAAATACAGTCAGAGTAGCTAAAATGAAAAAATCAAGAGAAGATAGATGCTGGCGAGGGCGTGGAGAGACAGGTACCCTCCTACACTGTTGGTGTAAATGTAAACTGGTACAGCCGCTCTGGAAAACAGTATGGAGGTTCCTCAAAAAACTATCAGTAGAGCTCTTGTATGACCCAGCAGAGACACTGCTGGGGATTTATCCAAGGGTTAGAGAAGTGCTGATGCATAGGGGCATGTGTACCCCAATGTTCATAGCAGCATTTTCAATGATAGCCAAATCATGGAAAGACCCTAAATGTCCATCACCTGATGAATGGATCCAGAAGATGTGGTATATATATACAATGGAGTACTACATGACAATGAGAAAGAATGAAATATGGCCATTTGTAGCAAAATAGATGGACCTGGAGAGAGTCATGCTAAGCAAAATAAGTCAGGCAGAGAAGGACAGATACCATATATTTTTACTCATAGGTCTAACAGGAGACCAGGAGAAACCTAATGGAGGACCATGGAGAGGGGAAGAGGGAAAGAGAGTTGGGGAGAGAGAGGGACGCAAAACCTGAGAGACTATTGAATACTAAAAATAAACTGAGGGTTGAAGGGGGAGAGGGAGGAGGAAGGCAGGTGGTGGTAATGGAGGAGGGCACTTGTGGGGAAGAGCACTGGGTGTTATATGGAAACCAATTTGACAATAAACTCTTTAAAAAATTAAAAAATCTAAGTCTCCTTGTTCAACTAATATGTATTTGGTGTATTCCCTGCCTCATATTACATTGTAGAAAACTCTTCCTACTTCCCTGTGTGTGTGTATGAGAGACAGACAGAGAGACAGACAGAGACCTATCCACATATAAGACTTTAATAATCACAGAGTTCATGTAATCTAAATGGTAATAAGAGTTCTAGCCCTACCCCCCTAAAAAAAATCTAGGATTTAGTGTTAGTGAGACACAATCAAAATGAAACCAGTGTGTATTCGAAGTATTCAATGTATCCAATTTCACAAATGAAAATGGTCTTCTCACAACAAATCTCTCAGAAATACAAGCAATTAACAGAGAATACCATGAAAAATTATATGTCAGCAAACTGGGTAACATGGCATAAAAGGACAAATTCCTAGACACCCACACACTACCAACACTCAAACAAGAAGAATTAGAAAATTTGAACAGACCCATAAGTAGTGAAGAAATTGAATCAGTTATCAAAAACCTCCCAACAAGTAAGAGTCTGGGCCAGATGGCTTCCCAGGTGAATTCTACCAGACATTTAAAGCAGAGTTAATATCTATCCTCTCAAGCTGTTCCAAAAAAATAGAAATGTAAGGAAAATTTCCCAACTCATTCCATGAAGCCAGCATTACCTTTATTCCCAAATCAGAGAGACCCCACAAAAAGGAGAATTACAGCCATATATCCCTGATGAACATGGATACAAAATTTCTCAACAAGATGATAGCAAATCAAATTCAACAGCATATAAAAATTATTCATGATGATCAAGTGTGATTCATTCCTGAGCTACAGGCTGGTTCAATATTCACAAATCAACCAATGTGATACATCACATGAAAAAGAAAGGATATGAACCATACGATCTTGTCAATAGATGCAGAAAAAGCACGTGACAAAACAAAGCATTCTTTCTTAATAAAAGGCCTCAAGAAAGTTGGGATAGAAGGACATACTTCAACATCATAAAAGCCATATATAAAAAACCCATGCTAATACCATCCTCATTGGGGAAAAACTGAGATCTTTCCCCTTGAGATCAGGACCACGACGGGGATGTCCACTCTCACCACTTTTGTTTAACATAGTGCTGGAAGTCCTACCATCAACAATCAGATAACAAAAGGAAATAAAAGGCATCGGAACTGGCAAAGAAGAAGTCAAACTTTCAGTCTTAGCAAATGACATGATACTTTACGTGAAAAACCGGAAAGACTCCACCAAAAGGCTGCTAGAACTGATCCATGAATTCATCAAAGTCACAGGGTACAAAAACAGTGTACAGAAATCAGTTTCATTTCTATACACCAAAAATGAAGCAACAGAAAGAGAAATTAGGAAACTTACCCTCTTTACAATTGCACCAAGTACCATAAAATACCTAGGAATAAACCTAACCAAAGATGTAAAAGGTCTGTATGCTGAAAACTATAGAAAACTTATGAAGGAAATTAAAGAAGGCACACAGAAAAAATGGAAAAACATTCCATGCTCATGGATTGGATGAATAAATGTTGCTAAAGTGTCAAGACTATCCAAAGCAATCTACACATTCAACATATTCCTAATCAAAATTGCACTGATCTTCCTCTCAAAGCTAGAACAAACAATCCTAAAATTTGTATGGAACCATAAAGACGCTGAATAGCCCAAATAATATTGATGAAAAAAACGAAAGGGAGAGGCATCAAAATTCCAGTCTTTAGCCTCTATTACAAAGTTATAATCATCAATACAGTAGGGTATTGGCATAAAAACAGACACATAGACCAATGGAATAGAACAGAGAACCCAGAACTAGACCCAGAAATATATGGCCAAATAATCTTTGACAAAGCAGGAAAGAGTATCCAATGGAAAAAAATAAGAGTCTCTTTAGCAAATGTTGCCAGGAGAACTGTACAGAAACATGCAGAAGAATGAAACTAGATCAGTTTCTTACACCACACACACAAAGATAAACTCAAAATGGATGAAAGACCTAAGTGTGAGACAGGAAATCATCAAAAACCTAGAGAAAAAAGCAGAAAACATCCTCTTTGACCTCAGCCACAGCAATTTCTTGCTCAACATATCTCAAAATCCAAGGGAATTAAAAGCAAAAATGAACTATTGAGACCTCATCAAGATAAAAAGCTTCTGCACTGCAAAGGTAACTGTCAACAAAACTAAAAGGCAACTGACAGAATGGGAAAAGATAGCTGCAAATGACATATCAGATAAAGGGCTAGTATCCAAAATCTATAAAGAAGTTACCAAACTCAAAACATGAAAAACAAATAATCCAGTGAAGAAACGGGAAGAAGACATGAATAGACACTTCTCCAAAGAAGACATCCATGTGGTCAACAGACACATGAAAAGATGCTCATCACTTATTATCAGGGAAATACAAATCAAAACCACACTGGGATACCACCTCACACCGGTCAGAGTGGCTAAAATTAACAACTTAGAAAACAACAGATGCTGGTGAGGATGTGGAGAAACAGGAACCCTCTTGCACTGTTTGGTGGGAATGCAAACTGGTGCAACCAATCTGGGAAACAGTGTGAAGGTTCTTTAAAAAATTAAAAATAGAATTACCCTATTACCCAGCAAAATTACTACTGGGAATTTATCTAAAGGATATGGGAGTGCTGATTCATAGGGGCACATGTACCCCCCAATGTTTAGAGCAGTGCTTTCAACAATAGTCAAATTATGGAAAAAGCCTAAATGTCCATCAACTGATGATTGGATAAAGAAGATCTGGTTTATGTATGTAATGGAATGATACTTGGCTATGAAAGAGAATGAAATCATGCCATTTGCAGCAATGTGGATGTAACTGGAAGGTTTTATGCTGACTGAGAAATAAATCAGTCAGAGAAAGACACATGTCTTATGTTTTCACACATATGTGGATCTTGAGAAACTAAACAGAAGACCATGGGGGAAGGGAAGGGGAAAAAATATTTACAAACAGAGAAGAGGTAGGCAAACCATATGAGACTCTTAAATACAGAGAACCAACTGAGAGTTGGTGTGGAGGGAGGTAGAGGGGAAAGTGGGTGATGGGCATTGAGGAGGGCTCTTGTTGGGATGAGCACTGGCTGTTGAATTTAAGTGATGAGCCTTGGGAATCTACCCCAAAAGCCAAGAGCACAGTTTACACACTGTATGTCAATTTGAGAGGAAAATTATATTAAAAATATATCAAATTGATGGTTTCCTGTCTCACATTCAGGTCCTTCAGCCATTTTGATCTTATTTTTGTGTATGGTGTAAGAGACTGGTCTAGTTTCATTCTTCTACATGTTGCTGTCCAGTTTTCCCAGCACCACCTGCTAAAGAGGCAGTCTTTTTTCCATCGGATACTCTTTCCTGCTTTGTCAAAAATTAATTGACCATACATT
>NC_043708.1:116389803-116406825 GCF_006229205.1 Suricata suricatta | reverse complement strand
AAAAAATAAAGGAAAAAAATATATCAAATTGGAAAAAAATTAAAAAAATAGTTTTTCTTCTACTTGGCACAGCCATGTTAAATAACAAAGACAAAGTGTGGAAAGAGTTATGATCTATAGATTGCAAATTAAAATTAATGAGAGTTTAGTAAGACTTCTAAATATAACGTCAGTATCAAAACCAAATATACTTAATCTATCACAAAACATTATTAGAAAGTAAAATTAAAATTTTTACTCTTTAATATAGTGTGAACGAAGAACAATTTTTTCTCTACTCATCTTGTTTCCAGCTGGGGATCTGTAACAAAAGACAGATTCATGGGAGAAAAGCATACATATTGATGTAATATTAAATTTTAAGTGACCTCATAATGAAAAGAAGTGGCAAAAATCTAACCACATATATATCAGGTTGAACAAGGAGACAATTGTGGAAAAGTAAACAAAATATTTGGAGAGATTAAAGGAAGATGAGATTTATTTTATTAAGGTCTGTTTGTATAGCATTCTTTAGGCTTCTACTCCTTGTCTCTGGTGAAAAGAATGTTTTTTCTTCCTGGTATAACAGGGAGGACATCTTTCCCATGAGAAAGATGTGCTTGCTTTACTGATGTTTCCTGCTTTAGGTGAGAAAAGGGGAGATCTGAGTGCCCCTTCTTGTCCGTGTTATTTTTTGGATTGGGATACTCTGCCACCTTTCAGTAGCATTAGAAATACCAAAATATGTAGTAATTTATGTAACAAAGATATGCAATACTTTTACAGAGGGGATGGAAGTAACAACTTTGTTTTGATACATTAGCAAAGATCTAAATATATGGAAATAGACATCATGCATATTGATTGGAACACACCATATGATAGGGAGGGTGATACAAATCTCAGTCTCAGTCAAAATCCAAGTAGATGTCTAGTAGAACTTGATAAATTGTTTTAAAAATTCATATCGAAATGCAAGATCTAGAGTAGCTTAAGAAACAAGTAACAGGACTTACTCTTTCTGCTATCAGCAGTGCTTATAAAGCTATAATGAAGGTGATAGATTGGCTTAAGGCAGTGAGTAGATATATAGACCAGGGGCATAGGATAAAGAGCCTAGAAACTGACCTATACATTTATACTTGATATATAACACAGGTGGTACCAATAAATCAGTGGTGTTGGTGGAAAAAATATGAACTATGTCTTACTTCACACTATATAAGAAAATCAACGCACCAAAAAATGTACATCTAAATGTGAAGAACAAAGCTATAAAATCTTTAGAAAGCAATTGGTAGATTAACCTCTTTTCCCCCTTTGTTATGTAAAGCACATCTTAATAGAGCACAAATAAGATTAAACAGAACATAAAACTGACAAATTTGACTACATGAAAATTAAGAATTTATGTTTAAAAAATAAACATCACCTAGGTGGTGGCTCAGTTGGTTGAGTATCAGAGTCTTGATTTCAGCTAAGGTCATGGTCTTGTGGCAGTGAGATCAAATGTGTGTTGGGCTCTGTGCTGGGTGTGGAGTATGCTTGAGATTCTGTCTCTCCTTCTCTCTCTATCTCTCTCCCCCTCAAAAAAAAAAAAAACAAACCACCATTAGAAGAGTGGAAGAAGAAGGCACTGAGCAGGAAAGTGCAACACAGGGCTAGTATCCCAAACATCTAACCAACTTCTGCATATCAATAAGAAAAAGACCAGTTGGGGAAAAATGAGCTAAAGACTCAAAGAGATAGTCCACACATGAGGAGATCCAAATGACCAATAAACATAAGAAAAGGGGCTCAGATCTTTCTGGTAAGAAAAGTAATACAAATTAAAACCATAGGGAAGTGACTTTAAATATATGTCCACTGGCAAAAATTTGAAAGTCTGAAAATGTCAAGTGTGGATAAGAAAGTGGAACAATTGGAACCTTTCAGTGTTTGTGAGAATGCAAACCAGCACTGCCACTTGGAGAGGCAGCTCAGCATCACCCATCAAAGATGAGGATATATACACCTATACCCAGCAGTTCCTCCACTAAGGGGTATCTCAGAGAAACTTTTGCATATGTATACCTCATAGCAGTGTTCTTGAATTAAACCTAACCAGATACATGGCAAAGTCCCAAATATGTGATGGAATATTATACATCAATGGAAATGATAAAATGAAGCTAAGCACAATAACAAGGATGGATTTTGGTATTTGGACAGTAAAGCAAATCATGAAATAGCAATTCTTGCAATTCACATAAAATTCCTGAAACAGGCAGAACTGGATGATGTGTATAAGAATTCATACATAGTTGGTAAAATTCTAAGTAAAGGCACAGAGAAGCATCTATCACAAAAGCAGGGTAATGGGGACCGGCAGCAGGAGGGAAAGGGTCATAATTATGGGGAGCATGCAAATGACCCCTGGTGCTAGTAATAAGATAGGTATGTAAGTCATGTGCACCTCCTTCCATTTCTTAAGTATGTACACATATCCAGAAAAGGAACCACGGTTGGATATGACGTGAGGGCAGGATGGTAGGAACGGTGTTCTAGACAACAGAAACAGCAAATGCCAAGGGACAGTGGCAAGAGAGTACAGAGGAATTGAAAGGTGACTACTCTCTAAATGGATAGACCCTATTACATAGTCTTAACTTACTTTACACTATTTCCCTTTCAAGTGTTTTTTTGTTTGTTTTGTTTTTTGTTTTTTAGTTTTTTTGAGAGACAGAGAGAAACAGCACGAACAGAGGAGGGTCAGAGAGAGAGAGGGAGACACAGAATCCGAAGCAGGCTCCAGGCTCTGAGCTAGCTGTGAGCACAGAGCCGGACGTGGGGCTCGAACCTAGGAACCGTGAGATCATGCCCTGAGCTGAAGCCGGAAGCCTGACGCTTAACGGACTGAGCCACCCAGGCGCCCCACACTATTTCCCTTTCAAAATATTGAATCAAATATTCATTTCATAATCCTTCATTTCTTATTATAAATACATTGACAGTTTAGATAATGTAAAATATAAATATATCACTGTTTTGCATCTGCAGATCAGAAAATGCTTATTGCGAACAGCATGTAATTAGTAAATAGCATATTATTAGTACGACACTAATTTCTATTAGACTTAAAATGATGTTAATTTCTTCCCAGACATGACAATAATGTTTGTTATTTATTCTTTTTTAATAAATTTTATTTATTTTTTAGAGAGAGAGAGAGAGAGAGAGAGAAAGAGAGAGAGAGAGTGAGCAGAAGTGGGAGAGGGGCAGAGAGAAAGGGAGACACGGAATCCCAAGCAGGCTCCAGGTTCTGAGCTGTCAGCAGGACAGTTGGGGCAGAAACCATGAGATCATGATCTGAGCCGAAGTTGAGCACTTAACTGACTGAGCCACCGAGGTGCCCCTGTTATTTATTCTTTTTAAGATAATAATTTACATTTTCACTATTCTAGTAGTAATCTACTTATCCGTTAAATATGGCAAAAATATTTAATAATAAATATGTAAACTGCTAGCATGCATATTTGATGACATCCCAACAAAAAACTAAAAGAAATTTCTTTTGAATATGCTAATTGATATATTTTGTGATGATATCAAGTCCAAATGAAGAAGTTTAAAGTAATTTTTAAAAATTAAATTTTGTCCAAAGTATATTAATTTCACTGCTTTAGACAAAGAAAACAGTTGTTATAGTAATTGATTATCTCCATATCTAACAGAGAAGCAGCCACAGAATTTTTTCTACCATACTACTGATTTAATTCTATTTTTAATACATGATTGCAGTGCTCATTTTTTAAATACCTTTTTATTTTTGCCCTAACAACATTAAGCACAACCAATCTCCTAGGCTGAAAGTATTTTTCAATGACTTTTAACCTCCATAAGTCATTGCTACCATTTTTGCCACATTGTTCTGGATAGAAAGATTGATGAATTATTGAACAAGAAAATGGTCCCATCTTAAAAAAAATCTAATCTTTGTCTTTCTATGGAACTAAACAATTTTTCTTGGTCCTCTTAGGTTCCCTGGTTGTGTCTAGAAATTAAACTGACAAAGACAGATTAAAAGAAGAAAAGAATATACATCTATTTCTATAAATTTTACAGGATATTGGGGCATTTATAATGAAATGAAGACCTGACTGAATGAAATGGTAAAGCCTGAGCATTTTTATACTAGGTTTAAGAAGAGTGGAACATCTTGGAAAATATGGTAAGACAAAAAAGTAGGAACTAATGGTATTAAGTTGGGGAAATTTAGGAAGCCAGCTTGTTAGTATGTCTTTCAGTGAAGAATACTCCTTATCTCTGGGTACAGCAAGGGCTACTCTCACATGAGTATCTTATGAGCTGCTGATTCAGAGAAGGAGAAAGTCAGAGTCTTCTCTGACAGTTAGAGAAAGGAAACAGAGTCTCATTTCTCAAAAGTTTTTAGCTTAAAATATTTAATATGCCAATTTACCATCTTTTAGAGTAATGTGTTCTTAATTCCACCATGAATGGGACTCATTGAGAATGTAAATAAAGAAGTTCAATGTATGTTGGCTGATTTATTGATCAATTTATGGAAATTGCTAAATTGTCTAATAGTGCCTATACAATGAACTGAAGAATGAATGAATCAATATAACAATGAATATAGAGTAAGCAACATTCTCCTACTATGCCAAATTTGGCAGACACTTGATTCTGATAAGGAAAAGTGAACTCTAGTAAACCTTTTAACAATTTCCACTATAAATTTTGAAATATCAAAATTAGCATTCAAAACTACATTGCTACTCTATGCCCTCCCCACCCCTCATTCTGACTCATGGAGCACAAGACTTGACGTTTGCCTTCTCTGCATGGTGGCATAAAGGAGTCCTGGGTTTAGGTTCAAGATGTTTTCCAGTCCAGTATTCCAACTTTTGAAGAATATCTCAACTTTTCTCAACAGGCAATAAGAACCTGTAGTAGAGGATCTTTATACCATGTTTTAATAATGCAATTGATTATAACAGTAGTCCCTTAAAACTGGGATTTTCAAAAGCAGGTTAAATTTATAAATAGGCTCTTATTATCTAAAGAAAATTTTTTTATTTTTTATAGTTTATTTATTTTGAGAGGTGGAGGTAGAGGAGGAGGGGAGGGGGAGAGAGAGAGAAAGAAAGAGAGGGAGAGGGAGAAAGATAATGAGTAGGGGAGGGGCAGAGAGAGGGAAAGAGAGAGTCCCAAGCAGTCTCTGAGCTGTTAGCATGAAGCCCAGTGTGGGTCTCCAACCCACAAACTGTGAGTTCATGACTTGAGCTGAAATGCTCAACCAACTTATCTACTCAGGCACCACTCTAAAAACTTTTAAATGATCATTGGAGCACTTCTTCATAGACCCAAGAGAAGGTAGGAATGGTGTTCCATCCACAGAAGGATGTGACCCAACATCCTAGAGCCATTCATAAGGAAGTTTCTTTAATATTTTGTTGTTTAAATCCAAATTTACAACATTTGTTCATTTAAAATTACAAGTTCTTTTTGAAACCAGTTACTGGAGTAGTTTAATAAAATGCATTTTAACAGAATGTCTGTGACCTGGTTGTTGCAGGCTATCTCAGGCAGAAGGAAAAGTTTGTGCAGTTGTGGTTAGCTATTAATAGTTCATGTTGGGGATTGGGACATAAAAGAAAGAGGTTTTCTTCATGAAATAGGGAACCACTGAATGGGAGGGGAACATGAGAAATACTTAGAAGACCCACTGTCCCTTTCACAAGCTATCCTCTGCTCTCAGAACTAGAGCAGTTCTAAAGATGTGTGCTGAAGACATCCAGCTTTACCTCCTGTGCATTTAATTAAGTTCAACTAATTAAAATAGACTGAGATGCCAATGACCAGCCCCAATGCTACAAGACAAAACAAGACAAGATGAGCATTTTGAAGGGGAGAGCAATGGTGCTGCAGATCATGGTCAAATTTAAGACAGTAAGAAAACAGAGCAAAATATTTTTCTGTTTCAACCATAATAGAAACAGAGGGAATGTACTAGGTATAAAAAGTCCTGAAATTTGGTGATTCTGTCCAGATAATTTTTTTAAATAAAAGCTTGAAGAAAGTGAATATTAAGTGAAATTTTCACTCAGTGCAGGAGGCTCTCTCTTCTTCCCCTTCAGGGCAGAGCTACATGTAAAGAAGTACCAGTAGGACAAACATCACTGTGCTTTGCCACCAGTGGGTGGGTCAGGATTTAGCATGAGGGCCTCTAGGCATTGATGGGCAAAGTGTTTACCCTATAGGTGATGTCCTGATGTCATTTGACAAGCCTCACGGGTCCTGACCACTTCTGCCAGAAAGGGTAACTGATAAGCCCCAACAAAAGTCAGGGGGTCTGTTAGCCAACCACAGTTTTTTGGGACTATCTGAGCAGATTCACAAAGTTCAATTCCTTTGACAGTCCAGGAAAAGTCATAGTCTTTTCAGCTCCCCCTATCATAGAGGAGGACCAAATGCCTTATTGGACTCCTATGGAATACTGACAGTATTTGCAGCACTAAAGACACCTGCTAGATAACTGAAAATGGTACAAGAACAGTTAGGCTGGCCATGGCATGTCATTATTTTGCATGAAGGAGTGGCAACTGCCTCTCTGGAGGAAACCATCCCTCACTAGGTTGCTCAAAGCAGAGCTACTGCTCAGCAGGTACTTCAATGCACAGACTTCCCTAAATGCCTGGGATGGTTTACTGATGCTTCAGCTAAGCTGAAACCTGGTGGTGTCCATTGGGTTATGGTGGTTGGCTCCAGCACCAGTTCTGCAGAACCAAAAGTGGACCTGGTCACTGTCCAGTAGGCAGGACACAAAGCTGTTCTTAGAGCTCTGGCTAGCACTCTCTTAATAAAATTTGTTGTATTTTTAATGACCTTGGACTGTTGTCAATAGTGTAGTGTTTGGTCAGTCACTTGGAAAACTACAGGTTGCATATTAAAGACACACTTCTAGGGGTGGGTGTTGAACTATGGAAATGAATGATGGCCCTTGATTGGACTGTTTGGGTCACTCATGTTGATGGTATGGGCTCTTCTTCTGATGAAAATGAAAGAATCCAAATTTCTGGTCAAGCCTCTCCACTCATGGTGCCACTGTCATGCCACTATGCATCAAGTATAGAAAATAGTTTTATGTAGAGGCTGCTACTGTATGCAGCACTTGGGACCTCTGCCAAGAGTTGGTCTTTTGGTCTTATGTCCCATGTGGCTACCTTGCCAGCATGTTGTCTACTCCAGATGGACTGACTTTGTTGCATGTATGACCCTTACTGCAGGCTACTAGTGCTTCTTCACTGTTGACAGGCTTTTAGATTATGGCACTGATTCTAAGCTGGGGGAAATTTTGTCCTTTAAGGAATATTAGGCAGTGTATGGAGCTGGTTTTGGTTGCTACATCTTGGTGAGATGTACAACTGGTATCTAGTGGGTAGACACAAATATGGTGACAAACACCCCACAGCACACAGGCAGCACTCACCCCATCCCTACCCCCAAAAATAATTATCTGGCCCAAAATGTTAGTGTAATTAGACTGAGAAACTCTAGTTAAATGTGGCTCAATTTAATTAGCCAACCCCAATTATCCCATCATGGCCCTTGAAACTAAGTTGTATCATGTTTTCAGCTTCTGTACCATTTCCAGTCTGACAGTGATACACCTTTTGTCACAAAGGCCACCCAGCAGTGGGCCAATGTTCAAAGTGCTTAACAGACATTTCACACATCTGGTATTGACTCAGAAGGATACATGACTCTAGCTCTGTCACCTGCTCCAGATCTACACACTTTTGTAACTGGTGTGGTCACTGGACACAGTTATTCTCAGAAAGGGATTATTTCCTTTCTGTTGCTTCCTTAGTAATGATCAGAAAAAAAAAACTAGAGCTTATACATTATTTAAAGTTATACAGAGATATTTTGAAATGAGAAGATTGTTCTGATCTTTTAGGACAAAAGGTCTGGTCAAGTAGGGTGTGATTGGAGAAAAGATAAAATAAGTACTGAGATGGGGCACACCAATGTTAGGGTGGTATAAGAACAAGGACCCTGGCACATGGGGAGATAATATCTTAGACCTCAGTAAATACAAGAGGTGTTGTGGTTGCAATGAATGCTCTCATTGTGCCCTAGATCCAGCAGCAATGACTGAGTCAGAGAGCAGCTGCAGCTGAAAATCTCACTGACTGCTGAGTTTGTTGTCTGACCCGTGTACTACAAAAACAAAAATTCTTGTGGACATGATAAATCCTGATTCTTCTATGCTTGATGCATACAGACCCATAGACCCCACAGCCGCACTTTGGTCTGACTAGTACAAATGTATATGATTCTGTGGATATCCAAGTGGCCTTAGGATATGCCATGTGTGGTGACTGAGGCTGCATCTATTCAGCAATACTGCCTATGCAGCTTACCCAAATCAATGTAATGGTGGCAACAAATTCCAAACTGGACGGTACTACACCTCTCTGTTTGTATGTTTGTATGTGGGCCATAGAATGTTGCTTCACTGAAAGTGGGCTTTTTTGTGACTATATAGTGCTTCTATGATCATTCACAGTGACACCAAAGATCAGAAAGTCAATCTAAACTTCCTTGAGTGGGTTGTGATGGATCATAGTGTGACTTTAAACTACATCCTGGTTATTCCCAAAGGACTATATCTCTAGGACTTATTTGAAACTGAGTGAATCTGGAACTTTGGGGTAGAGGTCATGATTGAGATTGATCTCATCCTGCTATATAGAGGCTGTTGATAGTAGCCTTAATTAAATGCTATAAAAGACAAATCAAATGGCTTTTGCTTAAGATAGACCATTTTGGAACAAGAGGTAGAATGTAGAGTACTTCTAGGTTTCCATTTTCCTCACTTCCCTCTAGATACCAAAGGCATAACTCCTTATAAGGGAATTTATATTTCAAGTTCAAAAAGTTTCTAAGAGCCCAAAAAATAAAGTAATAGGCATGTTCCATAATAGTTTGGGAAACAGGCTCTGTGAGAATCATTCTTAAATTATAGTGCACGAGTTCTACTTAAGCAGCTGGACAGAACTTGTATCAGAATTGTTGATGGAAATGTTTTCATTTTTCAATTTTTATGTTCGGAGGACAGGGGAGCCATTTGAAGATGATTCTGATAAATATATGAGGTTTATATTGACATTGACTGAATTAAACTCAATCCAACTCTCTAACCCATTGTTGGAATGTGGCAGGAAGAGGAATTAGAGGAGAAAGAGGGAAATCAGGAAGGAAATCAAGTTATCATGTAACAGGGGTGTCAGGTTATAATTTGGAGATAGAGGTTGTAAAGATTCTATAGTTTTGAGTATGTCTTTTCACATCTCAAAAGTTTATTTTGTTGTTTTGTTTTCTTCTCCTTGATTCACTCTGACTTAGCTTTACATGGTTTAAATAAAATGTGCTTGATTTTAGAAAAGAAGGAAAGATGAGCGGGGTGATTATACCCCAACTGGGCTCCAGTGTTTAAAGAAGAAACCAGCCCCAGGAGTGGATAGTGGAAGGTGCAGAGGAGAGAAAATCAAGTAAACTGTGCACTGCAGTGAGAAAGAAAAGGTGGTTGGGGGACAAATCTTGGCCAGAGAAGTGTTCCTGGAGAAGTTAGCTGGAACGCTGGTGGAGTTTTCCAGCATAGACTAGAGAAGCAGGTATCCCCATGTATACAAATGCTGGTAAATTCCCACTAGGTCAACTAGTGAAGGCTCATGAAATCTCCTTTCAGATATGTACAAAAAACCATTTGCTTTCTCCCCCGAAGGGCAGGTCTTTCTCAAGTCTCTTAGGGACCTCATCAGCTCTAATGCAATCATTAATTTATTTCACATTGTTAACTGGGCTTATGGCTGGCCCCTGGGATACCAATTAGGTGGATTTTATAGGTAGAAAACAACAGGATCATTAAGATTATAGCCTCATGGTTTACCAAACACATCTCATATTTTAACTGGAATCTACTTCCTTCATTGTTTCATGAAAGCTGACAGTGAAGCCAAAACCATCATGTTGTTCAAACCACACATGAAGCTTTGCAATGTCCATTACTCCAACTCAAACATCCATATATTCTGCAAGTCATGTTTAGCAAATGTCATTCAATGAATATCAATGCAAAACATTATTGATTTGGTTTAACATGGAGATTTAACCTCCAGTGTACTTGAAGAATTAAATGTGCAACCATTATTAGCTCTTAATGTTGAACTAATAGAAGGAAGAAAGTCAGTTCTACTAAGGAAATCCATATTAACTATTAACTAGAAGAAAAAAATAGTTTACTTCACATAAAAAAGATCATGATTTTATTTCTCCTTAATAAAGTATTACATATATTGTATTTACAATACATTTGTGCAAGTATTATGTATATTGTATTTGTAATTACACCTAAGGTTTTTTTAATTGATTGAGAAAAATTTTAAATGTTAAGCGACTTTTAAAGGTTCTCTTAGAATGAGTTTTTAGCATTTTTCATGAAAAGGAAGTCTATAATAAATGTGTGAAGCTATTTATAGGGAACTTTTTGGAGCTAAGTAAGATCTTATCTCACAGAATAATTTTCAAGTGAAAACTTGGCTTGGCCATATGAAGGATGTGAATTCATTGAATTAAATCCATGGAATGTCCCAAAGGGTCAACGATTAGCTGGAGTCTCACTTGCTTAGGGAATAAGAATTTGGTCTAAGAGGTTTGGTGATTTAATAAATATTTTTGAGACTTTGGACAGTAATTAATTTTACTAATATTTTTCAAACCCTATGCAACCCTCCATAGTTGATTTTGATAATTTAACCAGACCTAGAATTTAAATCATATCTTTGCCATGAGAAAGAATCCTTGAGTATAAATCAACAAATGTTTCTCAGGCTAATGTTATTGGTAGGAAGAGCCCTGAGGCACTAGGTCATGGAAAAGGATATAGACACTCCAAGCATCTCCATTATTATTATTTTCTTCTCATTAAAAAAACGTTGTTGTTGTTATTTTATCTGTAGTCTGTGATTATCCAACACAAGACTTTGCACAGGTGAATTCCAGGAAGCATCTTTTATTTGATATATTTGAATGAATTACCTGACTAATCTTTTAAAAGTAAGTTGCCTTCTCTGGATTTATTTCTGCACATAATAAATTATTTTTTAAATTTCCTTGTGAAAATAAGTTGGATATAGTATAAAAAGATCTGAGTTGAAATCCTGGATGTGTCATTCACCTACCTGCTCTTGGACAAATTACTTAATCTTCAAATCCCAATTTCCTCTTTTCTGAAATGAAGTCAACAATACTTTCCTCCACATTGTTGAAATAAACAAATGAACTATGTGACCCCAAAGCACGTACAAGCTGCTTGGCATGTAGTGTGAACTTCAGAGGCACTTGATGACTCCTTTTCAGTAACAGTATTCTGTACTCCAATTCCACTTAAAAACTTGAACTCAGAGAGAAACAAATAGATTATTTGGATTATTATCCTCTTCTCCTCTGTTAAGAACTACATGACCTGTTTAAACTGCTGATTTACTTACTTTTAGATGAAGACACAGAAATACATTTTCTCATTTGGAAGATGGAATGGAGAACGACAATTTCATTTCCCTTTCCTTTCTGAGAACTCATTTATCTTTGAAACTGTTACAAATTTCCAGTTTGCCAATGATTGGTCTTGTGAAGAATATGGGAGATGTGTGGGTCCTTGTAAAATGTCATGCCATGGCTTTCAGTGGTTTCTTCTGTTTCCATAGGGCTTAATGCTTTTAATAAAGTCTTATTATACCAACTCTCCGATGTTCTTTTTATAACAGTGCTATAAAGTGGGATGGGTTGTGTGCATTTTTTAAATGAAATGAAAACATTAAAGTATAGGGAAGGTAATTCTTGGACAGAAAAAGAATAATCTATATTTTTCAATGTTCCTATGAACTTACCACTAGATGAAAAGGGAAAAATAATTTGAACTTTCATAATAATTAGTTTTCTCAATACCACCATTCAAATGTTTAGTATTAGGTGAACTTTTCAGATAACTGGATCTTGTTTTTCATATATATATATATATATCCATGTCAATATAGCCAAAATATTATTTTGCATAATTAATTATTTAAATAGCTCTCTTCCAAAATAGCAAGGCTCAGGTATAAAGGGGTAAGAATGGATTAGATTCATTATTGAGGTGCAACAGTGTACCCTGTTAAAAAAGATCACACTTGGGGTCTCATTCTTCTGGCCTCATTTAACATTAACTATCTCCTTAAAGGAGCTAACTTTAAATACAAGCCACATTGATGGTTAAGGCTTTAACATCTAAATTCTTTTAGGGGGTGCAGTTTAGTACATAAAACCATCAGTGTCCTAAGAGCTCGGATAAGGGAGAGTCTTACTTACTGGAGGTGGGCCTATGGGAAGTAATCAGTTTAGATGAGGTCATGAGAGTAGGGCCCCTATGATTGTGGTTTCTCTCTCTATTTCTCTCTCTCCTCTGTCTCTCTGTTAAGTGAAGATAGTGAGAAGGTGGCTGTCTGAAAGTGAGAAAGAGAGCTCTCAGCAGAAACTGTGTTAGCTGGCACCTTATACTTGGACTTCCTGGCCTTCAGAACCATAAGAAATAATGTCTGATTTTTAAACTGCCCACTCTATGGTATTTTGGTATAGCTGCCTGAGCAAACATTCTTGCATATCTTCTTATGAAGTGCCTACGTTTTTTGCTAATTTTTCTATTAGGTTTTTCTTAATGATTTATAGTCATTCTTTGTACATACTAGATACAAGCCTTTTGTTTGTTTGTTTGCTTATATGTTTTACTAATATAGTTTTCAATTTCCTGTCTTGCCTTTTAAACAATTTTAATAGTATCTCTTGTTAAACTGATATCATATTCTAAAAAATCCAAGTTATCAATGTTTTCTTTTATGATTAGTATTTTTGTGGTTTAAAATGGAGTTTGAGAGACAAGATGGCGGAGAGGAAGGGAGCTCTGTAACCTTCGTCCGCCCCATCTATCGAACTGAGAAGGACATTACTCTCATCTGCAAGAGCAGAAGGGGAAAATACAGACTCCAGAAAGAAGACAACCTCAAAGATGCCTGAGTGAGTGAGTGCGAACTGGGGAGATTGGAAAACAGGCCAGCCCAAGAGGGGCAGGGGAGATGGGAGCCCCAGCCCAACAAGGGGAAAGTGCGTGGAGCCTCTGAGAGACAAAGGGAAGAGAAAGAGAAACTGAACACGCTCATAGTACTGTCTCTAGGGAAGAGATAAAGAACATTTAACTCTGCATGGAGAGAAAAACTCTCACTCCATATATAACTGCTGGGTAGTCCAAATACTGAACCCAGGTGGCACAAGAGAAAAAATAGCCTCCACCCTGCACCATCCCTGCAGTGAGTCAGAGGCCACTACAGCAGTGGCCCAGGGGTGCACACTTCAGCCTTGGTTGAGGGAGTGGGAGCACACACCTCATTTCCACAGCGCATCTCGCCTCCAGCATTGGCCATGCAAATCTGAATCCCAGGTGCCAACAGGGAAAAAATAGCCCCCACTCCTACGAATCCCAGAAGGGAGTTGGTGGCAGCTGAGGTGGGGGCATGCCTTTCGGCTACAGGAGCACGCAGCTCATTTCCCGCAGCACCTGCCGCCTCGGGTATCGGCAGCAGCTCCAATCCCAGCCTCCCCCAAGAGAAACTGATCTTTCCTGCTACGCAATCGCCATCATCGCTGGGGGCTGGGAGTTGGCTGTGGTGTCTGTGAGGGTGTGCCGTTCGCCTCCTGCAGCGCACCTTGCCACCAGCAGTGGCACCACAAATCCCTACAGGCACCAAGAGAAACTGCTCCCTTCCTCTACGAGATCTCAGCTAAGAAGCCAGCTGCTAGAGGAAGGACATCTCATCTGTGGTAGCATAAAACTGCATGGACTAGGATTTTGACACAAGGTGGGCTGGAAAATACACTATAGCTCAGCTCCCGCACAAGGAGATCAGACTCATTAGAGTGGCCTGCAGCGCGTAGTTCTAGCCAAGCTAGGAGCTCTGCCACTCATCCTCTGCAACTACCATGTCTGGGCCTCCAAGAGCAGGCCCCGAGACCTACTACACCAAACCATGCCTATCCGTGAGGGGGAGCTGCTGCTTTTTCTTCTTTTTTAATATTTTTTTGTACTTATATTTTATTATTAACTTTTTTACTTAAATTTTTAAAAAATTTTTACTCCTTATTTTCCTCTCTCCTTTCTCCCTCTATCTTTTTCTTTCTTGTGATCCAGATATATTCTCCTGTATCTCATCCTGATCTCTCCCCTCAATTGGTTATGCACTTTTAGACTGTCCGTTACCCTTTGTTGTCTCTGCCCCCCTTTATTTTTTTTCTTCTCTTCTTTTTTCTCTTTCCTCTCCATTTTCATTCCTTCCTTTTCCCCTTTTAAATTGTTTGTTATTTTGATTTGTCTGTGCATTTGCATGCTTCTGTTGCCTCTGTGTTTGTCTGTTTTCATTCTCAGGGCTACCCCAAGAAACAAGCCAAAGTGCACATGACGGTGTGTCTGAAATATCGCTGAGTAGGGAAGTAAAAGAATCAAAGGCACAAGAGAAACTGGGAGACACCTTTAAAAGAATATTTCCTGAAACAACAGGTCTTGGACAGTCAATAAGTCTCATTTAACAGAGCAATATTAACAGGTGCACAGTGCATTACAAGCTTTTAAAAACTGACAATAGACAGAAAACTAGCAAAAAATGACAAAACAAAGGAACTCTCCCCAGAAGAATCTCCGGGAAGAAGTCACAGCCACAGAACTGCTCAACACAGACCTAAACAGCACCGCTGAACAATAATTTTAAAAACTTGTCAAAAACTTAATCGCTGGGGTTGAAAAAAGCATCAGAGAAGCAACTGAGACAATGACTAGGCACTTTGAAAATAGATGTAATGAGTTGAAAAAGGCTATAAATGAGGTGAATAATAAAATGGAGGCAGCCACCTCAAGGATTAAAGTGGCAGAGAAAATAGGTGAATTAGAAGATATAGTTATAGCAAAAGAGGAAGCTGAAAAAAAGAGAAATTGATCCAGGAGCAAGAAAGGAGAATTCAAGAACTGAGTGATACAATCAAACAGAACAACATACTTATCATAGGAATTCCAGAAGAGGAAGACAGAGAGAAAGGTCCTGAAGGGATACTAGACCAAATTATAACTAAGAATTTCCCAAATCTGGAGAAAGAAATAGACATTCAAATTCAAGAGGCACAAAAAAACCCCCTTAAGACATAATTTGAATTGATGTAATTCACAATATATCATAGTGAAACTGGCAAAATATAAAGATAAAGAGAGAATTCTGAAAGCAGCTAGGGAGAAAAGGGCCCTCACATACAAAGGAAAACCTATCAGAGTGGTTACAGACCTATCTAATGAAACTTGTCAGGCTGGGAAGGAATGGCAGGAAATCTTCAATGTGATGAACAGATAAAACATGCCGCCAAGAATCCTTTATCCAGCAAGCCTGTCATTCAAAATAGAGGGAGAGATAAAGGTATTCCCAAATAAACAAAAATTGAGGGAATTCATGACCACCAAACCAGCCCTACAAGAAATCCTAAGAGGGACTCTATGAGGAAAATGTTGCAAAGAATACAAAGTGCCAGAAACACCACTATAAACATGAATTCTATGGAGAACACGCACACGTTTTTCAATAATAACACTAAATGTAAATAGACTGAATGCTCCAACCAAACGACACAAGGCAGCAGAATGGATTAAAAAAACAAAATTTATCTATTTGCTGTCTACAAGAGACTCATTTTTGATCTGAAGATACCTTCAGGTTTAAAGTAAAGGGATGGAGAAACATCTATCATGCGACTGGAAGCCAAAAGAAAAGGAGGAGTAGCCATACTTAATTCAGACAAACTGGACTTTAAAGTAAAGGTAGTAAAAAGAGATGAAGAGGGACATTATTTAATAATTACAGGGTCTCTCCATCAAGAAAATCTAACAATTATAAACATCTATGTGCCAAATTCGGGAGGGCCCAAATACATAAAAAAATTAATCACAGACAGAAACAATCTTATTGATAAGAATGTGCTAATTGCAGGGGGCTTTAATACTCCACTGACAGCAATGGATAGATCAACCAGACAGAAAATCACTAAAGAAGTAAGGGAACTGAACGACACATTGGAACAGATAGAATTGATAGATATATTTAGAACTCTGCATCCTAAAGTGAGGAAATTCACCTTCTTTTCAAGTGCACATGGGACGTTCTCCAAGATAGATCAGATACTGGGACATGAAGCAGCCCTCCATAAGTATAAACGAATAGAGATCATACCATGCACACTTTCAGATCACAATGCTATGAACCTTGAAGTTAACCAGAAGAAAAAGTCTGGAAAACCTCCAAAAATGTGGAGGTTAAAAACCACCCTACTAAAGAAATATTGGGCTAATCAGGCAATTAGAGAAGGAATTAAAAAATATATGGAAACAAATGAAAATGAAAATACAACAATCCAAAATCTCTGGGATGCAGTAAAGGCAGTCCTAAGAGGAAAGTATATTGCAATCCAGGCCTATTTCAACAAACTAGAAAAAGCACAAATTCAAAATCTAACAGGGCACCTACTGGAACTAGAAGGGGAGCAGCAAGAGCACCCCAAACCCAGCAGATGAAAAGAAGTAATAAAGATCAGGACAGAAATAAACAATATAGAATCCAAAAAACCAATCAAGCCAATCAATGAAACCAAGAGTTCTTTGAAAACATAAACAAAATTGATAAACCTCTAGCCAGGCTCCTTAGAAAGAAAAGAAAGAGCACCCAGATAGACAAAATCAAGAATGAAAAAGGATCTATTACAACAAATCCCTTAGAAATACAAGCAATCATTAGAGATTACTATGAAAAATTATATGCCAACAAACTGGACAACACAGAAGAAATGGACAAATTCCTAAATGCGCATGCACTGCCAAAATTCAAACAGAAAGAGATAGAAAGCATGAATAGA
>NC_043708.1:116388113-116389703 GCF_006229205.1 Suricata suricatta | reverse complement strand
TGTTATTAGAACCCTAGAGAACAACACCCTGGGACTATCAAGACAAAAATAAAACATTGTAACATTGGAATTATAATGCATGTGGAGGTAAAAGATATGACAATAATAGCAATAAAGGATGGTGATGAGGAAAGGTAAATGAAATTAAACCACTATCAGTGAAGCAGGCTGTAAATAAATGAAGTATGAAATTGACTGCACATAGGCTTTTGTACTTTAATAGGACATAGTATTAGCCCAAGAACAACCACTAAAAAATAGTAAAAAGAAGGAAGAATAACAGGGAAGTTGTAAGAAAGAGTCTGACTCAGTTTTTGACATTTGACTGCTGACGTCTATTAAGTCTCCCTCATCACTTTTCCTCTCTATTGCACAAACAGGCAAGCTGATTAGCAAGCCAAGGCTCTCCCTCCTTTACTGCTGGGGAACTTCCAACTATACAAACCCCAGCTTGCACAAGAAAAGGCTCTTAATGACTCCAGCCATAATCGCTAAAAAGCTACCAATCCAGTGCATTTTTGCTGCCTAAAGCCACTTTTACACCAGCTTAGGAGCCTCCCCTGCTCTCCCCAGAAACCCTTATTATGTGAGTAATAAATTTTGTCACACTCTCTTAATTGTGTGCTGTCATTAGTCTCGATATCCAGACCAATTTTGGGATGGGGACCTTAACCACCTCTATAAAGGACCTCCAACATCAATGAAAAATAAAAATTAAATACTAAAAATGAAGATAAAATAGGTATTTGATACAAAAATAAGTAAAAGAGTTTATTATTGGCATACTTCTCTAAAGGAAATGCTAAAAATATTCTTCAGACAAAAGAAGGACTCCTAGAGGATCACCTGCGTGGCTCAGACAGTTAAGCATCCGACTTCAGCTCAGGTCATGATCTCATGATTCGTGGTTTTGAGTCCTGCATCAGGCTCTGTGCTGACAGCTAGCTCAGAGCCTGGAGCCTGTCTTCAGATTCTGTGTCTCCCTCTCTCTCTGACCCTCCCCTGCTCATGCTGTATCTCTCTCTCTCTCTCTAAAATAAATGAAAATAGTAAAAAAAAATTTTTAAGAAAAATAAAGGCTCCTAGAAAGATGGTAAATTGAATCAAATATTGCATATATAAAAATAATATTAGATTTTGGATTTAAGATATATATCTTAATATGTTATTTATGCACATACAGAGATATGTAGAACTTTACATATACTTTGTTTAGGATAAACAGTACTTTTACATTTATTTTTATTTCTTGAAAGAGCATATGAACCTGCATTAGTGAGGGTGGAGCAGAGGAAGGGAGGTAGAGAATCTTTTTAAGAAATGTTTATTTTTGAGAGAGAGAGAGAGAGAGAGAGAGAGGAGGGGGCAGAGAGTGAGGGAGACAGAATCCAAAGTGGACTCCAGGCTCTGAGCTGTCAGCATAGAGCCTGACATGGGGTTCAAATTCAAAAACAAAGAGATCATGACCTGAGCTGATGCCAGCTGAGGCTCAACTGACTAAGCCAGACACGTGTTCCAAGTGAGGTAGAGAGTCTCAAGTCCACTCCATGCTCAGTGCAATGCCTTATGGGGGGCTTGATCTCATGATCA
>NC_043708.1:116386491-116388013 GCF_006229205.1 Suricata suricatta | reverse complement strand
TATCTCACCAGAAATTAATTACTTTATTAGGATTTCCAAGAATTAAATTTTAGTTTGTTTTATCTTTTCTATTGTAAATTTGATTTCTAATTCATTGATTTCTGTATTTATCTTTATTGTTTCCATCTTTCTTCCTTTTGGGCTACATTTGTTGTTCTTTTGATTTTTTTGGTTATAGGCTCATTAATTTTTAGCCTTTTTTTTCTACAAATTTTCACAAGTTCTGGTGTCTAGTTTTATTCTTAAAAATATTTCAAATTGTATTCTTCTTTGACTTGTGTATTTTTGGAAGGATATTTTTATCTTCCATATGTGGATTTTCTAGTTACACATGTAATTGATTTTTAGTTCAATTGCATTGTGGTCAGAAAACTTATTTTGTATGATTTGAAATTCATGAGCCTAGTAGAGCTCTTCATTATGGGTCAGTGCTTGGTCAATTTCATGAACTATTCTGTGAGTACACGGAAAACTTGTGTAGTATTCTGTAGTTATTGAATGCAGTATTTCATATATGTCAACGAAATCATACTAATTTTGTTGTTCACATATTTCATATCCTTACTATTGTTGGTGTTGTTTTGTTTTGTTTGTTTTTGATGTGATTGTTTTATCAGTTACAGAGTTGCATGTTGAAATTTCTCACTATTGAATACTTGATGATTTTTCTAGTAGTTCTGTTAATCTTTATTCATTTTTAAACTAAAAGTTGCCTTACCTTTAAATTTAGGTTGATATATCTTTTTGTTATAAAATTGGACCTCAGGTGCTTTGTCTTTACTTTCAATTTTGTGACTTTTATATCTTAGATAAAATCTATTGCAACTAGTACATATTTTTTAAAGTTTTTATTTTCCCTAGTCTGAAAATTTTTGATCTTTGTTGAAAGATTTTAGTCAATTTAAAAATAGATTTGCATTTAGATCTACCATTTTATTACTGTTTACTATTTTTCTGTATATTGTAAATTCACTTTCCATAGTTCTTGCCTCTTTTTAGAGTATTTTTTAGTATTCCAACTTTTTCTATTTTCTTAGAAGTTTTATATTCTTTTATCATTCTTACTTTGGCATTCACCAAGAGATTACAAAGCAAATCTTTGACTTATTAATCTATATTTTTTTGTATTTCTTCAGACAACACAAAGATATTAAAACCACTTAATACTGTTTATCCTAGGTGTGTCTGGGTGGCTTAGTCAGCTAAGCATCCAACTCTTGATTTCAGCTCAGGTCATGATCATGATCATGAGATCAAGCCCCCCATAAGGCATTGCACTGAGCATGGAGTGGGCTTGAGACTCTCTACCTCACTTGGAACACCTGTCTGGCTTAGTCAGTTGAGCCTCAGCTGGCATCAGCTCAGGTCATGATCTCTTTGTTTTTGAATTTGAACCCCATGTCAGGCTCTATGCTGACAGCTCAGAGCCTGGAGTCCACTTCGGATTCTGTCTCCCTCACTCTCTGCCCCCTCCTCTCTCTCTCTCTCTCTCTCTCTCAAAAATAAACATTTTTTAAAAAGA
>NC_043708.1:116384278-116386391 GCF_006229205.1 Suricata suricatta | reverse complement strand
GAGGGTGTCATGCTGAGTGAAGTAAGCCAGGCAGAGAAGGACAGAAACCATATGTTTGCACTCATAGGTCTAGCAGGAAAACAAGAGAGACCTAATGGAGAACCAGGGGGAGCGGAGGAGGGAGAGAGAGTTGGGGAGAGAGAGGGATGCAGAACTTGAGAGACTATTGAATGCTGAGAATGAACTGAGGGTTGGGGGGAGGGGGGAGGGGGGAAAAGAGGTGGTGGTGATGGTGGAGGGCACTTAAGGGGAAGAGCACTGGGTGTTGTATGGAAAACAATTTGACAATAAAATATTATGAAAAAAATAAATTTAAAAATTAAAAAAAATTAAAACAACAACAAAAGAATGGTGAAATCATGACCCGAGCAGAAGTAAGATGCTTAACCGACTGAGTCACACAGTCACCTCTCATTTGTTCACTCTTGTCCTGTCATGGATGAAAGCCAAAACTCTCCCCCAAGGACGTCACCCAGGTAGCACAGACTGCAGACTCCAACAACCACGGAGTTGTTGAGCTTCTGCTCTGCAGTTTTCAGTTCCGTATTGCTAAGACTGCCCATTTATTCATCCCATTTAACACTGACGTTCTGTGGAGCTGAGGGTCAACAAGGAAGTAGATATCAAAGGTCATTTTCCTTGATTTACTCGGTATTGTCAAAACTCATTCATCTTATTTATCATGAATTATCCCTAGTCCTCTTAAGAGATGTCATTTAAAAATTTTTTTTAATTTTTTATATATAGTTTATCAAATTGGTTTCCATATAACACCCAGAACTCTTCCCCAGAAGTGCCCTCCTCCATGACCACCCCCCTTCAACTTTCCCCCTACTCCTTCAGCCCTCAGTTTGTTTTCAGTATTCAAGAGTCTCTCATAATTTGCCTTCCTCCCTCTCCCTAACTCTTTGTCCCCCTTCCCCTCCCCGTGGTCCTCTGTTAGGTTTCTCCTATTAGACCTATAAGTGAAAACATAAGGTATCTGTCCTTCTCTGCCTGATTATTTCACTTAGCATCACACTCTTGAGGTCCAACCATGGTGCTCCAAATGGCCAGATTTAATTATTTCTCATTGCCATGTGGTATTCCATTGTATATATAAACCACATCATCTTGATCCATTCATCAGTTGATGGACTTTTAGGCTCTTTGTATGATTTGTCTATTGTTGAAAGCGGCTATTGTTGAAATTTGCATCTTCTTGAAGTAGCTCAGCCGGTTAAGCTTCTGACTTTGGCTCAGATCACGATCTCACAGCTCCTGCGTTCCAGCCCCACCCAGGGTCTGTGCTGGAAGCTCAAGGCCTGGAGCCTCCTTCCTCTGATTTTGTGTCTCCCTCTCTCTCTACCCCTCCTTTGGTCACAATCTCTTAAAAAATTACAACAACTTCAACAACAATTAAACTTTCATGTTCATGTAAATGCTCCACTTGACCAGAAATGCAATGTATCCACACAGCCAATCCCCATTTGGCAAGCCAACTCTGGGCCCTAAATTTGCTTGCTCCTCCTACTCCAAAGAAAGCTGACTATGTGGCCACAAGCAACCAAATATTCTCTATTACTCTTTTCCTTGTTCTTTGTTCTTTATCATTTAAGAGCATCCTGATCTCAGCCCCATTTGGCAGTTCTCTGGACCTTTGACAACAGAGACTGCCTGCTTCATGAAGTTTTCAATGGAGTTTGTATCACCTAAACTATCTTTTAAAATAATTTTTCACAAAGTTTATGAATTTTTAAGCCATGTAGCATGATGATAAGTTTTGGCAAAATGGGGAGGTGTCTTTTGATCTGCTTTGCCTGGAATTCAGTGAGCCCTGCCCAGCTGTGTGTATGCTCCTTATTTGTTTTTAATTATTTCTATGGCTTTTGCTTCTCTTCCACTTTCTATAGTTTCTGCCTCATGAAAAACCCGTTAATTCTTATCTCCAAGTTCTCCTTTCTGTTCTCTGTAACTAACAGCGCTGCCTTCAGTGTTTTCTTGTCCACACATTGCCCGTTTCAAAGACAGCCTTCAATTTGCCCTTTTTATGGTGGACTCAGTTTTGCGCAACATTGATTCTATTTTCCTTTTCTCATACTAAGAAGATTTTCATTCTCCATTTGGCACTGTT
>NC_043708.1:116359640-116384178 GCF_006229205.1 Suricata suricatta | reverse complement strand
TGTTTTCCTGCTAGACCTATGAGTGCAAACATATGGTTTCTGTCCTTCTCTGCCTGGCTTACTTCACTCAGCATGACACCCTCAAGGTCCATCCACTTTCCTACGAAGGGCCATATGTCATTCCCTCTCATTGCCATGTAGTACTCCATCGTGAATATATACCACATCTTCTTGATCCATTCGTCAGGTGATGGACAAATTCATTTTTGAGAGAGTGAGAGAGAGAGACAGCATGAACAGGGGAGGGTCAGAGAGAGAGAGTGAGGCACAGAATCTAAAAAAAGTCTCCAGGCTCTGTACTGTCAGCACAAAGCCCGATGCAGAGCTCAAACCGATGAAGCACAAGATCGTGACCTGAGCCTAAGTTGGACACTTAACTGACTGAGCCGCTCAGGAGCCCTTCACTATTCTTGATCTCAGGCTCTGTGCTGACAGCTGGAGAGCTTGGAGTTTGCTTCAGATTCTGTGTCGTCTCTCTGCCCCTCCTCCACTCATGCTTGCACTCTCCCTCTCTCTCAAAAATAAAGAAGTAAGCTTAAAAAAACAAGTGAATGATACTTTCTTTGTTCCTATCAGAGCATGAACTGCCATCGACCTTTAGGGGAAATTAGGGAGAGAGTTTGCAGTGAAATTTGCAACAAAACAGACGATGCTGAGTCAGCACAAGCTAGATCCTGGGGTGTCACCTGCTCACAAAGGTCACTTATAGCTGGAGTAGGAAAAAGTGTGAGTGTGAGAGTATGACTGCACACCATGTTTATCCCTTTCTTTGGCAGGAGAATGAAATGTGGCCCTTTCTGAAAAGTGGCTGAATCCTGGTCTAAAACTAAAAAGAAGGGAATAGCATGGAGTCAGTTCACACTTTTGCTATCTGCAGTGTGCCAGCAGATATCTGATATCATTTTACTGGGTAGCAAGGGACACAGAACATTGACTTGGAGCCACTGGCCTGAATTTGGGGCTCACTCTTACATTTGTTAGCTGGATTCCTTGTGAAAACTCCTAACCTCCCTTTGTTCAATGAACTTCAATGCACTCCTTTGTTGAACAAGGAGAATAATACCAAAAGAACAGTGCACAGGAGGTGCCCACCTCAATGGTCTCAGCCTCTCTCTGGTATGTTGGGGAATGGTTGGTTGATCTGGCAGGCCAGACATCAAAGGGAACAATCTCTGGCTGACAGCCTCCTCAATCTTCTGAACTTTTGAATTTTTTCATTTGTTATTCCTTTAAAAAGCAAATAGACAACAAAAAAACCCCCCAAAAACCCCAAAACACAAAAACTAAGGGCCTTGTCATTCCCATGGTCACATAGACTTCCTGGATTGTTTTTCCCTGCCCCATACATCTCAGTGCAGCAAGTGAGTGACAATTCACACTATGCTTATCTAACACACGTCAGCGACTGATTAAGATTTCATTAACACCAACAATTTTATGCATCATTTGAGACTGTAATTTCATTCAGTAAAAAGGCACCAATAAAGGACAGAAAATCAAGACGGCATAACTGAAAGATGAGTAAATCCTTGGATTGTTTTTTTAGGAAAACTGATACAATGAATTGTGCATAAATTGATACATATTCATGGAACTGTTTTTTGACAAAGTAAACACTTTGGTCCAAAGTACAGCTTGATTACATTTGCTTCTTGCTCTAAAAACTGAAAAGTGTGAATGTCTTGGTGGCTCATTTGGTTGAGCATCCAACTCTTCATTTTGGCTCAGGTCATGATCACAGGGTGGTGGGATAGACCCCTCCATCGGGCTCAGGCTCTGCACTGAGTGTGGAGACTGCCTAAGATTCTCTCTCTCTCTCTCTCTCTCTCTCTCTCTCAGCCCCTATCCCCCCCCTCATGTGTGCTCTCTTTCTATCAAGTAAAAAAATGTAAATAAATGAATACATAAATAATGAAGTGTGTGTGAAAAATATCAGATCAATAGCTACCTGTTTATATTCATTGAAATATGACGATTCATATGACCATCATCTTAACGACTTCTAGGCAACTGAAAATCAACATAAAGATGTTTTCTCCCATCATGGGTGATTTCCTTATTCAGTCAAAC
Organism: Suricata suricatta; assembly: GCF_006229205.1. NCBI lineage: Eukaryota > Metazoa > Chordata > Mammalia > Carnivora > Herpestidae > Suricata > Suricata suricatta. Next base: position 116,382,108 of record NC_043708.1, on the reverse strand, counting down.
AAGTGTTTCTTAGAATATTGACTGTGTTGTAGGCGTTATGATCTACAGAGCAGATAAGATGAATCAGGTACGGTATCTGCCCTGGGAGTTTACACAGTAATTGGGAGCTCTATTATGTAACTGGATGATGTAGGTGTACCTTGGTTAGCTAGAAACACAAGGTAGTAAACAAACTACTAGGAGGGATTCTTAACTTAGGTAATTAGGTCCAGATGGCATTTGGTGAAGAACAGCAGGAGCTGGAGTGGGGCTAGTAGAGGGGAAAGAGAGAGGAATATGCCTCTTGCCTTGGGATGTGTTGTGGCTGGGAAGCTTTCTGTGACTGGGGCATATATAACGGAAAATGTAATGATGAGTGATGAGGTTGGAGTCATCTGAAGGAGATAACACTCATCTGGTAGGACTAGGGAGGCACTGATGGAGTTTAGACTGGAGTGCCATGGCTATAACTATGCTATAGAAAGCTCCCTTTGGGTGCTACATGGATAACAGATTTGAGTTATTGGTGTTTCAGAGACCAGTTTTTAAGTCTATTGCTATAATCAAGGCAATAATTTGTTAGGCCCTGAACTGAGGTAATGTGGCAAAAACCCAGAGCAGTGGAACACAAGTCATATTTGTTATCTTGCCGCCTGAGCACACTTCTGTAAGCTCTGTATCCAAATAAATGCAGAACAGGGAATATACAGCAGTTTTTCCCCCCAAAAGTTATAAACAGTTAAAATAGGGGCGGATAATAAAGTATGACATTTTAATACCCATTGTGGAGAACCCAGCTTCAGAACACGGGGGAGGTACCATGTTACACTGACACAATGACAGAAAGAACATAGCTTTAGGTGATGAAATTACACTTATTAAACAGAGACACTATTTTAGGCACCATATTCCACTTGACAGGGAGCCAAAAACAGATGGTGCATTGCAATTTACTGGACTACAGTTTTCCAAAAGTGTGTCAACTTGGAACTTGGAATCCTTCAATTTGCCAAATGCTGACAACTCATCCTGCTTATTCCACTGCGTATTAATATGCAACCACGTCAGTTGTTTAGATTTTAATTATAGAAGAAATACAAACATATGGTAAAAAAAATTTTAAAGAAATCACACACTAGGGAAGAGTATGAATTTAAAAAAGGAAACATTGCCTTCCCTACTCCTACTTTCTTATTCTTTAGCTATCACTATAGTTAAGAATATCTTGTAGATTCTTTCACATTTCAATGAATATAAAATGTTCATACATATATATGTGTTAGGTGGACATCCTCGTACATCTTTGCTTATTTGGATGGAAGCTAACTCTCAGAAGTAGAATTACTGTGTCTAAGACTCTGTTCACTAAATTTTAATAGTTCTCCCAAAATATTGCACAAACTCCTCTCCTATCCACAGTTATTAATTCATTAATTAACTAATGCCATTTTATTACATACGTAGTAGTGGTATTTCTTTGTGATTTAGTTTGTATTTCTCTAATGTGATGTTGTGCATCTTATGACATGCTTGTATGCCATCCATACATCTTCTTTGGTGAAATGCTGTCCAGATCTTTTGCTCATTTGTTATTGGGTCAGTGGTTTTCTCTCCTCTCCTCTCCTCTCCTCTCCTCTCCTCTCCTCTCCTCTCCTATCCTCTCTTCCCTTCCTTTCCCTTCCCTTCCCTTCCCTTCTCCTTTATTTTCAAGTTTTGTTTAAATTCCAGTTAGATAACATATGGTGTAACATTAGTTTCAGGAATACGACTCAGTGATTCATTACTCAACCTATAGTGCTCATCACAACAAATGCTCTTCGCTCATTTAGCCCATTCCACACCCACCTCCATCAACCCTGTTTGTTTTCTACAGTTAAGAGTCTCTTATGGCTTGCTTCCCTCTCTGTTTTTCCCCTGTGTTCATCTTTTTTGTTTCTTAAATTCCACATATGAGTGAAATCATATGGTATTTGTCTTTCTCTGACTGACTTATTTCACTTAGCATAATACATTCTAGCTCCATCCATGCCATTGCAAATGGCAAGATTATATTTTTTATGATGTCTGGGTAATATTCTATTGTATGTATGTATGTATATATATATATCTCACATCTTTATCCATTCATCAGTTGATAGACATTTGGGCTCTTTCTGTAATTTGGCTATTGTTAATAGTGCTGCTATAAACACTGGGGTGCATGTGCCCCTTTGAATCAGTATTTTTGTATCCTTTGGCTAAATACCTAGTAGTGCAATTGCTGGGTCATAGAGTAGATCTATTTCTAATTTTTTGAGGAACCTTTACACTGTTTTCCAGAGTAGTTGCACTAGTTTCATTCCCTCCAACAGTGTAAAAAGGACTCCCTTTCTCCACATCCTCGCCAACAGCTGTTGTTTCTTTTTAGCCATTCTGACAGGTGTGAGATATCACTGTAGCTTTCCTTTTAGCCATTCTGACAGGTGATAGCTCACTGTAGCTTTGATTTGTTTCTCTGATGGTTCGTTTTTTTTTTTTATTGGGTTCTGATAGTTCTTCATAAATTCAGTACAGAACATTTTTTCTTACATGTTTTACAAATATTGTCTCATATTCTGTGGTTTATATTTTTATTATTCTAAAAGTATGAGTTGTGGAACAGAAATTTTTAGATTTTGATAATTTCTAATTAATCAATTTTTTAATGCATTAGGTTATTGGTATTATATCTAAGAAATCATTGCCTTACCCAAAGTCACAATGATTTTTCTCTATATGCTTTCTTGAAGCTTCATAGATTTAGGTTTTACTTTTAGGTCTATTGTGCATAATTTTAGCATAAGATACCAAATAGTAAGATATGGGCAAAGACTCTGTGGTGTGTGTGTGTGTGTGTGTGTGTGTGTGTGTGTGTGTGTGTGTGTTGCCTATAGACATCTAATTATTCCAGAACCATTTTTTTGAGAAATCTAATTTCTTCCCCTTTATAAAAAGTCATTGACCACATGTTTATCAACAAGCTTATTTCTAGACTCTGTTATAAAGGCATAATCTCATTTTATAGCATTTTGCTATATTGTGCTTCACAAATATTGTATTGTTATAAACTATAGGTTTGTGAAAACCTGTGTCAATCAAGTCTATTGACATCAGTTTTTCCAACAGCATTTGCTCACTTCATATCTCTGTCACATTTTGGTAATTCTCACAATGTTTCAAACTTTTTCATTATTATTATAATTTTTCTGGTGATACGTGATCACTGATTACAACTTGCTGAAAGCTCAGATGATGGTTACCATTTATTAGCAATAAAGGATTTAAAAAATTTTTAACATTCATTTATTTTTGAGAGAGAGAGAGCACACAAGCACGGGTAGGTCAGAGAGAGAGGGAAACACAGAATCCGAAGCAGGCTCCAGGCCGTGAGCTGTCAGTACAGAGCCTGATGCAGGGCTCAAACTCATGAACCATGAGATCATGACCTGAGCCAAAGTTGGTCACATAACTGACTGAATCACCCAGGTGCCCCATTCATTTTAAAATTAATATATGTACACTGGTTTTTTAAAAACATAATGTTATTGAACACTTAATAGTCTACTATATAGTATAAACAGCTTTTATATGCATTCAGAAACCAAAAAAAATATTTGACTCTTTAGTGCCATATTAGCTTTATTGTGGTGGTCTGAAATCAAACCCACATGTCCAAGATATGCTTTTATTTGTTTGTTCTTTGTGTCTATCATTTCACCAATACCACACTATCTTGACTAATAATTAGTTTTCAGTAGGTTTTTAAAAGAGATAGTGAGAATCCTCCAAATATATTATTTTTTTTCAGAACTACTTCAGATGTTCTAGTTCCTTTTACTTTCCCTATGAATATTGGATATTGTCTTTGTGTTTAATGTATAGATTCATTTTCAAAAATGTCTTCCAATACATGAGTTTATTATAGCTACATGCATTTGCCTTCATTGGTTTCTACTTAATTATTTAATTAACTATTAATTAAATGAATGTTTTGTAGTTTTCAGCATACAGATACTGTGCATATTTTGTTAGATACCACTTCCATACTTCCATGTTTTGGGGTGGTATTGTAAGTGGTCCTTTTAAAATTTCAATTTCCAGTTGTTCATTGCTAGTAGGTATATATATATATATATATATATACACATATATATATACACATACACATATATATATGTATATACATACATACATACATACACACACACACTCACACACACACACATGTAATTGATTTTTGAAGATGGCCTTGTATCCTATGACCATGCTAAACTCACTTACTTGTTCTAGAATCTTAATTTTAAATTACAGATTCCTTGGCATTGTGTATATAGATAATTAGGTTATCTGTGAAAAGTGACACCTTTATATCTTCCTTTCCAACCCCTATGCCTTTCCTTTCTTTTTCTTGCCTCATTGCACTGACTAGAACCTCCAGAGGTGGTGCACTTGGGACTCTGCCTTAGGAACAAAGCATGCAATCTTTTAGTATTGTGTGTTGCTAAGCTGTAGCTTTTTCATAGATGTCCTCTATCAGGTTGAATTAGTCCCTTTCTATTCCTAATTTGCTGAGCATTTTTATCATGAATGGATATTGGATTTTGTTGAATGATGTTTTTTACATTTAATGAAACCATCATGTCTTTTTCTTCTTTATTCAATTGATATGATGGACTACATTGTGACTGTTAAACCAGGCACACAAACTTGCTATAAATCTTAGTTGCTCATGATTTATTCTTTTTACATTTAAGGCGGATTTCTTATGAACAGTATATAGTTAAGCCTTAATTTTCTAAATATAGTCTTTAATTGTCTTTTCTAATACATGTGTTTAGATCATTTACATTTAGTGCAATTAATGAGATTGTTAAATTTTGCTCTATCATTTAAAAATTTTTGTTCCACTATTCCAACTTTAATACCTATGCATTATTTCAATATTTTTTAGTATACCATTTTCTTTATTTTTTGGACGTATTTTTTAGTTTTATTCTTTTTAATGGTTATTCCAGGGATTATAATATGCATATATAACCTTTTGCAGCTTCCTTAGAGTTCATATTTTCACATCAAGTAAAAGCAGAAGACTCATAATCATGTTTTCATTATATTCCCTCCACTTATGTTATAGTTCCCCTATGTAGCCCAACAACACACATAGAAGATGCCACCATACATAAATAAATATATATATGTATATATATAAAATAAAAAGAAGATGCCACCATACAGTGTTGTAAGTTTTGTTTTCAATAGAGTTATGTATTTTATTTTGCTATTTTATTTTATACTATTTTAGGAAGAAAGAAAGTGCAAGGAGGAAAGGGAGAGGGAGAAGAGAGGGAGAATGGAGCCTAACATGGACCTTATTATATTATTATCATATTACATATTTTATATATTATTTATGTTATATTATATATTACATTATACATAACATTATGTTATATTAGCTTCAAGTATATGATGTGATTCAACAATTTTATATATTATTCATTGCTTACCATGATTAGTCACCATCTATCACCATATAATGTTATTACAATATTATTGACTATATTCCCTATGCTGTACTTTTCATCTCCATGACTCACTTATTTTATAACTAGAAATTTGTACCTTTTAATCTTTTTCATCTGTTTCACCCACTACTCCACCCACCTCCCCTCTGGTAACCACCAGTTTATTATCTGTATTTTAGAGTATGGGTTTTGTTTGTTTGTTTATTTGTTTGTTTGACAAGCAACATATAATTTCACCTATATTTGGAATATAAAAACAAAAAAACCAAAAAAGCCCAAAAATAGTCTATATTTATCCAAACACCCACAATTTCTGAAGCTCTTCTTTTATTCCTTTCAAATATTCCTTTTATCCTGAAGTATGTCCTTTAAATTTCCCTATAAAGAAATTCTGCTGGTGAAAAATTGTCTTAATTTTTTTCAACTGAGAATCCATTTACTTTTCCTTCATTTCTGAGAGATTCCTTTGTTGGTATAAAATTCTGAGTTGAGTCCTTTTCTTACAATTCTTTAAGCAATTATGTTCCACTGTTTTCTGGCTTGTGTGTTTTCTTTTTTCTTTTACTCTGCTTGATTGAACTATAATTGACAAAATAGCATTGTATGAGTTTGAGGTGTACAATATCATAATTGGATACACATATGTATTATGAAATAATTACCACTTTAAGATTTCTGAGCATATCCATCACCTCACATAGTTACTGTGTGGTGTGTGTGTGTGTGTGTTGAGAATTTTAAAATTGACTCTCTTAGTAACTTTCAAGTACACAAAATGGTATTATTAATTAGTCACAAGGTTGTACATTGGAATCCCAGCACTTACGCATCTTATAACTTTTGGGCCCTTTCACCATTACCCCTATACTCCTGTCCCTACCAAACACCAATATACTCTGTTTATCTGCATTTGGATATTTGTTTGTTTGATTTTAGACTCTATATGTAAGTGAAATCATATGGTAGTTGTCTTTCTGACTTATTTCACTTAGATCCTCCAGGTCCATCCATGTTGTCCCAAGTGGCAGAATTTCCTTCCTTTTTATGGCTGCATACTATTCCACCATCTCACACACCCACACCCACACACCCACACCCCCCCCCCCCCACACACACATACACACACACACTTGTTTATCCATCAGTAACCTAATAAGGTCTGAATGTTTCCTGATGAGGAATATGTGGTAATTTGTACCACTGTTACTCTGTATATCTTCTTTTTTCTCCAGTTGTTTGCATAATTTTTCTTTATATTTGCTTTTGGGAAATTTGATTGTGTGTTTGGGCATGATTTTCTTTAACTTTATCTCATTTGAGGTTCACTGAACTTCTGGAATCTGTAACTTTATGAATATCACCACTTTGGGTAAGTTCTTAGACATTATGAATATAATTCTTTTCTTTGCCAATATCTTTAACATTATCTTGTTTTGCTAACATTCCAGTGATGTAAATGTTAGACAAATGTATCATTAATTTTTCCATATACATAGCACAAAGTTCATTAAGTTTGCTGATTCTTTCTTCAGTCTTCTCTATTCTGTTTTTGAGGCCATCCAGTGAATGTTTTATTACAAATACTGTATTTTTAAGTTTTTAAATTATCATTTGCTTCTCTTTTACTTTTTATTTCTCTGCTGAAAACTGCTTTCCATATATTTCAATTGTATATCTTTATCTCATTGACATAGCTACATTTGCTGCTTTAAAGTCTTTAAGTATTATATTGATCTGTTTCAGCCATGTTCAAATTCCTGGGAAATGTCAATATTTTCATTTTAACCATCCATCAATCCAGATAAGGTCCAATACTAGGTTCTGTCCTGTTTTCTTTGATTTCTGGTTCCAATTTTAGATTTATTTCAAACATTTTGTTTCACTGCTTTGGGTCTATTCTGCACATGTGTCACTAATGGGGTCATTTAAGACTTAGGTGATGATTGTGGCACCTGGGTGGCTCAGTGATTTAAGTGTCCAATTCTTGATTTTGGCCCAGGTCATGATCTCATGGTCATGGGATGAAGCGCCATGTCAGGCTCTGTACTGGTTATGGAGCCTGCTTAAGATTCTCTCTCTCCCTCTGCCCCTCTTCCTGACTAATTTTCTCTCTCTCTCTCTCTCTCTCTCTCTCTCTCTCTCTCTCTCTCTTTAAAAATTAAAAACGACAACAAAAAAAGATTTAGGTGATGATTTAAATTTTTTATTTACTTTTTTAAAGTTTTATTTATTTTTGAGACAGAGAGACACAGAGTTGTGAGCAGGGAAAGGGCAGAGAGGGAGAGGGCTACACAGGATCTGAAGCAGGCTGCAGATTCTGAGCTGTCAGGACAGACTCCAATGTGGGGCTCGAACTCACCAACTGTGAGATCATGACTTAAGCTGAAGCGGACACTTAACTGACTAAGCCACCCAGAGACCCTGGTGATGATTTAAGTCTTAGTTTGTTTTCCCAGCCTTTGATATGCTGATTTGGGTATGTCCTGCACATTCTGTAGATCAGGAATGTGTGGGCTTATACCCAGAATTAAGGAATCCTCTTCAGTTTTTTCTACCATTGGATTTCCCACTTTGGCCTGAAAAGGTAACTTTTCTGGTTCCCTGGCCAGAAAAATTTTAAGTACTCTTGCCATTGCTGCAACAACAGCTCCATTGTAGGTGCCTACTCTTGGGGCAAGGCTACAGGGGAAAAAAAGTAACTAAACACACACACACACACACACACACACACACACACACACACACAGAGACTACTTCTACCATCTTAAGATCACAAGAGACACTTTTCATGATTCCTCTAGATAAAATGGTGGAGTTTTTATCAGAGTTTTAAACTTCTTAGCCGAGGCAGGATTCCAGAGGGGGAATCCGTACTCACTTAAAATCCATGAGAACAAAATGGTATGGGAACTTCATCCCCCTATAGTTTGCTAGTCAAAGTTTAAGTCCTTTCCACATTCCACCCGCTTTTGTTTACATAATTGATAGAGTCCTCAGGTAGTTACTTATTGTATTTTGTCCAGACACTTTAGTTGTAATTATAGGAAATGAGAGACCAGAAAAAGCTCAATTTCAGTAGGAACTGGAAACTGTTTTGTTGTAATTTTATTTCTTCTTTTAAATTATAAGTGAAGCCTTCTGTGATTGTTGTTAGTAAAATTCTTATTCATGTGTTTTCTTCCATTCATTTTTTTGATGTTTGAAATCAAATATCTTCATTTATAGCACAGTAATATAAAAATGTTTCCCCAATTATTCCAATAACTTACATTAAAAGTATGACAGTTTGTATAATTTTTCCCTGGCAAGATTTTTTTTTGGAATGTATGTTTATTTTATTTGTAGATACAGTCAGTCCAGGTTACATGATGATTTTTCTTAAGTGAGAGAAATAATTTGTAAGAGAAAAAGTCATTGGTTTTGAATACTGTATTTTGTCCCTGTTTGGTTGTTTGTGGCTGCCAAATCTACAAAAGTACAAAACTTAAATAAAAAAAAAACCCAACTCTAGTTGAAATCTTGAAGACATACAATCTTCCAGAAATTTCCCTGTGTTTTCCCTTAAGTTAGACAAGTGAGAGGAAGTGGGTTTGCTGCTCTGGAACCAGGAGTAACAGTGGTGGAGGTTAAGTCTGACGTTTGGAGCATTTTGATTCTTATCAATTGTGTAGAGCGAAGTGGAAGTAAATTACATCGATTTCAAGGGCATTCGTTTCCTGAACTCTCTGGAGTCTTGGGTGATTTTAGTAGTGGAATTCTGATGCTCTCCAATACCAACAAAGGCAAAAAACATACAAACCATAGCTATGATGGGAGAAATCTCAACCACAATGGAATTTTTTTCTTTTTTTTTTTTTTTGGCCTGGCAAGATTTTTTATTTAAAAAATGTTTTAATAGATTATTTTTAGAGCAGTTTTAGGTTTAAAGCAAAACAAAAAAGAAGGTAGAGAGTTCTCATATACTCTCTTCCTCCCCCCATATTGATAGTCTCCTCCACTATGAACATCCTGTACAGAGGTACATTCATTACAATCAACAAAACTACGTTGACACATTCTTATCATTCAGACTCTATAGTTTACATTAGGTCACACTCTTGGTGTTGTACACTCTATGGGTATGGACAATTGCGTAATGACCATTAGTATTGTATGGAGTAGTTTCAATACCTTAAAAATCCCTGTGCTCTGCCTATCCATTCCTCCATCTTGCTTTCTATTAACTTTTAATGGTGGTCTTTATATATCATTTTCCAATAAACCCACTTAATAAAGTGTTTTATTCCTTTTATTCTTGTAACTGATTTCTCTTTGACTCTACAATTATATAAGCATATCATTTGTAAATAATGATAATTTTGCCACATACTTCCAATATTTTCATGTCACTTATTTCTCTTATGAAATTGTTTTGACAAGAACATTCAGAAAAAGAAGTAAACAATAATGGTGAAAAATTTCATCCCTGCTGTATTTCTGTCTCAAAACGGAGAAATTTTAGGAGAGGAAAATTTAGGCAAAGGACTAATTATTAAAAGCGTAAGCAGGTATTTGGCAAAACTTAAGGGAAGATGGCCTGCCTTGGGCTAATAAAAGTGGGAGGCTTAGTCTTCCAGGCCAGAAGTGCTACACGGAGTGCAGTGCAGTAATCGACCCCATGGGGAGTGTGGTAGGGAGAAGACCTCCTAGGCAGGAGGCAGTATCAAGATCTTACTTTCTTTCCAATTAAACATTACAGAAAGTTAAACAGAATAATGTAATGTACTCACCACCCACAATGAACAACTGTTTACATTTTAACATGATTTATTCAGATTGAACAAAAATCCCATTACAGATATCTTTTCAATCTTCCTCTCTTTTTTCTTCCTTTCCCAGACCTGATTCTTCCCTTCCTCTCCAGAAGTATTCATTATTATTCATTTTTGTGTATTTAAACTTTTTACATAGATGTAGATACCGAACAAAACCTGTGGATAAGCAGTTTTTTGGAACATGGAAGAAATAAGATTTCTGAACACTGCTTGTTATTGTTTTAAGTGATCTCAATTAAACATTATTTTAATAATTATGTCATTAGGGGCAGCAACATGAGGATAGAAGTAACCAGAAGTCAGAGATACATATGGTTACGCTAACCTCTGTCACCAGCTGAAGGGGGGATGTTGGGCAAGTCACTTGACTTATGTTCTCTGAACTTCATTTTCTTTACTTTTAATGTATTGGTAAAACATTTCAGGCTTTGTGAGCTATACAATCTCTATATCAACTACTCAGCTCTGTTATTGTAGTACAAAATCACCCATAAATATGAAAATAAACAAGAATGGCTGCATTCTAACATTTTGCTTATGAACATTGAAATTTGAATTTCTATAATTTTCACATGCCAGGAAATATTATTTTTCTTTCTATTTATTTCAACCATTAGAAAGGTAAAATCCTTTTTTTTAGATCTGGACAAAAATAGGTAGTTGGCCAAAATTGCTTTATGGGTCATAGTTTGCTGAATCTGTGCTCCCAGAAGCTTAGCAATTGTTAATGCTTTTTCATATTTTATGTGCAAACCACTTGAATGTAAGATATAACATTTTTAAATTTTCTCTCTCAATTTTACTTTATTTTTTTCTTATAGTTTATTGTCAAGTTGGTTTCCATATATCACACAGTGCTCATCCCAACAAGTGTTCTCCTTCATGCCCATCACCCGCCTTCCCCTCTTCCCCACCCCCATCGACCCTCAGTATTCAAGAGTCTCTCATGGTTTGCCTCCCTCTCCCCAATTATTTTTCCCATTCCCCTCCCCCATGGTCTCCTGTTAAGTTTCTCCTGTTACACTTGAGTGAAAACATATGGCATCTGTCCTTCTCTGACTGACTTAGTTCACTTAGCATGACACCCTCGAGTTCCATCCACATTGCTATAAATGACCAGATTTCATTCTTTCTCATTGCCATGTAGTATTCCATTGTATATATAAACCACATCTTCTTGATCTATTTATCAGTTGATGGACGTTTAGGCTCTTTCCATGATTTGACTATTGTTGAAAGTGCTGCTATGAACATTGGGGTACATGTGCTCCTATGCATCAGCACTTCTGTATCCCTTGGGTAGATCCCCAGTAGTGCTATTGCTGGGTCATAAGGGAGTTCTATTGCTAGTTTTCTGAGGAACTTCCATACTGTTTTCGAGAGCGGCTGTACCAGGTTAAATTCCCACCAACAGTGTAGGAGGGTGTCCATTTTTCTACATCCTCACCAGCATCCAGAGTTTCCCGATTTGTTCATTTTAGCCACTCTGACTGGTGTGAGGTGCTATCTCAGTGTGGTTTTGATTTGTATTTCCCTGATATGAGTGATCCTGAGCATCGTTTCATGCATCTGTTGGCAGTTTGGATGTCCTTTTTGGAGAAGTGTCTGTTCATGTCTTCTGCCCATTTCTTCACTGGATTATTTGCTTTTTGGGTGTGGGGTTTGGTGAGTTCCTTGTAGATTTTGGATACTAGCCCTTTATCTGATATGTCATTTGCGATTATCTTTTCCCATTTTGTCAGTTGCCTATTAGTTTTGTTGATTGTTTCCTTTGCAGTGCAGAAGCTTTTTATCTTGATGAGGTCCCAATAATTCATTTTTGTTCTTGATTCCCTTGCCTTTGGGTATGTATCAAGTATGAAATTGCTGCGGTTGAAGTCAAGGAGGTTGTTTCCTACTTTCTCCTCAAGGGTTTTAATGGTTTCCTGTCTCACATTCAGGTCCTTCAGCCATTTTGAGTTTATTTTTGTGTATGGTGTAAGAAAGTGATTTAATTTCATTTATTTGCATGTTGCTGTCCAGTTCTCCCTGTACCACTTGCTAAAGAGACTGTCTTTATTACATTGGATACTCTTTCCTGCTCTGTTAGAGATTCATTGGCCATATATTTGTCGGTCCATATCTGGGTTCTCTATTCTACTCCATTGGTCTATGTGTCTGTTTTTATGCCAATATCATACTGTCCTGATGATCAACTACAGCTTTGTAGTAGAGGCTAAATTCTGGGAGTGTGATGCCTTCCGTTTTGGTTTTCTTCTTCAATATTACTTTGGCTATTCAGGGTCTTTTGCGGTTCTATACAAATTTTAGAATAGTTTGTTCTAGCTTTGAGAGGAATGCTGGTGCAACTTTGATAGGGATTGCATTGAATGTGAAGATTGCATTGGGTACATTTTAACAATATTTATTCTCCAGATCCATGAGCACGGAATGTTTTTCCATGTCTTTGTGTCTTCTTCAATCGCCTTTATAAGTTTTCTATAGTTTTCATCATGCAGATCTTTTGTATCTTGATTAAGTTTATTCCTAGGTATTTTACAGTTTTTCATGCAATTGTGAATGGAATCAGTTTCTCGATTTCTCTTTCTGTTGCTTCATTATAGGTATATAAAAATGCAACAGATCTGAACACTGATTTTGTACCCTGCAACTTGGCTGAATTCGTGGATCAGTTCTAGTAGGCTTCTGGTGGAGTCTGTTGGGTTTTCCATTTAGAGTATCATGTCATCTGAGAAAAGAGAAAGTTTGACTTTCTCTTTGCCAATTATGATGCCTTTATTTCCTTTTTTGTCTGATTGCTGATGTTAGGACTTCTAACACTATGTTAAACAACAGTGGTGAGAGTTGACATCCCTGTCGTGTGTCTGATCTCAGGGGGAAGGAAAGCTCTGTTTTTCCCCATTGAGGATATGACATCCTCATGTCTAAATAATTCAGGACATAACATTTCTTTAAGTCTAAATACTTCAGTACATGTCTTATAAGAATAAAGATGTTTTCCTACCTATTATGCTAGCATTACCATAGCTAATGCTAATTCTTGAATATTATCTAATTTTTGAGCCATATTGTATTTGACTTACTGTTCCCAATGTGTCTTCTAGTCCTTTTTATTCCTAATAAGTAATCATCCAAAGTTTACTCATTACATTGCATTTTAATGAGTCTCTAGTCTCTTTTAATCTAGAATAGTTCATGCTTTTCCCTCATGTCTTTAGTTTTGAAAATTCTGAAAGTATCTTTACTGTGTCCAACATTTTGGATTTGTAGATTATTGTTCCTTGTTGGTTATTTTATGTCTCTCTATTCATCATGTTTTCTTTGCACTGACAGATCTAGGTGATTTTTTTTAATTCAGGGTAAACTTTTGGCAAGAATGCTTCATAGATGCTGTTGTGCACTTCACATTCATTAGGATGCAAATAACACCTGTTGTCCCAGGTGGTGACTAGCAGATTCTCCATCATGAAGATACATTGTTCATTTGCAATCAGCAAGGACTCTCTGCAGGGACTCTTTGGCATCTTCAAATATCTTGTTTTTCAACTGCCATTCCTTTAATGGCTTGAGTATTCTGTGATCCTCATCTGAATCAGTCATTACATTGAAAAATTGTTTATTTTTTAATTGCTTTATTAATTAAAGGGTTATTTAGTTCAAAGGAATGTACAGGAATCACCACTACTGGGTAACTTTATTTCTAAAATAGTTCCATGTGAGACAGCTGTCCTAGTCTTACCTATTGAGGGTATCTGTGCTGGGACTCAAGGTGGTAAAAGGTAGAGGTAGAACGAGAAGCCATGCCCACAGATTGGTTTTATAAAAGATTTGAGGCATTTGTAATCTTGAGGAGAATTTCAATCTCCACCTTCCTTCTGCTGCAAAATTAAGCCTGGCTAGAACATTCCCATGGCATGTAGGTCTTCCTATGCTTAGGCTCCCAGTCCTATTGAACGGAATATCCTTGGTGTTTATTATATTCAGATTAAATATAAATTTCAGGGGAGCTGGAGGAGGGGTGGCATGTCAAAATGTATGCTGTGGACCCTATGTTTCACCAAACATGGCCTCATCACCATTTCTTCTTTACTTAAAATAGTAAGGTTATTATTAGGTACAATAGCTAATACCTTGTTCTTTAAAAAATGCTTTTTTTGTTGTTGTTGTTTGGCATTGCATTTAATTTGATGGTGTTCACGTATAAAAGATAGAGAAGATTTATTTTTTGGAGAATCAAGCATCTAAGTGTAGAAAAAGAATTCTAGAAAGACTTTTGGTTTCAGAACACTATAGAGTAGAAACACTTCTACCTATGTATCATAATAAGAACAGCTAAAATACCACCTCTGGACATTGTATATATAACAAATATAAGACTCAGAAAGGAGGAGAGGAAAAGGCAGACTGCTAGGGATCTCAGAACTGTGAAAGGTCATATTCCTGTGTTCCTTCAGTTTTCTTTTTGCCTCATATATGCTGGACTGCATTGTGGAGACGTTAGTGACCCTCTATGTCAATGAACACAGACAAGAAAATTTTGAAGAAAAGCTTGCTTGCCTTTAAAGGATCAGGAAAGGGGTAGCCTAGAAAGTCAGTGAATTTTAGACAAAACCCCAGTCAAACATCACAGGAAAACCACAACCCCACCCCAGTATCAGCTCCCTCATGGGGAGCCTGACCCCCTCACACACACCCAGCAGTCATGAGGTACCAGTCTTGGGGTTTTATATTGGATTCTTATTACGAAAAATGTAATAATGGGGAAACAGAGGGAAGAATACTCAGGACTTCTCTGTGCTATTTTTGCAACTTTCTGTGGATTAATCAATTAATTAAATTTTCAATTGATATATAATTGACATACAATGTTATAATAGTTTCAGGTGTACAGTATAGTGATTTGACAATTCTATGCATTACCCAATGCTCATCACTGTAAGTATAGTTAACCATCTGTCATCATACAGTTATCACAGTATTATTGACTATATTCCCCAGGTTGTGCTTACAATCTCCATGACTTATTTATTTTTATAACTGGAAGTTTGTGCCTCTTTATACCCTTTATATATTTTGCCCATCCCCCACACCCCTCCCCTCTGGCAACCACTAGTTTATTCTTTACATTTATGAGTCAGTTTTTTTCATTTCAAAATGAAAAGTTAAATTAAAAAGGTCAAGTGTTGGATGAGTATTTTCTTTTTTCATCTGGGTGCTGTCTAGTCCCTTCTGTGTACCTTGACCAGGTTCAGTGTCTTATAGCAAAACAGAACAAATTGCTTGCTATTTAATTCTGGTACAATGTCCCTAAATAGTAGGTTTGAAGGACCACCCTTTAGAACTGGGAAAACTTAGGGTGCCTGGGTGGCTCAGTTGACTAAGCGTTCAACTTCGGCACAGGTCATGATCTCACAGTCTGTAGGTTCAAGTCCCATGTCCGGCTCTGTGCTGACAGCTCAGAGCCTGGAGCCTGCATCTCCTTCTTTCCCTGCCCCTTCTCCACTCATACTCTGTCTCCGTCTCTCTGTCAAAAGTAAATAAACATTTTTAAGAAAGAACTGGGAAAATTCAATTTAAATGAAAGATTCAGGGGAAAATTTGGTGATCCTATGGAAAATTAGGTTATGTTTATACACAAAAGCATACAAAAGAGAAGGCTATCAAGGGCAAACATAGGAAGCCGTGGAAACACTTTTATAACAAAATTCCACTCATTTCAAGAAAAATTAATATATTTCCCCTTATTCATTTCAATATAATTTAATATAAAATTTAAGTAAGAACGAGTACTGCTGAGAGGGATATTAAACAAAAGGAGCTCTGGGGTGCCTGGGCGGCTCAATTGGTTAAGCGTCCAACTTTGGCTCAGGTCATGATCTTACAGCTTGTGGGTTCAAGACCCACATCGGGCTCTGTGTTGATAGCTCAGTCTGGAGTCTGCTTTGGATCTGTGTGTGTGTCTCTCTCTAACTCTTCCCTTCTCATGCTCTCTCTCTCAAAAACAAAATAAAAAAGAAAACAAAACATAAAAACAGAGAGAGCTCTGCTTTAAACCTACAGAAAATATTTAGTTAGCACCTACATACTATTCTAGGATACATCAGCAACCAAAATAGGTAAGGTTCCTGTGCCCTTGGGAATTGGGAATGTCACATCTAGGGTGCAGCCTGGAACCTTCTAGAACCAAAGTAATATGACAATGTTGGATGGAAAGCCAGGGTTTCTACCCTGAAACTGAACAAAACATAACAACCATGAATACCTATGAAGGCTATAACGTGGACAGTGAATTCAATTTGTCTTTCCTAATTAGAATTATGGGAAATGGCAAGGAAATTTTCTAGCCACCAGAACTATTAATAGAGAAACAGACTGCCTTAAGAACTGGTTGTCACCCTTTCGTTACACATTTTTGAGCAAGAGAGGAATCACATTTTGTAAAGTGTGGTTCAGAAGGATATGTAATGAGTGAAAGCAGGATATGAAGGAATTGTCACAATTCTGGGTGAATAGTGCAGCATTGAGCACACACTCCCAGAGCACAGCCAGTGTCTCAGACCCTTTTGACTTTTCCTGTCAGGGCTGTCAGGTATAACACAGAAGGCAGTTCATTTTGACTCTTGGATCAATAGCAAACAATTTTTTTAGTATATATAAATCCCATTGACTATTTGCCTGGTGATTGTACTTGCTCAATCTGGCAACCTTACTTGCATTCCACTGTTATCTCAGATTCTTTGTTCTTTTGTTTCTATAGCTAGCACCTGCAGCTCCTCAGGAGGAAAATAAAAAGACCAGAGGGTTGCTGGAGCCCATTTGCCCTAATTACAGAGAGCTAAGCATGCTAGAGAATTGACTTCCTCCCAGAGCAGTCTTAGCCAACCACCAAATGGTACAGAAGACATGACAGCCCAGGCCTCTCATCTTGTGTGGAGATAGGTCTGAAGTGTAACTCATGTACCAGAGCTCCACAAAGGACCAGGTTCAGGCTGGGGCTTTGATTAAAGCTGCACCTTTGTTTGGTTCCTTCCTCTTTGGCTTCCACAATTCCTTACAGGATTCCTGTGGAAGCAATTACTTAATAAATGGTGGGCATATGATCCTAACATTAGGTACACTTCTGGGGAACTCAGCAAATCCTGAAATAAGAGGTGTGAATATACCTTTGGCCTTGAATAGTTTGTCCCCATGGTAAAATATGTTGCCTAAATAGATATGAATGCTAGAAATTCCTTCCTCAAATTATTGTTTGTTGTTAGTAGAAATGTCTTTGAGTAAAACCCGAGAATACAACAGTGTTGTCTATTAAAAAAGTCTTTGATAATTAAAAGTATTATATCCACGAAAAGAGCCAAGAGTCTTAAACACATCATCTATTGAAGAGCAGGGCCTAGCCTTTCCTCCCTTGCAAGGGCTCACACACAGACTGTCCACCCAAATAACATTGGAGGCTCTGACTGGGGAAACCTAGCCTCTCTTCTAGAGACCCCTAAATTTAGCATATCCCAAAACTTGGAAGTATGCAATCAGAGATTTGTGGATGAGGGGGTCAGTGAAACACCAAAGATCCTCATCGAGTAATTATCTTTGTAAAATTATCTTCTTGTGGTATATAACATACTTTAACTCTTTGCTTATTCTCATCTCATCACAAAATGGGTTCCAGGAAACTTTGACAATCTGTCCCTCACACCTACCCTCAACCCCTTACTGATGCTTAACTGGGCTTGCATAGGTAGGAAAAAAATTAGATCTAGAAAAATGTAGCATCCCTAGGATACATGAGTAAATTACTGAGTTTTCATCTATTGAATACCAACAAAATGCCAAATACAATATTATTTAGTGTATGCGATTTTGTTTCTTATTCTTGTTTTCATTTTGGACAATGGAAAATAAAGACTTCAGGAAATAAAGAACTTACCCAAGTTCATTTAACATGTAACCCATGCACAAAATTGTGCACCTAAAAAAGGAAATCACAGAAGTGTGCTCTAAAATAAAAGAATAGCTCTTCAGTTCCCACTGATGGTCCCAGTTTCACTTTCCATGATTTATTTGTTGTATGAAAGCTTGCATGTAGTCAGTACTGCAGAGGAAATAAGAGAAGTATAAGACTGTCAGGAATATAAGACTTCTGAAGATAAAACAGAGCAAAAAGATAACACAGTCTCCCTGCTTTGGATGTAAAGAGAATTGTCCCCATACAAGTAAAAGTGGGCTTGTTTTTGGATAAACATGTTTGCTACTTCAGCAAAGACATCATCAAGCATGAACTGGAATGAAACACCCTCTATGCTCTGAGATTGCACAGTTCTGACATACTGTCTGAGATGAGGTTACCTTTTAATATCCAGCAGTGTAGTGAGACACACCCATGTAGTATCCCAACAAATGTCTTGCTCAAGTGTTATAGAAATTTGTTTACCCTTCAATTTTCTTTATTTTTTGCTTTCCACTCTAAGATTGCACCAAGCAGATGACTGACCTACTTTTGCTACAGTGTTTGATTTGTTTTTAATTATAGCATTACAGTGCCCTAATCACTGGCATCATCCCCAGGATGTTGGGTTTTTTCTTAATGTTATTGTTACTCAGATTACATAGCTTGGTGTCAGTGTGAAGCCTACTAATGATCTAGGGATGGTGATAGTGGTCTTAGGGATGCGATAGAAGTCAGTGAGAGCACGTTTTCAAGATTTCTCCAGTGGCTGCTGGGCTCACCTCATTGTGGAAAGCTGCCCATTGGCATGGCCCTGGGAAACCTGAGTTGCCCTGATAATGTCCTGGAAAAAGAAGGATTCTTTTAGAAGACCCAGCAGAGTAAGCCATTTGAGTTCTACAGAATAGAATAGAGTTTTCAGAGTGAAATCCCAGAAAAAAACTGTTTTCTAGATGTCTTGTTTTATTTCTTTCCCTTCCCTTCCCATCTTCCTATTCTTAATCCCTCTCTTAGTTTAGAGAGCTGTAATAAATATGCCATCGACCAGCCGGTTTAAACAATGAACATGTATTTCTCACAGTTTCAGAGGCTGTGAAAGGCAGGATCAAGGTGCTGGGAGGTCTGGTGTCTGGTGAGGTCCTCTCCCTGGTTAGCAGACAGCAAGCCTGTTTTTGTAACCTCATATGGCAGAGAGCAGTGAAAGAGTAAGGAAGCTCTCTTCTGTCTTGTCTTATTAGATCACTCATGCCGTCATGAGTGTTCCATCTTTATGACCTAATTGCTTCCCACAGGCTCTATCTCTAAATGGCATCAAATTGAGGATTAGAATTTCAATATATGAATTTTGAGAGAACAGAAATATTCATTTCATAACAGTCTCAAAAATTCAAAACATCTATTGAGTAACCTGTATAGAGTTGCTAGAAATAATAATAATAGGTAGATTTATGGATACTATATGCAAGTATTAATTCCTTTTACCTTCCCATCAATCCCAAGAGGTAGGGACTTTTATCATCCCTGTTTTTAAGATAAGAAGCCTCCCTCAGACACAGGATACATAAACTTCTGCATTGCTGGGTTGAATTCCAATTCAGGTGATCTGTAACCCCTCCAGTGAACTCTTCTCATGCCAGGATGCATTAGTGTAAAGAGACATGTCAGGGGAAGCTCCATCCTCATGAGGCTCAGGGGAGACTGGAGTCTAACATAACAAAGCTTTACCACTCATTGGGAAACCAGCCTCAAGTTAATTAAATTGATAGTATAGAAAAAATGGTGGAAATGAATGCTTTTTATTGTTCTAGTTTGATGAAATGGCATAGTCAAATCTAATTAATTTTCACCTTCTCAATGGTGGAGTGATGAGTCAGCTGGCAAGGTGGGGAATTATAGGATGCTCAGATGCTTCTTATAGAAAGGCTAAGCACAGAGCTCCACCTAACCCAACTCATTTTTTAAGTCCCCTCCTTCTGTATATGGAAGCACTAATTTACTTAGAGATTGTTGATCTACTAATTACAATCACACTCACCTACGCATTAGAGTAACTCCTCCAAGGAATTGTTACATCCTTTTAAATCTGTACTAATTGCAGGTCTAGAATGATAAAGAATAAGACAGACCTGGGTTGGAATCCAGAATCTTTAGATTACTGACTGTAATTTTAGACAACTTACTTACTTCAGTGAGTCTCAGTTTCCTAATCTGTAAAATGGAGATAAACATATTCTTCCCTAGCCTGAAGGCTGTGAGGAAGAAATGACAGCCTATCCCCCAAAAGTGCTACAATGATTTACAGTATAAGTTTCTTGTCCATATTTTTGCATTTAACTAATCTGAATTTTGACTTTTTGCTAATTTAAGCTGATTTCCTTTCAGTAAACAAAACCAGAAGAGGATTTTTCATTTCTTGTTTTTGGCACTAGCAATACAGTTTTCTGTCTATGGAAGTTTAATATGCAGTGATTTTCATGACATGCTATTGAAGCTAGTTTAACTGTAAGATGGTTAAACTGGTTTTAGAAGTGAGACTGGATCCTTTTTTGCACACCAGTAAGTATAATGTGTCTCCCATGACATTAATTAGTCTAATTTAAAGAGGCTATAAAGAGTTGTGTCTTTATATAGGCATCTTTTGTTCTTTGATATTTGGAAGCGATTTTCCTTGCCTTTTTGAGTATTCCAGGAGAACAATCCTTAGTCTTTACCAAGTGGCTCTTTTGACCAACTACTCTATGAAGTACAGGGATTTGTCAGGCACTTGCTCAAGGTTGTTTTTCAATCCAAATGAAGGTAGAGCATAGTGAGCTTTCCAGAGGAGGTAAGGCAAAGTACAGAGAGACTTAAAATATGGGAGGGCTCAATCTGGCTGAGGGGGTGAGGGAAAATCTTGTGGAGAACTTGTGTTTGAAGCAAGACTTGAATATTAAGAAGGGTCTTGGTAACCTGAAAGGAAAAGACAGAACATGCCAGAATAAAGTTTTTATCAACAAGACATAAATGTGGGAAACTCTGTCAAATGCTCAGCCATCAGAGTCAAGTGCAAGTTTATTGCAGGAGAGGAAAGCTGCAGTGCAGAATATTGTATTCACTGTGGAAGAAATGTTGATTATGCCATTAACAGATTTTCAGAACTGCCGTTCATTTGAAGAGATGTTTCTTGTGGCCCAGGAATTGTGAGCAGTAGAGCTCTTTTCTTGCTCTCCATGAGCCTCAAGTCCCCAGATGCTACGATTCCTGGGAGGATATAAGAGCATCACTTATTTTGATTTGCCAGCTGGGGGACAATGTTCTAATAATGTTAGGAAAGAGATGGATGAAGTAGATGAAACAGGTCAGAATAGATGGAGCAGAATGTGAAAAATTGGGAGAGAACTTGGAAATTTGGAGAGGTGAAAACGGTTTGGTTTTCTTAAAAGAAAAACTGAGGCAATTTATTAACATAGCATCACTTGCTTTAATGCTTCTGGTTGGCAGCTAAAAGAGATCTGGTAGGGCAATATTTATTTGAGGCACTTTAACAGATGGAAGTTGAAAATAAGAAGGGAATAAGATCCTCCCAGTGAATTTGTGGTTCATGAGATGTAGGTTTATGGTACCTGTGGGAAACTAATGCTGGAGGGACCAGTGTGGTTAGAGAAAATCTACAAACAGGAGCTGGGTAAAGACAGTGCACTGGCACTGTCTACCTTCACTTCACCTACTTTCCAGTGTGAGAACTTAGAGAAGGTAAAAGCAAAAACAGTCCAAAATTTTTCCAAGAGACTTAGGTTTAAGGATATAGAGATGTACCAATGTAGCACGTGGACAGCTGCAGGAAAGAGGCTATCTTCCTCCTGCTGGTGCTACTGGTAAACAATCTGTGAAGCCATGGGTGTCAGTGGCAGTTACAGTGGCTGAAATCAGCATTCCATATGCAGTCACCAGCTTTATATATTCCTGGACCCAGGTGTGGAGGACACAAATGTGGCAGCTGCACCTTCCTTATCTTTAAGATCATTGCTTTGGGATGTACCCTCAAACTCTGTATCCCAGTCAAAGACCACTGACTCCTCTTTCTAGTCCATTTTCTAGTCCATCTGCGACTTTTGTTACGCAAATAATATTTTGGATTAAAATATTTTTTTTCTTAAAATGCCTAGAATTTGTCTTCTTGCATGGAACTGGGACTGATGAACTTTTTTTTT
>NC_043708.1:116304232-116359540 GCF_006229205.1 Suricata suricatta | reverse complement strand
TGATACAATATATTACTTGCCCATAAGCTACAACACAGCCTGCTTAATACCTTTCCTTAAATTCCACTTCTATACTACAATATACTTGAGGTCCATGCAAAAAAGTAGCTACCTTTTATATAGGAAATGGATGATTAAGTCTTTGGTGTTGTAAAAGCAACTTCATTTAAACATAACCACTCCCACCACCAAAAAAAGAAGAGGAAAAAAAAAGTAAAGAAAATAATAAGGGAAAAACCCAAGACACACTTCCTAGGGGGAAAAAAAAACCAGCATGTAATTTCTGTCCCTGATGGAATGTATTAAATAAGCAAACACCACCAACAAGCAAAACAAGTACTACAATGTAAAAATATTAGAAAAAGAAAACCCGCTCACATGCATAAATGAAAGGTTGCACACAAAGAACTCACATCTTTTCAAGCTTCAATAGTAAATATTCTGCTACTATGTATTAAATACTGCATGGTTTGCCCAAGCTAAGATGAAACCACATCATGAATCAATAAGTCAGGTACCCTGCATTTTCTTTCATTATCTACTCAAAGTCATGTCTATTGCACCTCTAAACATTTCATTAAATCCAATTATTTAGCAAACACTCCCAAAATAAACTTAGATTGTATTGCAGATTCACTTAACAGTATATAAAATGCTGTGTTGTGACAGGTATCAACTATCCATTAGATACTAAGTCAATTTTTCTTAAGCACTACTAACTGCTTGCTTTTCTTGAAGCTAGATCATTCTGAAAATTTCCTGTTAGACCTATGAATGCAAACATATGGTATCTGTCCTTCTCTGCCTGACTTATTTCGCTTAGCATGACACCCTAAAGGTCCATCCACTTTCCTACAATTGGCCATATTTCATTCTTTCTCATTGCTATGTAGTACTCCATCTTCTTGATCCACTCATCAGGTGATGGGCATTTAGGCTTCTTCCATGTTTTGGCTATTGTTGACATTGCTGCTATGAACATTGGGGTACATGTGCTCCTATGCATCAGCATTTCTGTCTCTCTTGGGTAAATCCCTAGCACGGCTATTGCTGGGTCATAAGGGAGTTCTATGGATAGTTTTCGGAGGAACCTCCACAACTATAATACATAGTAGCAGAATTTTCCAGAGCGGCTGCACCAGTTTACATTCCCACCAATAGTGTAGGAGGGTGCCTGTCTCTCCACACCCTCGCCAGCATCTATAGTCTCTTGATTTGTTCATTTTAGCCACTCTGACCAGTGTGAGGTGGTATCTCAGTGTGGTTTTGATTTGTGTTTCCCTGATGATGGGTGATGTTGAGCATCGTTTCATGTGCCTGTAGGCCATCTGGATGTCCTCTTTGGAGAAATGTCTGTTCATGTCTTCTGCCCATTTCTTTACTGGGTTATTTGTTTTGTGGGTGTGAAGTTTTGTGAGTTCCTTGTATATTTTAGATACTAGCCCTTTGCTAAAGGAACTTTGAGGAAGCCCAGAGAAGAGAGTATTTCAACAAAGAGGGTATGAGCTACATTATTATGTGTCACCAACAGCTAATAAAAGTAAGAAGCAGGGGTTCCTGAGTGGCTCAGTCAATTGAGTATCTGACTCTTGATTTAGGCTCAGGTCATGATCTCAGGGTACCTGACTTCTAGCTCTCTGTCAGACTCTGTGCTAACAGCGAGAGCCTGCTTGGGATTCTTTCTTTCTCCCTCATGCATGCTCTCTCCCTCTCATTAATGGGCTCTCTTTCTTACTCTCTCCCTCAAAATAAGTAAATAAACATTAAAAAAAAGAACAAAAAGATTTTTACTGTATTTGCAAGTTTGTGTTCTATCAAAGAGGCTCCAGTGGTACCATAGGTCAGGTAGCAGGGTCACCTGGACAGATGCCTGCCCCACAACAGGCTGACAATTTGGTTCTCCTTCAGTGTTCCTTAGTTAACAATGTTTTTTTTTTCTATTAAAAGATATTAATGAATATATTAGCTATCACCTAGGTCTGTTCATTGGACTCTTCTAAAACAAAATTCCTTTTTGTATGATAGCATTTTAAAAGAGTAAAAAAGTTAATGATGACTATATTGTGAAGATAGAGAAGGTTTAGCTGCATAAAGATGTTGCAGGGGAACATTTTGTGTAGACACACTTCCTTCCCAAGGTTCTTTGTTTCAGTGCCATGGCCACTCTGTCTGCTCTGCTTTTCTTCTGCCTCAGTTCTCAAACCATAAATCCACTGACTCTTTCTTTCCAGATTGTTCCTCTTTCTTTTCAAAATCTCTCTTTATTCCTTTCAGAGCAATTTAGCATTGTGGAAGTATCAGTATCCAAGCTTGCCTATATCCACCATTAGTTAATACTTGTAAGTATACTTAATTTGCTCTGACTAAATCAAGTTTTCAGGATCAGTTCTCCTTACATGCCAGTGGACTATTGTAAAAGTCAACAAAAAACTTTGCCTATTTGGTGTTCAAATTCACATAAAGAATTTATCACATTCACTGAACAGGCATGGAAACAATATGCATTTCATTGGTTATATAAGAAGACTCCAGTAAATACTTGTGCTAATTGGTATGATATTTCTAATTTTTGATCATGAATTTTAGTGCTTCCTTATAAGGAAATAGGTAATATGAGTAATGGAGAAAAAATGAAAGTTGTTAGGACATGGAGGTCAAAGAATAAAGAAGCTAGGGTTTGCATGGGTCATCTGTAAGAATTGTGAAGTTATCTAGGTTAATAGCATCATTGTGGATGGAAAGGAAGGTAGTAGACCAAGGGCTAATTTGTTTAATGAATAAGTGAAAACATCAATGGAAGATATGGAAGGCAAGAATTTGGAGAGATAGATGGTTGCATAAGAGTGTTTTTACATAGCTATGGTGGAGTACTACTATGGAAATTACATTGGGGAGGAAGAAAGATCCTATGATACTTGTGTTTGGGGAGATATAGTGTCTAGGGTATCCATCAATATGTAAGAGAACAAGAATAAGGACTTGTTTAGAAAGCTAGCTCAGTGATCCAGAAAAGAAACAATGAGGGATTTAAGCATGTCATAAGAGGGTTGCAGGAGATGTCCTTTGTGCTAAATTCTGTGTTAGGAATGCTTCTATCATATAATTTCAGAGGCAGTGGGTATTGAAAAAGGAGGTCAGGATGAGATGTACTGTGTGCAGTAACAAACTCGGAAATTTCATAGCACAGCACAGCACAAGTTGGATGCAAGTTTATGCAAAACCGAAAGGTGGCCAGAAGGTGTCTTCTCCATAATGTGAATCTGGGTAAGAATTCTTCCATTTTGTGATACTACCATCTTACTGCTTTCTTCCAAGTGAAGGCAGTGTGTAGAATAGTAAATTGTGTGGGCTTTTAACTGCATAAGAAACAAAGAGAAATACTATAAGAAAAATAGGGAGAAACAAAAGAAAATAGCTATCTATAGAGTGTGGCAAGCAATGGAGTAAAGAGGATAGGGCTAAAATGAAGACATCTTTGAAAATATTTTTAAGGTAATTTTGACTTTTGAACTATGTATATGTGTGTCTCCAGATGTGCATATGTATGTGGCATATATGTTCCTCCATAAATATATAATATCTCTAGGAAGTTAAATCAAAGAAAAAAAATAAGCCCTAATACTGAACACAAATAGAAACCAATAAATCTAAATATATAAAATTGATAGCAAAGATGTAAATAAAATTACCATTTTAGGTAATCCTTAATACAGTTTTATGAACATGTTTTGTAAGGTATATTCTATAGGCAATGAGAACTAAAAATAATTTTTTAAATTCATTTGGTAGTTTTATTGTTAGTAATAATATTGGTGTTGTAATTTTGAAATTTTAAATGAATATTATCGGATAAAGCAAATGAATAAAAGACTTAACATTATTAGGAACCAAGATTTTAAGGTTAAACTTTAAAAGATTAAAAAAACAAAGAAGGTAAGAAACATTGGAAATAGCAGTATGAACTCTCAGTTGCTTCTTTTAAAAGATATTTCTTAGTTTTGTCCACTGAAAAGGCCCAGAAGCAATGGCATGCCAGTAGCAGTGATTCTATACAGTATTTAGATTTCCCACATAGAAGCAACTAGGCCTCCTTTGTGAAAAGCTGAGTTGAAGTTGGGATAGGAAAAGAATGAGTCTGAAGTATCATGTTGAGCCAGAAAGCAAACTAGCACAGAAAGATTCATCAAGTAATGTCAGAGGATGTGGGCACCAATTTGAAAGGACTCCTGCAGCAGGAATTGGGACAATTTAAACAACAAAATGATTACAATGTAATTGATAGCAGTATCTTATGGCTGATAAATAGTATTTTCCATAAATGCTGTGTGTATATATGTGTGTGTACATGCATGTGTGTTTGTGTGTGTGTTCATGTGTGTGTTCTCACATGCTCTGTACTCAATATAATGTAACTGAAAGTCTTCCTATAGAGATGAATTGTTTAATTTTCTTTCCCTTGAATCTAGATTAGTTTTTGTGGCTACTTGGACTTGGGAAAATGAGTGATTTCTGAAGCTAAGTCACAAAAATGATAAAGCTTAAAGCCTGTCTCTCTCCCTTTCCTTCCTAATGCTTGCTTTTGACATCACACTGTGAGGAAGCCAAAACAATCATATTCAGAGAGACCACCTGAAGAGGATTGCATGGAGAGGAATTGAGGCCCCTAGCTGACAGCTAGGATCAACAGTCAGACATGTGAATGAATGACCCTTCAGATCATTCCTTTTCCTATCCTTCAATTTTCCAGCTGAGACATGCAGAGAAAAGTCATTCCTGCTGTGCTCTGTTCAGAGTCCTGACCCATATAATCAGTGAGAACAATAAATGGTTGTTTCATGCCACTGCATTCTCAGATAATTTTTATTCATTTATTTTTATTACTTTTAAAAATTATAATCAAATATACATAACAAAATTTACCATCTTAACTATTTTTAAGTGTACAGTCATTGGCATTAAGTTTATTTATATTGTGGGGCAGTCATTGCTGCCAATCATTTCCAGAACTCTTTCATTTTCCCAAACTAAAACTCCACCCTTTAAATAATAACTCTCCATTTATCACTACCCCTGGTGACTACATTCTACTTTCTGTCTCTATAGATGTGACTACTTGAGGCACCTTATATAAGTGGAATCATTTAGTGTTTGTCCTTTTGTGACGAGCTTATTTAACTTAGATTAATGTCTTCAAGCTTCACCCATGTTGTAGCATGTGTCAGAATTGCCTTCCTTTTTAAGACCAAATAACATTCCATTATATATATATAATCTCAATTTGTTTTCCATTGATATAACATTTTACACAGCCATAATAACTGAAACAAACACCAAATAAACAAACCTCATGAATTCAGAATGCTATTCCAAATAAAAAAGAAAAATAGGAAATCTTGTATGTATAAAAAGGTATCACCTAATAAATGAAAAAATAATAATAGAATGTGAAACTAACCATTTTGCAAATCTAAATATAAAAACTGATTTGAGCAAGAATGATCAGTGGATGCTGAGATTGTTATGTGAAAGATTTTTGGGGAGCAGTATATATCTAATGCTGACAAAATATTGCCCCTCCAAATCCATATGGATTTCAAAAAAGAAGATATAGTGTTAAAACTTACAGACCAAGCCATTACAACCTTGACTGAAAGATCACAGTTAACACTACCTACAGTGGGCAACCTGACATTATGCACTTTCTGTTGTACCTGTGTCACCTGTGTAGTATTTTCGCCAAAGTGCTTAGTCCAAAAGTATCACATCTCTAGATATAACTTAGAATTCATAGAGAAAATCAAGGACACAAAGACATACTAATTGACACCATGAGGAATCATGCAAATCCAGAATGTGGAACTGTCTACAAGACTATCATCCTGGACATTCAGAAAGTGAATGTCTGGGTAAGTGGAGGAAGGTTCTAGATTCTAGGTTATAAAAAATTAAATAGGTTTAACAGTTTGATGCATGCATGGCCTTTGATTAGATTCTTCCTGTGAATTAGGAGAAAAGAACTATAAAACAAATTTTAAGTATAATTTGGAAATTTTGAATATGGAGTAATGTGTATTAAATGATATTAGAGAATTACAGTATTATTACAGGCTAAGACATATTTGGAACTCGGATATTGGAATACCTAAAATATAATTTCAAATGAGTTTGAACATACACCACAAATGCACATATATTTAAAGATAAAGCAAATATGGCAAGATGTTAACAAGTGTTGAATCTAGATGAAGAGTACTTTGGTCTTTATTATATTCTTCTTCCAACTCCTTTGTGTACCTGAAAATTTTTATAATAAATTTTTGGAAGAAATAATAATAAATCCAGGAGTATTGAACAATCTAAACTTGTGTGGAGAGATATTCTATTTATTTGTTGGATCTGAAGACCTAACGTTCATACTTAAATCTATCTGAATACACATTTTTTGTATCTTGTGAGATGTATATTTGTCTTAAATTCTAGCATTAAGGATTTTTAAGAGATAGGGTTTTACAGTACTCTCTCTCTTACTTTGTGAAAGAAAGGGAGTCTTGGGAAACATTTGATTGAATTTCTTTTCATTTGGCCGTATTATCTGGTAACTTCCACATTCAGCCTGCTTTCTGTTTATTTTCTCTCTACTACAATAAAAAGCATCATTATAATTATTTGTTTATATTGTTCTAATTATGATACTTAATATCATGGGACAACATCTGCACAACAGTACAATATAATCTCTAGAAATTGCTGTTAATATCTGATTCTAGGGATTGAATTCAACTTTCTTAATTTTAGGATCAACTGGTTCTTTCTTTTCACTACACTTTTATAAACCTAAGAATCATTTCAGAAGCCTTGTTAAAATTCGGATTCTGGGTCCTACATCCAAAGATCTGGTTTGATAGGTCTGAGCTCAGATTCTGAGGTCTGTGTTTTTAACCAGCAGTCAGTTGATCCTGAAGGCACCTACACTTTAAAAAGTACTATAAAATTTTAGTTTGAGAGGGAGTCCACGACACAGAGGAAAAACCTAAATAAGGTCTATGCTGGTAAGCTGATTCATAGGAAGCCTGGCTGAGGGTTGAAACCCATGAAACCAGGGAGAGGAGTGCAAGATATAGCACTTGTTAGTCAGGAGGTTGTTGTCATGATGATTATGAATGGATTGGGACCAGTGTTGGATAGGTGGCTAGAGAAGAGATTTTCAAAATATATTGCTTGGGTTTGAGGCAGGGTTCAGTGACTGCAAAGAAGTTGTTTAGGTAGAGTGGAGACTATCCCTACTCCAGAAAGAAAGGAACTTCCCTTCTGGGTTGAGTGTATTTGGACAGGTGCTTTTATGAACAATAGTTCTGTATGCCTTATTGCAATTTATTCAAATAGGAAGGTATTATTATTTCTCCCATTTATCAATGACAGTAGGTTCAGAGACATTAAATCATATTTTCAAGGTTATGGCAAGTGATGGGTTTTCTACTTATTAGCACTTCCCAGTGTGTCATGTTATTCCAGAGTAGAATCTATTGAAACCTGGAAAGCTTGAATGTGTCTTTGTGAGGCACTAAGTATAGCTATTAGAATCCAAACAGACCTGGGTCCTTTGATTTCCTCATTTGAAAACAGGAAGAAGTATCGCATTGTCATAGTGAAGATAAAATAATTTTTTATGTTTATTTATTTTTAAACATTTTTAATGTTTTATTTATTTTTGAGACAGAGAGAGACAGAGCATGAGCAGGGAGGGGCAGAGGGAGAGGGAGACACAGAATCAGAAGCAGGCTCCAGGCTCTGAGCTGTCAGCACAGAGCCCAACGTGGGGCTCGAACCCACAAACATGAGATCATGACCTGAGCCAAAGTTGGAGGCTTAACAGCCTGAGCCACCCAGGCACCCCTATTATAGAAAAAAAATTATTTTTAATTTATTTTTTGAGAGACAGAGACAGCGTGAGCAGGGGGGCATCAGAGAGAGAGGGAGAATGTTTATTTATTACTGAGACAGAAAGAAACAGAGCATGAGTAGGAGAAGGGTAGAGAGAGAAGGAGACACAGAATCCAAAGCAGTCTCCAGGCTCTGAGCAGTCAGCACAGAGCCTAATGTGGGGCTCGAACCCATGAACTGTGAGATCATGACCTGAGTTGAAGTTGGACACTTAACCAACCCAGGCGCTCCGTGAAGATAAAATAAAACAATGCTCATGAAGCCTTGATGTAGTTCCTAGCATATTTTACATATTCAGTAAATATTAATTATTATGTTACATAGTTAGGAAATCTGGTGATGGTGGCAGGAGGGATGGAGAATAAGGTAAACTCTCCCTTTGTTCCTTGTTTATCATTTAAAAACTGAGAATTAAAAGAAGTAGAAATAGAAACATACTGACAAGTCTGGTATCTAGCAATTCTCAGAAAATAGTGTTCAATGTAAAGAAAACTTGAATATTTGCCTAATCCTTCCATCATGTCTCTGAAATGCAGGGCACCTGTAACCTGCCTTTCCTTCATTTTCAGTCTCCCAGGAGCATCTTGTAAAGTGCTTGTCATGCAACAGGTCCCCAGTGCAGTGGCCTGTGAGTTGGCTAAAGTCAATACAATGAAAAGTGTTTCAAGATTTCTCTGCATTGCTGTCTCATTTTACATCTTCCTCCCCTCCTGTTTTATTCTCTTTCAGACAGCCTCGTTTTGACTCCTTTTATACTTCTTTGCTATTTACTCTGCTAAAACTAATTTTTACTTCCATTTTTATGCCCTTATTTAAAAATTGCCCCCAAACTCTGCCAGACAGATAAATCTGATTATATAACAATGTTAAAATTATGTTTGACTTTATCTGTGTGTGAAAAATAAATGCGAACCAAATGAAGGACATATTCCTAATTTGTTGTTGCTTCATTTGAGAAAATAAATAAACACAGTTACTTATATGGAAAGTTGGATCCTAAAGAAAAAAATCCAAGTGACTTCTTAATGATTCAATATTGACATTATTTATAGGCAGCTAAAGATGAGTTCAACACGTCTTTGTAAATCCGTATTAATAAAATCAATAGCACTTCACATAAGTATATTTTTAGTTTGATACTTCTGCAACTTAACAATACTGTATCCTTTTTACTTCTATTACTTCATTTTAGTCTCTCTGTGCTTTGCTGTCATTAATGTACATTAGTTACTATGGCAATGACAGTGTAAAAGATGTGGAAGGCACACAGTGATATTCAAGGTTACAAATGAGAGATGATTTATATGCCAGATGAACACTAGAGAACAGGATATGAAATAATTAAGAAAGTGACTTCTATAAATTCCCTTTGTAAATATTGTGGGTTTTCTGTTTGATTATCTGATAAATAAATTTAAATTAGATCATTATTATTCAGCATTCACTGCACAAAGCAGCATCTCTGAATGTTTTCTATTAGATTGTGACCCACCCTTTGATATAGCATTTTTTGGTAACCTTCCCCTTCTTTTCTGATGACATTCCGGGAGATTATCTTTTGGGCTGAGATTTATTGTTCATTCAAGCAAATGCTAAATGCTTGTAGGTCAAAGATGTTCTCATGGATTTTAAGGCTTAGAAAATATTAGTTTGATCATTGTTGTAGTGGTTGTGATTAACATTTTAACAGTGGACTTGGTAGAAACAACCCACTCTATGGAAAAGTAAAGCAGGGAGAGTTAAATTAGTGACAAGATCAGATAATTTTTCTCTCTGAGGAACACCTAACCATTCACTCCAATGTCTGCATGCAAAGAAGGACAAAATTAGAGAAAGGGAAAAATGCTATTTAAAATTATATGTTCCTCCTTGTTTCTTTCTCCACTTCTGCCATGATGTGTAGGGCATGCAGCAACCAAGCAATCATCACTGAGGGTGGGGATGTTTAATTTTTACACAGCCAAGTCACATTATTTCCCATCAACACACACAGACTGAGACCAGTACACCTTAGTCAGCATCTGGAAGCTCAGAATTGTCCTTTTTTTTTTTAACTGTATTCAATTTCTCCTAGTTGGTCTTCATTCCTACATCTGCTTACATCCCTGTCAAATGGATGGATTTTCTTATCTAAATGTATTTCAGGTATCAAAAAATTTATTGTTGTACATGTCCATTTTTCAAGAATTAGGAACACTTTCCAGAGAAAACACACATGTATAGGACCATTTTTATTACCCGTGACTGCATGAGGAAAAAGTGAGATGGCAAGAAGCTTTGAAGAACCAAGGCTGCCAAATTTCTAATTAGAATAAAAACAAATTCAGGAGTAAAAGAGTTCAGGGCACAAGAAATGGATAAAACAGATGTTGTTCCAAAACAGGAAGAAAATAATTCAGATAAACAGTCACTGATATAGTAGCTTCTACATTTAAAGTTCTCTGGCAGTGATGTAAATTTAGAAGAGATATAAAGTTAGAAAAGATAGGAAATGTTAGATTGATTGTTAGAATAATATGAGAGACAATGAACCACGATTATGTTTAGGAGAGAAAAATTCAATAGTAACAAGACAGGTGGAATGTGCCTGTTCAAAGCCAAGGACATGTAGTGTTTGTCTGAAAAAATTTTTTCTATAGTTATAATATTATAAGATGTAGATAGTGTACCCTCCATTCTTAAAACATGATATCTATCTTGTGAGTTAATAGAAGTGTTTATTTTATTGCATTTATTAAGTTATTTTATTCTCTTTATGCATTTCCATTTAGATCAATCATTCATAGAAGTTTCATCAGGAGATGTCCCAACCCAACAACAGATGGCAAATTATATCTGGTTACCAGCTTTCTTCCTAACCAGCTTTTTATGTGGCTAGAGATACTTCCCCTTAATTGATTCATATGAGATATGTAATGTTTATATGTGTGAGAGCCAGCAATTACTTCTGATATTGACATTTGACCAATAGATGCCTCAAAATTGAGAAACGACTTCCTAAAACCAAAGATTCTGCTAACAAAATCTCCATATTATTTGCCTTTGAGGATAGCAATGATTACTTGTTGTCATTTAAATTGAATGATGTATATGCTTTGGCTTAGCTTGGTGACTACCACCCCAAAACAAGAAATGAATAAATAAATGAAACATTGTCCAAACAGGTGGCACTCGAACCTGAGTTGGATGTCATTTTATCAGTGGACTTTTTTGTAGGTTCTTCAGGAAACCTGTTCAGTGCTACTTCTGACAATTTCCCTAGACTGTTTCCACATGTCACTTCAGTGGAAACAGTCTGCTGTAGTGGAAAGAACTTTGGATTTGGAGTCAGATTCAGCATTCATCTTCTTTCACTAAGAACCTCACTGTAGGCAAGACAGTTCTCTCCAGAGCCTTATCCTCTGGTAAACTGTCTGTGATAATTCTTGCTTTGCCAATCTTATAATCGTTGTGAGAACAAAAGGTCTCAGTAGAGAACATACTTTGAAAATATGTAATTTTTAGTGAATCTATTTATGCATATTTTATGTAAGAATTTATTCTTGTTGTTTTATTTTTTTCCCAGTGATTCTGTTTCTGTCCTCCAGTTTTCTCTGTTTTATTCCTCCAAAAGCCCTCTACCCATATCAGCTGCTCAAGAGCATTCCCTCATGTGTATACAATGGAATAGTAACATGCATTACATGTTACATTACAATTAAAAATTGACCCATGACCAAATATACCTGAGAAATTCCATGTTAAAGAAAGTTAAGAAATGTTCTTTTACTGAGGACTTTCTGTATCTCTGGTATGGCAATACATTGTAAATCTACAAAAGATGAGTGTAGGATATAGCATCCAAGTGATTCTGAGCTTATTTGCTTGAGCCTCTTCCTCCTCAGAAACCATGTTCCAAGAACAGATTTCTAAGGAATCCTCTTAGAGAGGTACAAATCTCTGCCATGCCTCCAGATCATTTTACATCATGACACATGCAGAAGGCAATAATATTTGCTCAGCACATGTGGTGACAGAATAATTTACTGTGGCTAGATGGCATGGACTTAGGGCTCCATTAAACCTCATTGAAAGTTGAGGGGAGCCACATATAAGGAGCACTTGCCACCCCTTCCTTTATGGCATGAGTTCGCACAGGCACACCAGCTAGACAGCTAGATTTTTTTCTCCATTTCAAATATAATCACAAGTCATTAACCTAAGGCTGTTGGAGTGATGATATCCTGTTCTAAGGACTTTATGATAGTGGCACTGAGGCAAGAAACTCTCACACCCTGACACAACTGCTGTCAAACCACAACCGAGTTGTTGTTTTTTTACCTTCCTCCAACCCCATCAGAAAAGTTAGAGTGACCCTTTTCAAAACATAAATGTGTAGGAGCACATGTACCCCAATGTTTATAGAAGCAGTGTGGGGAAGAGCACCGGGTGTTGTATGGAAACTAATTTGACAATAAACTAATTAAAAAATAAAATAAAATAAATTAAAAAAAACATAAATGCCATGGTGACCTTTCTGCCAAACCCTCATTCACCTTCTCATACTAACCTCTGCCATGTTGGTCTGTCTCCAGTTTCTAGAACCGTCCCCAGCCATTCACCCACTCTGGGCTTTTGCATTCTTTCTTCCCTCAGACTAAATACTTTGCTTTTTCTCTTGTGCAGAGGAAATTCTAAATGTTGTCCTTCAGGGTGACTCTCCCTGACTGTTGTCTGCAGCAAAACCCGCACTTCTGGTGTTCTCTCTCAGAGCATGAGCCAGACCATTGCCTCTTTGAACCCCTTGTTTGTCAACTTCATTGCCTCTCTCCCAGGGGGAAGGTAAACTACACACAGATATTTCCCAGTAGGAATTCCCAAGCCAGCTGGGGAAACACTTATGTACACAAGTGTGAGGAATCAGGCATAGGTAAGTGAAGCTGGAACACATTAAGTACCACAGAAGCACGGTAGTCAGCGGGGTAGGCAGAGATGCTGTGAAGTCTGAAAAGCATCACAAAGGAGGTGACATATGAGTTCTCAAAGAGACTGCACATCTGAACTCTTAGGGATTAAAAAAAAGTTGAAGACATACTAAGTCTTCACTGAATAAATAAGCTATCAAGGGGCTAGCCATATGTTTAAATATTGTCACCATTTAAACTTACATGAATAAAAAATAGATTAGAAAACACATTTCCTGGTATTATGTATATAACTTGAGGTCATTTGTCCTTAATCTAAAGAGACTGTTATGCTTGCCTGCTACAGAAAGACCAATACATTAACATTTATATTTTCAAGCTATTTCTTCCCTTCCCTTCCCTCCCCTTCCCTTCCATTATTCTTCCCACCCCTTCTCCTCCCTCCCTTCCCCTCCCCTCCCCTTCTTCCTTTCTTCCTAAAAAATATGTATTTCTAAAAAATATTTATTCCTTAAAAAATACACCCCAAAATGATTTGTTCCTTATTGAGTTATGTTAACACCTTTATTGAAAAATCAACTGATCTTATACATGTGATTATATTTTGGACCAATCCATTGTGATGCTTTAATCTATATGCCTATTCTTAGACCAAAACCACACTGTCCTGATTAGTAAATTTTGAATTCTGTTAGTATACCTTCTCTAATTTTGTTCTCCTTTATCAAATTTGGTTGGCTATTCTAAGTTCTTCACATGTTTATATAAAATTTTAGGATCAGATTATCAATTCTTATTTTAAAAGTATCTAGTATTTTAATTAGCACTGAGTTCAATCTATAGATCAATATATAGAGAATTGACACATTAACAGTATTTTATCTTCTAATCTGCAAACATAACATAGCTCTTGATTTCCTTGCCGTCGATCATTTTTATCAGTCATGTTTTATAGTTTTAATGTATACGCCTTGAACCTCTTTCATCATATTTATCCTTTCACTGATTTTTCTATATTGACCTTATATTCTGTGATCTTGCTAAATGCACTTATTTCAATAGCTGTTTGTTTGTTTCTTTGTTTGTCTAAGTAAATTCATGTCTTCCCTTTCCTGTTCATCTTCCAGCTTCACCAAACCAGTCCCCAGAAATGGCTCACCAGCCAACATTGCCACTATTCCCACTAGAAAACATTGTTGAAATATTTTTTTGACATGGTTAACATTCTTTGCATATAGCTGGTGTGCTGCACACCCTGTAAGCACTAAAAGTAGGGCAGGTAGTGGAGGGGAGGTCTGGACCAGAGCCCCATTTCCCAGTCTCCCTAGACTGGTGAAAGAACACCTAGAACACAGCTCCATGCCTAGCTCTGATAAGGGAGGGGCTCAGTAAGTGGTTGATTTAATTATCATGATTATTAGACTTGTTCATTTGATTATTTTTGTTGTTGTATAAAAATAGAGTTTTGGGAAATCTAAATCAGAGACAGAACGTCATGCACTTTTTTCTTCTTCTTAGCAAGCTTTAGAGCATTAGTGCATAATGGTGGACCCTTCCTCTAACTGAGGCTACCCCACTTTGGGAGCAATCAGAGGAAAGGGAAGGTAAGACAAGGCAAACAAAGGAAGGGATGTTTCTGGGCAGGCATCCTCCCAATTTGGCTTTCAAATGAAGTATCTCCCCTGTAATGGCTGTCTACCTGTTATCTCTCCTTAGTGCTGTTGCATTTCTGCAACTGTCCCCATATGTTGTCAGGTGCAAGAGGTGTTTTAAGAGCATAGCCCATGGGATTCTACACACACACACACACTCTCCCCCACCATTACGCCGAAGAGACTTGGAATCACTGCATCCCACATCTCACCTTCAGGCACCCAACTTCTGTCATAGTGTGTAAGGCTTGGCCAGGTATTTATAGTCTTTCTTCCCCCAAAACAAAGCCCAGCTGATTATCCATGCTAATGATTTTAAGCAGTGAAGGCTGACATAGTCTCCATGGTGATGATTTACGCTTGGGTCTCCTAGGAGACAATTACACGTGTGACAGACTTCAGATTCATTTTACTGCCCAAAATGTGCAGTGATTTTCCTTTTACACTGAACCATGTCCAGAATTCATAAGTTAAAATTTAATTTTTTCTAGCATTTTTTCCCCATGGCGTAAAAAGATGAATATTCCAAAGAGGAAAGAGAGGCCTTAAAGGTAAGAAAAAAATACTGTTTCTTGCATTTTATTATAAATAGCCTGAAAGATAAACTGATGAGCCCAAGATGAGGTATTTACATTGAACTTTGGGGACAGTTTGGTCCAGTAAATTAGGTTCTCTATTTAAATTTGGTATTCACTTCAATTTGATTTGAGTTCGTTTATAACACACAGCTCTGATTGTGGCTAGGTTTCAGAATATGAGAGACTTCATACACAGTACTTATTAACAGACTGAATTTACTAATCACCACCAAAGTTGTTGCCTTTCCAGTGTCAGAGGCATGGAATTTCTTGGCCAAAGCACAGAAAAAATGTCTTTCTGGCCATAAGATTCCACTTATCTGAAAGAACAGATATGAGCCAAGCTACCAGACACAGGCCGCACAGAGTGACGCCCCAAGATTCCTGCCAGGGGTCAGTGCTGAAACATAACGGTGGGAGAGTCCCAAGAATGGTGGTGGCAAGTTTTATGTGTGTTTGATCAGGAAGCCTTTCCTGTTTTCGCAAAAATTAAGAACCTGAGGTTCATCTCACACTCATCCACAAGAGGGCTACCTGTTATTATTCCTTGCTGCAAAATCACCCTGCAGCACTTCAGAAAGACAAGAAGGCAGGTGGTGCTGGGGCTGTACAGAGGGTGGATAGCAGCCCACAGTGAATGGCTCTTCTTCTGTTTGAATCAATACAGTCCAGGACATAATTTTTAATACCCACAGTGGAACAGATGCTTACAAGAACATAGAATCATTGGTTTCTTCTTTCCAGAAGGTTATCTTCTATTTAGAGAAACAAATAGAAGCCACCACTCTAATAAAATGAGGTGGTTTTTATACAAAAGCATGTCCTATGTGTTTGGGAGCTCAGAGAAAGGAATGATGAATTTTGCTTGGAGGGAGGTTAAGGGTAGTGTGGCAAACTTGATGAAGGCAGAAGGATAAAGGAAGGCCTCAGGGAAAGGGCCATATTTGAACCAGTTGTCAAAGAACAAGTTTAAATTCATCCACTGTTTGAGTCAGAAAGGTGGCTGTAGGAATTGAGTTTAGACTGAGCAAAGGCTCAGTGGTGCCTAAGTGCCTGTATAATAAATTGAGTATCTGGATGTATGAAATCCATGGTGTGTTCTGGGTTTAACTGTATCTCCTTACATGGCATTGTAACTCTAGTAGCCTGTCTCTTGGACTAGACTATGAGCTTCCAGAGAGCAGGGCTTCTGTTTCAATCTCCTTTGACTGGCACATAAAATATATTCAGATTTGTTGAATACAAAATGAAACAATGAATAAATAAATGTCAATATATCTCATGAAAAAATAAGAAATTTCATTTGTTGATTTTAAGTTCATCATTAGTTTCAATAGATCAGGACACAAGGTTCCATGTTCTTTTCCTTATCAAGGTTGTTATTGGATTGTCTGGGTGGCTCAGTCGTTAAGCATCTGACTTCAGCTCAGGTCATAATCTCGCAGCTCATGTGTTCAAGTCCTGCATCAGGCTCTGTGCTGAGAGCTTAGAGCCTGGAGACTGCTTTGGATTCTGTGTCTCCCACCCTCTCTGCCCTTCCCCTGCTCATGCTCTGTCTTTCTCTTAAAAATAAATAAACATTAAAAAACAATTTTTAAAAGCCGGTTATTTAACATATAAAAAAATTGCATCATGATCTATTGCACCTCAGGTCTGGCTAGCTATTTTCCCAGTGTTTTCCTTTGTTTCTTTGTTTAATAAGAAATAGAGTAACCAAATATGGGTTGGTTGGCTCCTATAACTGCTCTCTTAGTTGGATTCAACCAGGTGAACTTACATTATTTTGGTAGGATACTTACGTAGTCCATGAACACATGTGCACACACACACAGGAAAAACCCACTGTGTCATGCAGCTTTGACAGATTGTGTGCTGATATCAGTTAAAAAAGAACCAAAGGAGTATCAAAAATGCATTGCTATTTATATCACAACACTCCTCCATTTTCTCTAGTGAATCAATTACCTGAGATGAGGTTTGGACCTTTTAATTAGCTGAATTATTAAATAATCTGGCACATCAACCCATATACAAATGGGAAAAATGATTTCACTGTTGGACCAATGCAAAAATTAAGTAAAAACCATTTTTTCAATAAATATAAAGTAGACCAATTTTATAGTATTCAACTTGAATAAAACTAATGTTATGAATATGGCGTTTAAAATATATCAGATGTTCTCTGTAGTGATGCAGACACAATATTTGTGAACTGTAGTTGGGCACTTAAGTTTTCATTCCATGAGATTACCAGGAGAGTCATCACTAAGAGCAGAAGACTGGGAATATCAGCTTTAACAAAATCTTTAAAAATTCATGTCAATAAAATGATCCTAACTCAGCAAACTCAGAGTTAGAATGAAAAACCTCCAGAAATAAAATTTCTGATTTAAATCTGACAGATTGCATGTATTTTTATGGTATTTGGGGGGGATGGGAGAAATTATAGTTTTAAGAATAAACATCAGAATTAGAACTATCAGGAAGGGAGAAAAGGAAGAAAGGAAAGAAGGAGGAAGGGAGGAAGGAAAGAAAAAGAAATGGGAGAAAAGAGTAACAGTATTAAAACTGTAGAAAGGATGAAAATAACTGTGACTCTAGTGGCTGCTGGGCTATAAATCCAACAGGACACTACATGGCTGTCTGAAAGAGATTCTTCTGCCACATGTAAGGTCATAATAGAAACTGTGTGTATATTTCTAGACTGGTGATGGCCACAGAGGGTACAGAGTAATAACAGAACAATTACAACAGCATTGAAGGTAACTCCATATTAAAAACAGTAAATAATTTATCCAAGGTTAATAAGACCAAATAGAGGTAGATCAACCCAAGACTTCCTGATACTCGAATTCATGTTATTATCCATTGGATAAAACAGTTCAAAATTTAGATCAGAGAATCAGTGAAGAAAAAGAGACTTTGCTTCATGTTTCTTGAAGAATAAGTGCCATCTGTGTCTGATCCATGTGTATTTGGAATCTACATCTATTAATATGGAGTATTTTTCAAACTGCATATTTTTGGGTCCAACCTCAAGCCAGTGAATCAGAAACTCTGATGACAGAGCTCAGGAAACTGCAGTTTAAGTTCTCCACTTGATGCATATATAGACACTGAAGCTTGGGAACAACTGACCTAACCAAAATAAAGAAGTCATTGAGAATCTGTAATATTGAAGGTGAGCGGTGGTACACCAGGGCAGAATGGGGAGGGATGGTCAATGTGACCTCTCCATTTCTTATCAAGATGTAGTGCATTCTTGGATTTGATTTTAAAGTTTCACCAGCTTTTAGATTTTTTTCCTTTATAATGAGGCACATGCTGATACTCTGCCTGAAGGTTTCCTGCACTTGGGGCTTTTTCCTAACTCTGAGCCTATAGTGGATGTAAGTAACCCAATATCACAATCTCTTAAAATTTTTTTTAATGTTTATTTTTTATTTTTTTAGAGAGAGAGTAAGGGAAGGATTCAGAGAAAGAAACAGAATCCAACACAGCTTCCAGGCTAGGAGCTGTCAACACAGAGCCTGGGCTCAAACCCACGAACCTCAAGATCATGACCCAAGTGAAAATTGGATGCTTAACCCATGAGCCACCCAGGCATCCCCCCAATATCACAATCTTTATGTGAATATTTTATGTTGTCACGTACACAAAAGATTCCTTAACATAGCAGAAATAGTCGTAACTAACTATTGAAATTAATGTTAATAATTTCATTCTAAGTATATTTATTTAGGGAGCTATATACAATTATTTAATTAAATTTTTAGGCTAAATACAGTACCAGTTCTAAATAGTTGCATGAGGGCACCAAGAAGTCATTTTAGATAGCAAGAGAAACATGCAAACCTTGCAATTAAATGTTATTAACACTTAAACAAGGTCCACAGACAACTTTGGGGAACTTGAATTTTGCTTAATGTTATTTATGTGTACGTGTGTGTGAGTGTGTGCATGCTGGGAGAGGGATATTTTAATCAATATACTGTATATTTTAAATTTTCTAAGGCTTGATTTTGGTTTCCTCCCTCAAGTACAATAATCTGCACTCCTCGGGAACTTAATATTTTCACTGGGTGGATGGACTTTTCCGACAAAAATAGATACTGAGATCTTAAGAAAAGGTGGAGAATATTGTGGAAAAACCAGACTTTTTCTCTGTGGTAACATTAATATATGTTTTAGACATTTAACTCCCAATTCATAATTCATTTAAACTATGTCCCAAGTAATAGTAACTAGATACCTTTGTAAAGTAATACTGTTATTGGAACTTTTTTCAATGATAGGAATGTTCTGGATCTGTGCTACCATTATGGGAACCACTAGCAACATTAACCAATCAAAATGTACCTAGTGTAACAAAGGGACTAAATTTCAATTTTACCTAATGTAAATTTAAATGGCTGTGGTTAATGTCTGCTACACTGGCAGGTGCAGCTCTCTAAGGTAGACTCATCCAAGTAGACTAGATGTTTCCCCTTTACAACATGGCATGTTTTAAAAGTACATATATAAGAAGGTTAGGAGGATGGAGTATAAAAGTAGTTTCTTAAATTTTAATGAAAGAAATTTAACATCACGTAAATTAAATATAGCACAATTTTACACAGGGTAAGGTTGAAAACCGTCTCCAACTTTGGGAAATGTATCAATGTCTAGGATTGCCATGTTGAGCCACAGGACTTGAGTAAATTAGCTTTGGCTAATAGTTGGTTTCTTCTAAACTGTCCGGATGTTCCTATATTTATTAATTTTAATAAGAGATTAATCTTGAGGCAGGAAGTAAAAACTTGAATTCAGGTAAGGGAGAAAAAAAAAGCTCCAAATTTTTATTTATTTATTTAACACCATTGTGTTGTTCCTTGGGTCTCTTGGTCCCTAACCACTCTTTCATTTGCTATCCATCTTTCAGAGTCTTATGATTGTTTCATATATAATCTCCAGTTGTACTTAGTTGTATTTAATGGAGGAAATAGGAAAATGCATGGATATTCCATTTTCTTGAAAGTGGAAATAATTGGTATGATTTTTTAAAGTCTAAAAATGATCACATAGGGTTCTTGTTATGAGCCAGGCATGTTTTTGAACATGTTACATGTATATGTTGTATTTTATCCTCATGATAAGCTTTTGAAGCAGCTATTTTTTAGGAGCCCAGTTCTCAAAAAGACACCAAGTCCCAGGGAGGCTAAGCAACTCTGCAATGAAGGGGTAAGCAGGCTTAGGTATTCACTCTCTGCACATTACAAAGAAAGGGCTGGTCCTTGGCCAGGTCCTGGGAGAGGACATCTGGGGCCCGTTGTGAAGGGTTTCTATGACTAAGGCCCTGGGCCAGGTTGTGTCAATGTGACCAGATTACACTAATAATGTGACTTATGGTTATTATCTGTTGTTGTAAGCCTGAGGCTTTAGGCATGTTGTACCAGTTTCACTTATGAGGGTGCTAAAGACTGAGTGGCTGTCAGTCTTGTGGTTGCTGCATGCCTCTATGACTGATATCCAATAAAGGCCCTGGATAGCTATTCACTGTGGAAACTTGTGCCTTTTTGTTCTGAACCTCACCCTATGTGCATTCCCTTTTTTTTTTTTTTTGGAACAATCTGTGTCCTTCCATGGCAATAAACTAGAACTTGAGTATAACAGATTCTTTTGAGTCCTGTGAGTCCATCCATCAAATTGTTGAACCTTAGAGTGGTATTGGGGGCTATCAGTGCACTAATTCAAGGTCTGGCAGTGGGGAAAAAGATTTGTCTTTCTCCAGAACCTATGCTCCTAACTACTCCCAGAGCTCTCACTTCTGCAGTTACACAGGCTCAGGGTTAAATCTTTACATCTACTATTGCTTCTTTCAGATGATGTCTGATATGTGATGTGTAACAGACCAAAATCACCCGCTTCATATAAAAAAATCATTTTATCTTCACAATGATGTCTCAAACCCTTATTATTCTTGCTTTCATGTATCTCTTTTCTCTTGAAAAATAAAATATTGAAGAATTTCCTTAATCTGGAAGCAAAATAAGCTTCAAAAATGCCATCACTTATGAATTTTAGGAAGGAAGACAGACTACAGATGAGGTAGGCTTGTGGCCTGTGACACAGTGTTGGGTTTCAGCATTAAACTCATTCTCCATGCCATAGATCTCAAAATTATATCAGAAATAGACCAGAAGACAGTTCATTATTGCAGTAATTTGGTTGGTAAATGCATCATCAAATCTTACAATTAGGAAAAGATCATCATGATATTAAAAAATGCCACTTGTGTTGTAAGGCTGATAAAATTTATAAAGTAGTCATAAGGCTACTTTTGGCCCTTGAAAGGATTTTTTTGCCACCAGTTTACATTTGGGAACAGTTGTTACTCTTCCATCCCCACTCCACCCCACAAGCCCAAGAATCTTGCATTTACATGCATACTTTTTATGTGTCCCATGTTTCCTGAATCACAGTTCAGACC
Source organism: Suricata suricatta (assembly GCF_006229205.1). Taxonomy (NCBI): domain Eukaryota; kingdom Metazoa; phylum Chordata; class Mammalia; order Carnivora; family Herpestidae; genus Suricata; species Suricata suricatta. The sequence goes on along the minus strand of NC_043708.1, from coordinate 116,337,996 downwards.
AAAGAGAGCAGCATTCTGGGCCTGAATGTAGTCTGACTCTGCTTTTTCCCTGTGGGTCTCTCTAGGGACTGCATACTTTTTAGACATCATTTCCAGAAGGATCATTGGGCTATTAAAATTAATTAATATAATTTTATAATTAACTTTCATAATATTAATCTCTTAATTATCCTCTAAGCAGTAATTATGGGGCTCATGGTTCTTCTGCTGCCACCTCCATGACTTATATGTGGAAATTAGCATTTTTTTTTATTGAGGCCACTTTTGTTTATTTTTTTTCCATAATATTTTATTGTCAAATTGTTTTCCATACAACATCCAGTGCTCTTCCCCTTACGTGCCCTCCACCATCACCACCACCTCTTTTTCCCCCTCCCCCTTCCCCCTCAACCCTCAGTTCATTCTCAGCATTCAATAGTCTCTCAAGTTTTGCATCCCTCTCTCTCCCCAACTCTCTCGCCCTCCTCCGCTCCCCCTGGTTCTCCATTAGGTCTCTCTTGGTTTCCTGCTAGACCTATGAGTGCAAACATATGGTTTCTGTCCTTCTCTGCCTGGCTTACTTCACTCAGCATGACACCCTCAAGGTCCATCCACTTTCCTACAAAGCATTTTAACGTGAAGTTATGCTACTTTATTGAGAATGCAGGGTCTTTGAGATAATTGCAAATTGCATTTCACTAAAGGGCAAGTGAGAGAGTGCAAATTTTCTCCCTGAAAACTCAGTTCTGGATTGTTATTTTGGTAACTTGAAAAGCCAGTGGTGGGGAAAGAAAGATTTGCCTTTCTCCAGAACCCATGCTCCTTACTACTCCCAGGGTACTCACTTCTTCAGTTACATGTTTATAGTGCTTAGTTACAGTCAGTGGTGTCCAAATCAGCACTCTAATTATTGTTCCTGAATTTTGATCCTGAATCCATATTTTTGCCCCTTGGTCTATGATGATTTGCAGTGTATCGAATTTGAAGTTATAAAAGGTTTCAGGAACCATACATCTTGAATTACCTTCTACTTTCACTGACATTTACGCACTGAAGACTTTATCTGACATCAGGAGTGACAGTATGCCTGCCACCATGCATGTATTCACTCTGTGTGGAGGGTAAAAGGGGTTTATCTGCCTCTGAATTGCAGAAGGATAAATCCAGAATGTTCACTTTGGGTCTATCCTCTCCCCTCCTCTGGAAAGAGGAGCACCTCCTCTACTCTCAGCCATGGGGATGACTGGGAACATGTTGTCTTATTCTAGAGTCCCGTTTAAAACGTTCTCCTGTCCACTGATTTAAGATACATTCTTCCATACTTAGTGTTGTTCTGTAAAAAGATGATCTATTGGTTCTCCATTTGATGTCTTTTGCTTTAATTCTCAGGTGGTTTAGATATTGGGTGGCTAAGAAAAGACATCTTAAATGCTCAAACCCAGTCTCCTCCACTGGTCAGTCGGCACTGGAGACTGTCTGTGGAAGCAGAACACCAAGTAATTCCTGTAGTATGCTAACCACTGCAGCTGGACTACACATCTGGATTCCTCAGCAGAACACTGAACTTTATTTTATGTAACATAATATTAAACAATAATAATAATGAATTGTTCTATTATATCATAATCTAAAAATTATTAAAATGTGTACTGATCGCTCCTACTTTTGTAACATATATCATGTTTCCAATCAGAATCTAAAATCCTTAAGGATGGTAATTATGTCTTATGCCTCTGTGTATCTTCCCCAGATCTTAAAATGATGCTTTAACTGTAGCAGACATTTGTTCAGTGTTGGTGAGGATTTCCCGCTTGGGGTTACAAGTGTAGGTATATGGAGATCTATTAATAAATGAAATTATATTTAGATATGTGTCCTCTATCTCCCAATTCACAAAGGAAATTTATAAATTTACTTACAAATTTACAGCCATCTCCTGTTAAAAGGTGCATGGTTACCATTATCAGATCATAGTTACCAAGATAGTTATTTGCAGACATCCCTCTGGTAGTTCACTGTCTTCAACAACAATTCTAGCAGAAATTTCAGTTGTAGTTAGTCTAGCAAAGATTCAATGATACACTTGTGAGTCCAGTTTATATGTTATACAAAAACACCACATCCTCCTTTTTTCACCCCTTTGCCACTTTTTTCTTTTTTAAAAATTTTTATTTATTTATTTTAAATAATAGTTTATTGTCAAATTGGTTTCCATATAACAACCAGTGCTTCTCCCCACAAGTGCCCCCCCGCCATGACCATTACCCCCGCCCTGCCCCCTTCAGTCCTTGGTTCGTTTTCAGTATTCAATAGTCTCTCATGATTTCTGTCCCTCTCTCTCCCCAACTCTCTTTCCTCCTTCCCTCCCTATGGTCCTCTCTTAGGTTTCTCGTGCTAGATCTATGAGTGCAAACATATGGTATCTGTTCTTCTCTGCCTGGCTTATTTCACTTAGCATGACACCCTCAAGGTCCATCCACTTTGCTACAAATGGCCAGATTTAATTCTGTCTCATTTCCATGTAGAACTCCATTGTGTGGGTATATATATATATATATAATATAATATATTATATATATATATATACCACATCTTTATCCATTCATCAGGCGATGGGCATTTAGGCTCTTTCCATGATTTGGGTATTGTAGAAAGTGCCCCTATGAGCATTGGGGTACATGTGCTCCTATGCATCAGCACTTCTGTATCCTTTGGGTAAATCCCGTTGCCACTTTCAACACCTCCCTTGAAACCACCTCTCTGGATGTCCAGCAATCGAGTGCCAGCTGTTAGCTTCTCCCATCCATTTATTTATTTATTTATTTTTGAGAGACAGAGAAAGACAGAGAGAGACAGCACAAGCAAGTTAGGGCCAGAGAGAGAGGGAGACAGAATCCGAGGCAGGGTCCAGGCTCTGAGCTAGCTGTCAGCACAGAGCCTGAGGCACTGGAACCCACGAACCGTGAGATCATGACGTGAGCCAAAGCTAGAAGCTTAACCGACTGAGCCACCCAGGCCCCTCACATTTACTCTTTTTTGTTATGCAATATGATGTTTCATTCTAATTTTTACCTGGAACTATATAAAATTGCCTATTTTTTATCCATGAAAGCTTATTTCATAGTGTAAACTATTAGTAATTCGTCCTCTGAATTACAACGAATTACTAATTCAGATGTTGCAGTGTGTCTGCAGAAATACTTGTTCTCGTGGGTCATCAGTTAATAAATTAACTCTCATGCTGGGGTTCCTCTTTCCACCAAGTTATGAGAAGTGATCACTTGTGCTGCTTAGCTCTTCTTGTATGCCACTTTTTGATACTTATGTGTCTAATTTATGGGTCACCCTGTGTTCTTCCTTGGAAATGAAAATAAGAGGTGATCTTTGTTTACACAGATAGTGAGAAATGAATATACTTTAAACATTTACTCCATAGGCAAAAAAAAAAAAAAAGAGCAAAGCTATCTATAGAGAAAAGTGCATCCATAATCTATAAAGCTACATAAGCATAATAGAGAGAGTCAGTGAAATACTTATTGGGATTTTAATAAATATATGCTCAATAACAAGGTCCTAAATTCAGTGTTTTTAGCATTGATGCCTGTGCCTCAGAAGCAACTTAATTTCAAACCTTGCTTTGAGATAGAAAGTGTGACCGGAAGGGCAATTAATATATGTCTAGTCAGACCTCATTATTCACAAATTCCATATTTGCAAAACTTTCTTACTCACTAAAATTTGTCACCCCCAGATATATACCCTCAGTGCTTTTATGGTCATTTGCAGACATGCACAGAGCAGGAGAAAAATTGAGTCTCCTGTGTACATATTCCCAGGTGAGGTTGAAATAGATGTCACTCTGCTTTCTTGTTTCAGCTTTCATACTACAAACAAGTGTTTTTTGGGGGGCCTACTTAACTTTAATTTTTTGTAGTTTTGTGCTTTTTTGATAATTTCACTGTTTAAAATGGTCTCCACGGGTAATGCTAATGTGCCTCACAGAGAAAATCTAGATAAGCTTCCTTCAGGCATGAGGTATACTGTTGTTGGTCAGGAGTTTAATGTTAATGAACCAATAGTATGTATTTAGCAAACTGTCTTTTTTTATTAGAGTTTATTTATTTATTTTGAGAGAGAGAGAGAGAGAGAGAGAGAGAGAGAGAGAGAGAGCGCACAAGTGTGAGTGGGACAGGGGCAGAAAGAGGAGAGAGACAATCCCAAGCAGGTTTTGCACAGTCAGTGCAGAGCCTGATGCTGGGCTCAAACTCATGAACCATGAGATCATGACTTGAGCCGAAACCAAGAGCTAGATGCTTAACTGATTGAACAACTCAGGTACTTCTAATAAAGTATAATTAAACAGGCATAGTTATCTATCCATGAGTTAAAAAAAATTGTGACCAGAGGCTCATAGTAAACTCATCCTGTATTTCCCCTAGAAACAGCAGTTCAGTGTTTATTGATTCAGTGTCTTTGGCAACTTTATACAATGAAACTACTGTGAATAAGAACTGACTGTATTACGTATTTTATTTTATTAGTTTTCAATTACTGATTAGACAAATATATATAAGCCCTACATAAGGAAGTAAAAAATACACAGATGAATAAAATGTAGTCTTGCTTTCAAAACAGAAACAACAAAAAGTAGTAAGAATACAATGTCACAAGTGTTATTAGTTCCTCACAATAAGAAAAAAGCAAAAATAATGAGTTTTTCATTGCTATTCATAACAAGAATAGCCCAGAAATTTTTATTAATATCAATATTGTTGAGATATAGTACAACAATTTCCAGTTCAACATAGGGATATGTAAATGTAAAACCTATTAATAGAAAGTAGATTACCACCATCAATGACCTGGGCAAGGTGCCTGGGGAGGGTTATAAGGAAGAATGAAAATTATTGCAGTCATTCCCTATAGACAAAAATAGTGTCTACTTTGGAAAGATCAAGAAAAAGCCCAATTACTCATTAGTGTGGTGCTTACTTGGGGCTTTAAAAACTGGCTAGATAGCTTAAGAATGATGGGCTGCTTTTTTATCACTTCAAGTGTGTACAAAGTAAGAAGAGAAATGGAAACAAAGAGGGATTTTGCTTCCAAAAATTATAAAACAAATTAAAAATTCTTAGTGTTATATTTTAAGGTAGAAAAATGGAAATAAGCAAACAAAAAAATAAGAATTTTCTCACTTTCCAAACTTTATTCTCATCTAAACCAAACCTCGTTTGTTACTTTATTTAGGTTCAGGCATAGGTTCTTTCCCTCCCCCTCCTAATAATTTGAAGAGTCTAAAATTATAAGAGTAAGATTTTTTTTTGTAGATACAATAAATCATCTTTGAGAGAAAGAATTAGATCATTCAAGTCCAACATTCCATCTATTATTTGATGTATAGTCAAGATATTAAAACTTTTGGAGAAAAAAAGATATTTTACATTTAATATAGTTACGTCTGTGTAACAATAATACATACTTTTGCATAAAATTACATCCAAGTTTCCCAATCTCCATAAAATTTGATTCTAAATTGTGCTTGTATTTGTAGAGGTTTTTCTGAATTATATTTTGTCATTAGCAGTTATGAAGAGCATACTGTACACAATTTTCTTTCCTTATCTAATGCTTGAGATTTTGACTTCTTTATAACCTTTAAAATTGACTGTATAATCTTCAAAGGAAAATCAAAGAATACCAGAGAAAATTCTGTAAACATTTCTGTCAAGCTAAACCCATTTCCATTTTTTCTTTAATTGAATAACATATTGCTAAAAGTTAAGTAGTTTCTCTTACATGTCAAAAACTGGAGGGTTTGCAATTTCATCATACTTGTAAGCTTATGTGTTAGCCTTTCATTGCTTCATGGATGCTGGCAGGAGACACAAGACTCCTGGGTCAAAGGTGAAGAACAGTGTATTATGGCAACAGCAATAGCCAAAATATTGGCATTTTTGTGATAATCTGAACCCCAGTCCTACAGAGTAGCATTGAGAGCCAGATGACACCTGCCTTTGCAGTGGGTGGTCCTACAGGAAAATAACTGTAATTTTAAAAACTCAAATTACAGTAAACATAGCTGCCGTTTGTGTGTGTGTGTGTGCGTGTGGTTGTGTGTGTGTGTGTGTGTGAGAGAGAGAGAGAGGGGGGAGAGAGAGAGAGAGAGAGATAGAGAGAGAGAGAGAGAGAGACTGTCTCTATCATCTAAGGCTAAGGCTGCTGACTCTATGAACATCCCTAAAAAGGTAGTCTAGAATAAAGGTAATCAAGACTGTCAGCACCTTGCTCACAAGACATAAAGAAATACAACAGGCCTGTAGAGAATTGTCACCTAACAAAATCTACCCATCATTTCTATGCCATCATGACTCTTGGCAAATATTCCCATGGCTACATCACTCTGTCAGCCACTCTGATTAATCTGACTGGCAGAGGCTGGGACCAAATCTGTTCAGTTTGTCTCATACAGGATTTAATTAAGGCTACTGCCAACAGGACCCCAAGTAAAAGGAGGAGAGCAATCTGCAGTATTTGTCTCAGCCATTTCCCTGCATCCCCAAGATCCCAGCGTTAAGAGTTAAATAAATCCCATAAACTATCAGGGATGCCTGATAGACATCTAGATGTCCTCCTCCTTAAGTTTCTGTATTGACCTTTCTACTTGGCAGAAACACTAGTTCAGATTAGGCAGGAAAGAGTAGCAAATGCACAGACTGTACCTTAGCCTACAAGAAAGAAGTCTAAGGGGCAAATCTATCATTCATAATCACCATGGCCCATGTCTTAAGCCTGAGCTGAATGTTTTCCAGGCTTAGGAGGCATCACAACTAAAGTCATAGAGTATTTTCATCCAATATTATATAGAACCACAGTGTTTTGGAAGAGTTTTTCAATTCTATAACAATGATGCTTGAAGATACCAACCTCAACTGTGGTATTTCTGTATTATCTTCCAATGTCTACTGTCCAGTGTTTGACTGCTGGCAATTTTATGCATGCCCGGCTTTTTTGTTTCAATAAAGAATGATAATGTGATCTCATGGAAAGCATTTTAAACAATAACAAGAGTTATAAAGACTCTACAAATCCAATCCTTATGGAACTGCCAATGAAGATCAGCATGGAAATCAAATGAACAAAACCTTCACCTCAGTGGCTGTTTTCACTTGGATAAGAAGACTTGTCCCAAGGTGTTACAACTTATTCCTCCCTTTACAGTAGATATATTTCTCAACATCAGAAATACTGAAACATAAAAATAAAAACATGCATCCTAGAATTGGAGAAAATGTGGAATGTGTGATTTTTAGAATGCTGAGATTGAGGAAAACAATGGGACCTTCAGACTTCAGAGGTGAAAGTAATTTAAAAAATCTCAACCAAATATGACTTGATATCATTTTCTTCTTTTCACAACAGTCATTATAAATATACTTTCAGCCAAAATAACATATCATGGCATTTCAAATAACCACATGTTGTTTTAGGTTTTGAAAAGATTCTAAAAGCATTTAAAATCAAGGGCAATTGAAAAATTTCTAGATCTATGTGTGTCTTCAGTATTACTCATGGCATTCTCAATTTCCTCTTAACAGGATTTTGCCAGAAACTAAATCTATTAATAACTAGAGGATTCTGTTCTTCACCAACAGAAAAGTACTAAATGAAGAAAAACTGTTTCTCATTCATTCATAACTCATGAATACATGCAAATGGTATTTTCTTTAAAGTGAAACAGATAAAATTCATGGTGATTAAAGTATACTCATATCACCATTCAAATATTATCCACTCATAATATAATGTGCTTTCTATGTATCAATTACATATAAGAAAGAAAAAGTGTGCTTCATATTATCAAAAGTTACACAAGCATATTTTTTCTTTAAGATGCAAACACATACATTGTAAAACAAGAGCACCAAACATTGCTCTTCCTTAAAAATAATTGTTTCGGGGCATCTGGGTGGCTCAATCAGTTGAGCATCCAACTTCAGCTAGGGTCATGATCTCACGGTTTGTGGGTTTGAACACCATCTCAGGCTCTGTGCTGACAGCTAGCTCAAAGCCTGGAGCCTGTCTTCAGATTCTGTGTCTACCTCTTTCTCTGACCCTCCCGCACTCACGCTGACTCTCTCTCTCTCTCTCTCTCTCAAAAATAAATAAAAACATTAAAAAGTTTTAAAAATAATTGTTTCGTTTTTATTTTTAAAAATGTTTTTTTAGCTTTTTATTTTTGTAATTTTTTAATGTTTTATTATTTATTTAATTTGAAAGAGACAGCACAAGCAGGACATGTGCCCTCCCTCGAGAGAGAGAGGGACAGGGGATTTGAGGTGGACTATGTGCAGACAACAGAGAGTCCAATGCAGGGCTCGAACTCACAAACCATGAGATCATGACCTAAGATGAAGTTGGATGCTCAAGTGACTGAGCCACGCAGGTGTCCCATTAAATTTAATTTTTATAACAAGACTTAATTGCAGTTGGTATTTTTTTAAAGCCAATACTCCATTTCATCACAAGCAGCTATAATTAATTTTTTCCATATTAGATGCTACCAAAACCAAAGTGGTTCTGAGAAGCACATACTGTTTGGGAGAAAAAGAAGAAAAATGATACAACCTCACATGTGAATACTAAAAATTGATTTTTTAATGCTCGATTACATTTCCTCTTTGAAATGTTGATAAAATATTTTATGAATTGTCTTTTAATAGAAATTACAAAATCTACAGTGTGTAGATGGAAAAGCCTCCCTAAAAACATTTATGTCTTAATTCCCCTAATCCCAGGGACTTATTAGAAGAAAAAGGGGGAGGAGAAGGAGAAAGGTGGAGGAAGAGAGAGGGAAAGGTAGAAGAAGAAGGAGAAGGAAAGGGAACAGTGCCTGGGTAGCTCAGTTGGTTTTGGGTCTGATTCTTGATCTCAGAGTTGTGAACTTAAAGTCCAAAGTTAGACCCCATGCTCAGCGTGAAGCCTACTCATGGGGGAGGGGGGGAAGAGAAGGAAGGATGGAAAGAAGAGAAAGAAAGAAAAAATATTTGCAGATGCGATCAATTAATGGTCTTGTGATGGAGAGATTATTATCCTGAGTTATTTGGGTTGTCCCTAAAGGCAATAACTTGTGTTTTTATCAAAGGGAAGAGAGGGAAATTTGACATGTCCTCAGAGAAAAAGGTGAAAAGAAGATGGAACAGAGAGATATTCTGATCTTAAAGATTGGAGTGACGCAGCGCAAAGCCAAGGAACACGGGCGGCCACTAGAAGCCTTAAGAGACAAGAAATGGTTCTCCCCTACAGCCTCTCGAGCGATTGTGCCCTTACATCCACCTCAATTTTGGCTCATTAGTGCTGATTTTATATTTCTAGCCTCCAGAACCATGAGAGAATACATTTCTGTGGTCTTAAACCATGAAGTCCATAGTGATTTTTTATAGAAAGTACCAGAAACTACATATATAACTTCTAAGCAAGTTCTACTTAGAAATTAAGGATATACTTAGTGGACATCTTACTATTTCCTGTAGCTCCCTTTTATTTATTTTTTTAATTTTTATTTATTTTTATTTTTTAAATAGTTTATTGTCAAATTGGTTTCCATATAACACCCATTGCTCTTCCCCACAAGTGCCATCCTCCATCACCACCACCTCTTTCCCCCCTCCCCCTTCCCCTTCAACCCTCAGTTCATTTTCAGTATTCAATAGTCTCTCAAGTCTCTCAGGTTTTGTGTCCCTCTCTCTCCTCAACTCTTTCCCTCTTCCCCTCCCCCTGGTCCTCCATTAGGTTTCTCCTGTTCTCCTGTTAGACCTGTGAGTGCAAACATATGGTATCTGTCTTTCTCTGCCTGACTTATTTCGCTTAGCATGACACCCTCGAGGTCCATCCACTTTGTGTAGCTCCCCCTTTAAAAAAACAATATGAGGTAGGCTCATTTATAAACCAGAGGTTTTGCATTTGGGAGAAGGCAGTGGACCTCGGTCTTAGGGGCTGGTGACAGGTCTTGGGGGAGAGAACTGCCTGAGAGTTACAGAAACATCACAGCTAACCTGACTCACACTGATTTTATCATTTGTGCTACTCACTGAGCACCTGTCACAGCATTGGTCCCCTACCCAAGACACTGGACATGGATAACTGCAGCAGGCAGGCAAAGTCACTGCTCTGATGGAGTTTGTGTTCTGGTGGAGGGGGGAACTTGTATTAGTAAGTAATCATAAATACATTAGATAGGGATAGGTGTTATAAGGGATAAAAGAGGGAAAGAGAAAAGAGGCATCTGGGATAGGCTTGGTGCTGGTGTCCATTGGGCATTCACATGAGGGTTAGGATAAGGAGTATTGGGTAAGGAAAGCTAACTGCAGTGACAAGGGACTTATCCCTGTGGGTGTCTAAGAGAGAACATTCCAGAAAGATGTGATGGTAAATGTGGTAAATGCAGAGGACCTGAGGGTGGCATATGCTTGGCTCCTGGTGCACCTGGAAAACATCAACTGAGGAGAGAAGGTAGCAGAGGGACATAGAGGTCACCAGATCCAGGTACTGCAGGTCTTGAAGTCCATGGCAAGCCTGGGCCTGGTCTCTACAGGCAGGATTTGCAGCAGCAGAATAGCATATCTGATAGCTGTTTTGAAAGGGCAAGATGGGCACATGTGATTACTGCACACATTGGTGATTCCTGCTTAGCCCTAACATGTCACATCAGGTAGCTGTGGTATTTCTTCCTCCATAGCCCCCAATATTCCTTTTTCCACTGCAGAGTCTCTCTTACAGGATGGAATTACCTTCCTCTCCCTAGGGTAAATTCTCTCCTCTCCTGCTTTGGAGGAAAGCAGAGGATTCTCTCTCCTCTTTCCAAGTCAGAGGGTCTGACACAAATCTGGGGTCTTTAACATACAGGTAACATCAATATCTTGTAGACTTGACATTTGAAAACACGATTGTATTCTTTAGATCAGGTTCTGCAAGGCCATTAGATTATTTATCAGCCTGTGTTATCTAGAGGGCAGGGGTAAGAATGGACAAATTGTTTATATCTATCTTCTTAGGAATTTTTTAATCTCAAAACTGACTAGAAGAAAAGTACTTTCCATTTCTTTATGCCTTCAGGTTTTTGTGGAGGCTGTGCAGACTGTCAGTGAGAGGTTTTCTTTGATTTAACAAGGTTGAAATGATTTTACAATTTTCTAGTGCAGTATTCCTCAGACTTTAACATGGAGAGAAAACACCTGTATCTTTTTAAAATGCAGATTTTAACTCAAACCTGGTGAGCTGAAACTCTGCATTTTGTTTTTTTTTTCCCTTATCTTTTCTTTTCTTTCTTTTTCTTACTCTTATTCTTATTCTTATTATTTAGATAGAGCAAGAGCATGCGAACAGTGGGGAGGGGCAGAGGGAGAGAAAGGGAGAATCTTAAGCAGTCTCCATACTCAAGGTAGAACCCAACATGAGGCTCCATCCCATGACTCTGGGATCATGATCTGAGCCAAAATTAAAAGTCAGACACCCAACTGACTGAGCAACTCAGGTGCCCCGGAGACTGCAATTCTAACTCACCTCCCAGGTGAGGCTGATGCCACTCATCCACATCTGAAGAGCAAGGTCCCAGTGGTGAGCCAGGTTCCATTTCTGCATCAGCAAAAAATTCTTTCTGAGAGTATAAGGATGCAAAACCAAGTCAAAATTAGAGTGGCTATTGTCTTGTAAGCTGTGTACTTCATGCTTTCATAACGTCTTTGATTGTTGTTTTTTTCTCTTATCCTCTATTGAGCTGCTTTACTGTTTCAGTGTAGGGTCTTTGTTTTTATTTTCTTTGATCAATCATTTATCTACATTTTTACAACGACTGCTCAACTTTGAAAAAAGTTTTTGAGAACATTTCATTCAGTGACTAATTTAAATGAAAGAATAGGTGCTAATGACTAACATGGTCAATAATCTCTGTTGTTTATTAATATTATATAAATGAGAAACACTTCAAGTGTTTCTTCTCTAGTATAGGGCATACTATAATATCATACTGTAATACTAGATCTACAAATATGTACACGTTTAAAACAACATAAAAATATTTTAGTTTGTATTTAAATTCATAAAGTTGTAAGGTAGATATCTTGCCTTACTTGAGCTTGGTAAGTGGATTTGGGTCACATGACCTCATTATTGGATTACAGGGCACTATGAGCAGATGCAACCTCTCTCAGCCTGGATCTCAGACAAATAGAGCTCTCCTCAACTTCCCCTTCCCCATCCCCACTCTTCACAACCTCTGTTGGACATGAGGCGTAATCAAGGAATAACCTTGTTGCTTAAATCCACTGAGATTTGTGTCTTGTTTGTTACAAAGCATGACCTAATCTGTTCTGACAGATATAGTGATTGTAACACGGAAAAAGACTACAGCTGCAACCAAAACAGAATTATGTGGCAAACATTTGTTGAAATTCTCACCTCTGACTACTTCAGAGAAGTTGTGCCTATTATTTCCCTCTCCAAAGGGGAGTGTTTGTTGCACTCCTTGTTTCATCTTGGTAGGGCGGTTCAACTGGGGAAGAAAGAAAAACTTTTTGTTGCTGTTGTTCATTGGTCAAAAGGATCAAAAGAAGCTGTGTTCATACCCAAAGAAGACATTACTATCCATCCTTGAGAGCCTGGTGATGTACTATATGGGACTTTGGGTACTTTGTGGAGAGTGGATGAGTGTTGACTAGTTGTATGGGGAAAATCCATTTGGTAGATTGTAGTAAACATTAGTAGGTGTAATTCATTACTGTTTCTTCCCTCTCCCGAGGCACACTCCAATCCCCTTGGATTGTTAGGGATGACCTTATGGTTTATTTTGATTAAGGAGATTTGAGGTAAATAAATGTATTCCTTCCAAGTAGATGTTGTTAAGAACTGGAGACCAATTTTCCAAGCTTTCTCCCCCAACCACAGCACACTCCTGAAGTTTGAGTTGAAATAACAAATGGAACATTGGTCACCTGAGTACCGAGGTAAGAGTGAAATGAGAAGAGAATTCCATGAAAACAATTGTCATTATAAGCAATTTGGATTTTGAGTTGTTTGCTACTGCAGCATGACATTCCATCTTGACTAATACATCACTTATACACTATAGTATCATAATAACTTATCAATGCATGTACTAAATCCCTAGGAATCTAGTTTAAAATATGAAATGTCAGAATCATTTAACAGAATAAGTCTTAGTGGTCTGTGACACTCATTTGGTATTGATCCCATACCATTTGAATTTTTAGTTAAATTGCTCATTATATACTTCATTATCTTGATCATTGTATATGTGTCTCGACTGGATTTTCTACAGTGTGCTTAAGAAAAACTTCAATAGCCAAAGATGTAAGCATCATCCTAATGCAGAGAACAGAATCAGGGGAATTGAATTTCCAAGGAAATCACAATTTCTTATAGAAGGTCTTTGAAACAGAGATAGTAACAAAACAAGTATTTGAAAATGACATTAATAGAACTGAGATAGAAAATTCCTCCACTGTATCTCAGTTTTCCACACATTGACATTATTGGTCATCCTATAAATATTGTTTCATATACAACTTCCCCAGAAGACTCTGACTTTTTTGAGGGGTGGGAGAGTGCTTATTCATTTGTGTGTTTCCATCATGTAGTACATTCTTCATACATCACAGGTTGCAGTACTTCAATGGACACTTACATGTATTATTTTACTTACTCCTTACCATACCCCATAATGTAGGGCTTGTTATCCATACATCATAAATACAAAAACCCAGACTCTAGGAAGCTGGGACACTTATCCACAATAAAGTGATGGAGCCAATATTCTTACTCAGGAATATCTTACTTAAAAAATTTTTTTTTGTTTATTTATTTTGAGATGGGGGAGGGGCAGAGAGAGGGAGAGAAAATCCCAAGCAGGCTCTGTACTATCAGTGCAGAGCCTGATGCAAGAATCTATCTCATGAACCATGAAATCATGACCTGAGCTGAGATCAAGAATCAGACCCGTAACCAACTGAGCCACCCAGGTGCTCCCAGGAATATCTTACTTTAAACTTATATCATTTATTTGTTTATAATTCAACATTGTTGTATAAATGAATAAGAGGGCTATAAAATATATTTCAATCTATAGAAGAGTATGGGAAAAACAAGAGGCAATTTCTCTACTGTAAAGATTATTTTTCTACTGTAAAGATTTTTAAAAAGAGCCTCTTTGGATGAAAATTAATTTAAAGAATATTCTCATTAATACCAATTCCCTCATAATTTGACTTCATCATTAATGGGTCTCTTTGTGGAGGCAGAGTACAAGGGTACCACTTGTGACTCTCTCCTCATGACGTCACCAGCCAACAATTTTGTGTCTGGGTCCTCACTGAGCATTCTTCCCTTATGAGACATATCTTTTTAGGCAAGTAAAATGCCCTCCATCAAGGCATTTAGACATGAAAAATTTTAAATGACAGCATGTAGGTCACTTACAAAAAGAGGACAACTATTTCTGGTAACATTTTAAATTTATTGTGATGAGTCAAGGCTAATGCAAGGTGAACTCCTTTTACCATCATCTGCACAGCTACATTAGCTCATTCATGTATTACAAAAATGGGCCTCTGGACAGTTAGTTGGCTATTTGGCAAATTGCTCATGTATAATGCAAGAGAAGAAAGTTTAGTTTCAACTCAGACCGATTCCATCTCTACTTTTCATGAATGATTTCGATTTTAGCATAAAATGAGTCACGTGTTTATTCAACAAAATGGGAGTGAAAAAAATTTCAGCAATAAATTAATTTCCTTTTTAAATTTTTTAAAATGTTTTATTTATTTTTGAGACAGAGAGAGACAGAACATGAACAGGGAGGGGCAGAGAGAGAGAGGGAGACACAGAATCTGAAGCAGGCTCCAGGCTCTCAGCTGTCAGCACAGAGCCCAATGCAGGGCTCAAACCCACGAATGTGAGATCATGACCCAAGCCAAAGCCAGAGGCTTAACCGACTGAGTCACCCAGCGCCCCTAATTTTCATTATCATTAGCTCAATTTATTACAGTCGCAGATTATGTGGGAGGTGCTTGCCTTTCACTGATTAGACTTATAATTTTTTTCCCTGAGAAACTAATACATTGTTTTAAGAGGCTGACTTTATTTTTTTTTATATATACTACACGCTTTATCAATCTTTGCATCTGTGAGACGGATGAACTCTTAAGTTCCTTGGGACTAAGGTTTTGGGAAAAACAAGTGGTTTATTAGCCAGCATATTGTCCATTCAGAATTCGCATTAAGCCGTTGCTTTGATGAACTTGTACATTAGGTAATAAATTACCTAATTTTCCTTTTCGGTTTTCTTCATTTATCCATATTTATTAGCAAACTTCTGTTGAGCACTTGCTGTGGAGCAAGGATGGTACTGGCATTGGGGTTCCTATAGCCATAAATGAGACAGATCCATTCTTACCTGTACCCTTATGATTCAGGAAGACATATTCTTAAAAATATGACAGGGAGAAAATATATAGAAAGAAAGTTCCTACTTACCTTTCTAAGATGAAGTGCAATTAAATTTCCTTCTTGGGACACTGAGGTGGGTTAGTAGGTTAAGTGCCTGAATTTGGCTCAGGTGATGATCTCAGTTCATGAGTTTAAGCCCTGCATCGGGCTCTTTGCTGTCAGCACAGAGCCCAGACCAGATCTTCTGTTCCCCTCTCCCTCTACCCCTCCCCACTCACGCACGCTCTCTCTGTCAAAAATAAGTAAACATTTAAACAAACAAACAAACAAACAAACAAACAAATTTCCTCCTCAAGGTATTACTAAAAACAAAATGTTTGCTTTGGTGCCTAAGTGAACACAGTACTGTATGAAGATGAGTAAGGCATCATCTGGCATAAGATGTGCAGCACCAGGTCTTTGAAAGTGAGCCTGTAAGGTAGGAGACAAGCTGAGTGGTTACATCTCTAGCACTTTGTTTTCTGTGAAGTTAGCAATTTAACCACACTCACTGTTCCCATCTACCTCCACAAACCCATTCCTAGAGATGATCATTTGTTACACAGAATCATTCTCACATGATTGAAAGAAGTTTCATGGGGCTTCTAATCCACATGTATATAGGACTAAGTCACATTTCTCTATATTAAGCCTTTCAGAAGACAACAGCAATCAGCTTCTTCCTTGTTTATTGAAAATCTGTTACGGATGATGATGATCATGATGATATAAATAGGGAGGAAACGTCTACTTCAATTTAAGTCATTTCTATCTGGGAAGAAATTCCCTGAAAGATTAGTTTTCCACTTTATTAAACATGAAAAAATGATTACAATAATTTCTTTTCTTAATATAAATTATTGTCACATTGGTTTCCATACAGCACCCAGTGCTCATCCCAAGAAGTGCCCTCCTCAAATGTCAATCACCCATTTAAGTGACTTTCATGGTTTGCCTCCTTCTGTCTCTGTAACATTTTTCCCCTTGCATTTCCCCATGGTCTTCTGTTAAGTTTCTCAAGATTGACATATGAGTGAAAACATATGGTATATGTCCTTCTCTGACTGAGTTATTTCACTTAGCATAATACCCACCAGTTCCATCCACATTGCTACAAATGGCCAGATTTCATTCTTTCTCATTGCCATGTAGTATTCTATTGTCTATATAAACCAAATCTTCTTGATCCATTTGTCAGTTGATGGACATTTAGGCTCTTTCCATAATTTGGCTATTGTTGAAAGTGCTGCTATAAACATTAAGGTATATTCCCTTACGCTTCAGCATTCCTGTATCTCTTGGGTAAATTCCTAGCAGTGCTATTGCTGGATCATATGGGAGTTCTATTTTTTATTTTTTGAGGAACCTTCACACTGTTTTCCGGAATGGCTGCACCAGTTTACATTCCCACCAACAGTGCAGATGGGTTTCTGTTTCTCCACATCCTTGGCAGCATCTATAGTCTCCTGATTTGTTCATTTTAGCCACGCTGACTGGTGAGAGGTGGTGTCTCAGATTTGTATTTCCCTGATAATAAGTGATGTTAAGCATTGTTTTACATGTCTGTTGGCCATCTAGATATCTTCTTGGAGAAGTGTCTATTCATATCTTCTGCCCATTTCTTCACTGGAATATTTTATTTTGGGGTGTTGAGTTTGGTGAGATCTTTATAAGTTTTGGACACATGCTTTTTATCCAATATGCCATTGGCAACTATTTTTTCCCATTGTGTTGGTTGCTTTTTAGTTTTCTTGATTGTTTCCTTGGCAGTGTAGAAGCTTTTTATCTTGAAGAGGTCCCAATAGTTCACTTTTGCTTTTAATTCTCTTGCCTTCAGAGAAGTGTTGAGTAAGAAATTGCAGTGGCTGAGGTTAAAAAGGTTGTTTCCTGCTTTCTCCTCTAAGGTTTTGATGGTTTCCTGTCTCACATTCAGGTTTTTCATCCATTTTGAGTTTATTTTTGTGTGTGGTGTAATAAAGTGGTCTAGTTTCATTCTTATGCATGTTACTGTCCAGTTCTCCCAGTATCATCTGTTAAAGAGGCTGTCATTTTTCCATTGGATAATCTTTCCTGCTTTGTCAAAGATTAACTGGCCATACATTTGTGGGTCCAATTCTGGGTTCTTTATTCTATTTCTTGGGTCAGTGTGTCTGTTTTTGTGCCAAACCATACTGTCTTGATGATGACAGCTTTGTGATAGAGGCTAAAGTCTGGGATTGTGATATCTCCTGTTTTGGTTTTCTTCTTCAATATTACTTTGGCTATTTCTTGTTGAGACTTTTTGCAGCCATATGCATCAGGTATATTAGAGTGTAGTTCTCTCTCTCTCTCTCTCTCTCTCTCTCTCTCTCTCTCTCTTTTGAAAAGGGCTCTCTGTCTTGTTTAATAATCAAAATGATGCTGGTTTCATAGAATAAGAAATGGAAGTATTTCTTCCATTTCTATTTTTTGGAACAACTTGAGAAGACTCTTTAAATGTCTGGTAGAATTCTCCAGGGAAGCCATCTGTCCAGGACTCTTAATTGATGGGAGATTTTTGATAACTGATTCAATTTCTTCGCTAGGTATGGGTCTCTTCAAATTTCTATTTTTTTCTCATTTGGTTTTGGTAGTGTGTAGGTGTTTAGGAATTTGTCCATTTCTTCCAGGTTGTCCAGTTTGTTTGTATATAATTTTTCATAGTATCCCCTGATAATTGCTTGTATTTCTGAGGGATTGGTTGTAATAAATCCATTTTCATTCATGATTTTATCTATTTGGGTCTTCTCTCTTTTCTTTTTGAGAAGCATGGCTAGAAGTTTCTCAATTTTGTTAATTTTTTCAAAACACCAACTCTTAGTTTCATTGATCTGTTCAAACTTTTAAAAAATGGATTCTATAGTTTATTTCTGCTTTAATCTTTGTTCCCTCTCTTCTTCTGCTGGGTCTGGGCTGTATTTGCTCTTCTGCTTCCAGTTCCATTAGGCGTGCTGTTAGATTTTGTATTTGGGATTCTTTTGTGTTTCTTTAGATAAGCCTGGATTGCAATGTATTTTTCTCATAGTACTTCCTTTGCTGCATCCCAAAAGGTTTGGATTGTTGTATTTTCATTTTCTTTTGTTTCCATATATTTTTATTTTCTTTTCTAATTGCCCCACTGACCCTTTCATTGTTTAGTAGGATGTTCTTTAACCTCAATGTTTTTGGAGGTTTTTCAGACTTTTTCCTCTGGTTGATTTCTAGTCTCATAGCACCTGAACGTGTGCATGGTATGATCTCAATTCTTTTATATTTATTGAGGGCTGTTTTGTGACCCAGTATGTGATCTATCTTGGGGAATATACCATACTGCACTGCTTTGGGATATAGAGTTCTAAACATATCTGTAAGTCCATCTGGTCCAATGAATCCTTCAGGGTCATTGTCATTTTACTGATCCTCTGTTTAGATGATCTGTCTATTGCTGTAAGTGGAGTATTAAAGTCCTCTTCAATTACCACATTCTTATCAATAAGATTGCTTATGTTTGTGATTAATTGTTATATATATTTGGGTGCTTCCAAATTTGGTGCATAGAAATTTATAATCATTAGCTCTTCCTGATAGATAGACCCTGTAATTATTATATAATGTCCCTTTTCATCCCTTGTTACAGCTTTAACTTAATGTCTGAGTTTAAATCAGATCTGTCTGCATGTCTAAGATTTCTTTAGATAAATTTTTATAATTATGAAAAAATCTTAAAAATTTATTTGATTAATTTTTCCTGAATTTTCTATGTGTACGTATGAAAAGCCTACTTTGAGTGCTGTACTATTCTAATAGTAGTTTAGCCTTTTAAACTTGAGGTCTCTTTAATCAATAAAAATTGACAGAAATGGTTTTTAACTTATAGAAAGTTAAATTGATTTAGCATTGAAATTTCCATCTTCAAAAATCTAAGGAATCTAACTTTAATCTCCTTCAGTCGTTGATAAGTAAATCACTGGCTCCTTGGAGAAATCGTGGTACAAAGAACACAGGAAGAAACAAAGTAAACAAGGGATCTAGCTCCACAAAATAAGACAACATTTAAAGACTAATGAGGTCACATAAAAAGGACTCAAATACTTTATTATAGGAGATGGGAACACATTTAAGCAATGACATACATGGATTCATGGAACTCAGAAAAGAGAGTGCCAGAAAAAAATAATTAAAAGTCATGTTATTGTTTTGAAAATTAGTATTTTGCTGTATTAGTCTGTACTTTGCTTTTTTAGTAGGAACTACAGGTGAGGTGAGCAAATAAGCCTAGGTGATGAAGAAAGCTCTTTGTTATATGAGAAAGCAACTAATAGTGATAAGAATGAAAGAAGTCATAGAATTAGAAAAATCATTATGGCACCACATATTGTTCATGGGGAACTCGATTTTCAGAGTGTTAGCATAATCCTACATGGATTTGTTTCAAGGAGTAAGGGAAAAAGCTTAATTGTACAAGAAAGAGTCATATTGTCATAACTTCCATTCAGTTGTGATTTCTAATCATTAACCATTGGTCAACCAGATGTCCTGTCTCCTGCTGTCCTGCATTACAAAGTACACAATATCACAGAGAATGAATGCTAGTCAATAATGTTTTGCATGAATTTATCAGGCTTGCAGATCCAGCTGCCAGTGTAGAAACTATAGTAGCTAAAGGATTAAACTGAGAAAGACTGCAAGGACATAATCAAACAAATCCAGAAGGCTGAATATTTCTCTAGGGATACTTAGCTTTGGAATATTTTTCTATAAGTTGGTGTCATGAATAAAGACAGGGGAAAGGAGGTGTAGTGTACCAAAGTAATAGAGATATAAGAGTCATCACCACAAAATTAAATCAACAGTCATAGATTTGAATCCTGATTAAGATAAGACTACCAGAGAGGAGAGTTTTCAGACAACTGAGAATATCTGATATTTCATAGAATAAAAGTTTTTAAAGTTTATTTATTTATTTTGAGAGAGACAAATACAGTGTAAGTGAGGGAGGAACAGAGAAAGAGGGAAAGAGAGAATCCCAAACAGGGATTCACTATGCAGGGCTCAAACCCACAAATCATGAGATCATGACCTGAGCCAAAATCAAGAGCAGGACACTGACCAGCTGAGTCACCCAGGTGCCCTGAATAAGATTTCTGACATAACAAGATGTATATAGTTTATATATACAGTTCTAAGATGTATATATAGTATATAATTTATGGTATGACCTCATTTTGGTAAAACTATAACAGTAGAAGATCATATACAAAGAAAAAGATCTAGAGGCATCCACTGTGGGTAGACAGTGTCACTTCTGGGGTGACAGAGTATATCATCATTGTCTTAGTTTTGTCGATCTCTATTTTCTAACTTTGTATAGTCAGTAGACAGCTTTTGAAATGACAAAAATTTTTTAATTAAAACAAATATTCCTGATAGATACATAGATCTACATTTTGAAAAAAAATGAATTGTTGGATTTTGCTTTCTAGAACTTTGACTCAGGTTTTAAGCTGAATGCACTCTACTCAGAGTTTCTGAATGGTTCCAATAACATGTTTCTCCTCCTTTTGATTTCCATGGTTTTCCAACTTGCCTAAAAGAAATCCATTCTAAATCCCTTGAGAAAACTCTATTTTCACTGAACTTTGATCCTAACAGAAGCAATATTTGTAAAGAGAAGCCTACTGCTTCTTTTTACAAATTCAGTCTGATGTTACATCAAAGAAATTCAGATAAACATTGGAGAAATAAGTTTCAAGTTCAAGATAAATTCCTAATTTAAACTTCTTAAAAAGTTTTTGAAGCTTTTACATAACTATAACAAAAGCTTCAGGAAATAGAATAAAAGATAAGCTTAACAGCAACAGCATTAGTAAAATTATTAAAACCTTAATAAGCTTCATTAGCATGCTTAACAATAAAGGGAAACTAAAGCCAAAAAACTTGAGTTGATTCAGAAAAATGTAGAAGAGTTACAGTTCTAAGATGTATGTAAAAATTTTCAGGAGAGGTAATAATTTTTAAAGTAAATATTTAGCATCCTTGTAATAAATTGATCTGTGTAATCAATTAGTTTTGTTTTTCCAATAATACCTGCCACAGAGCCTTGCAGGGGATGATATACTGAACACATTAAATAAATATGCATTTCCTTCAAATGAACAGAGAGAAGTTTTCTTGCTTCATATCAAAGTTGTTTTACACAATTGTCTGAAGGTGAAAAAGTATAGTTGGGCAGTGTTCACGTCTGAAAACAACTCCCCACTATTTTTACATTTGTATTGATTTACTCATTATATGGAGTACTGCTTTCAGTAGCATGTTGATAGTATTTAAATGTAACCTTGCATATAAATCTTGAGTATAAAGTATTATTATCAGCGATAAGTCCACAGTACCTTACACAAAACTACTATAGCCAGATATGTTTGGGAATTTAAAACTTTGGGACCTAAAAGTCATTTGGTGCATATCACCGTATCTATTGCTTGCGCCTTAGCAGTATCTGAGAGAGCACCATGTAATAAAACGCATTAATAGTCTGCAATGAAAATAGAAATATCCAAAAGTAGGATAAATGAGGTCTACCAATAGCTTTCCACCAGTTCAGATCAGGTCTTGTTGGCGAGTTTTGATGCCAAATTTAACACAGATGTAGATTTTCAGAGCTTTGAGGATTGTACAATTGCAGATAAGTACTAGTATCCTGGACTAGCATCATCAATCAATAACCTGTTATAAAGTAAACTCTGCTCCCTTCCTTTTCAGGCTGAAAAATATTATACTTCAGTGCTTAGAAAAAAATGTCTTAGGATGCATTTTAAATATGACATTGCCTTAATAATAAACAGATTCTCTCAGACTTGATTTTTGTATGTTATTTTTTTGAGAAGGATTAGAGAGATAGTGATTAGTGAAGATCCTGAACAAAGTATTCAAGAGAACACAGGTAAATGCTGGGTTGTAGAACCAAGTAGGCACAAGAACTGCTCTCAGTCTCTGGCATGGCACTTGCTCATGCCATAGCATAGAGGCAGAGCTGGGCAGGTATCTGGCCAGACCTATATACCACATGTCATATTTCATTACCATTTGGGAATAAATGACTTTCCACAAATAAGTAGACCATTTTGCAGTTATTAAAGTAATTAAAATAAAGTACTGCCTCAAACAATGGTTTCCAATATCTTTAAAGAATAAAATAACATTTAAAGATCATTCAGGTGATATCACAGACATCATATTGGTTATTGAGATATGTAATTGTTGTAAAAATTTTGCCACATGAAAGAAATAGATTCATTCACTGAAACTGAAATTACATAAACATTTAGCACTTGTAGAAGAAGTTAAAGCTGTTGTCACTGTTATCATGTAATTCTCTGATGCTGGAAATATAAAAGGAATTCCTTTCCCCAAGAGTAATCTATAGACAAGGTTAGCACTACATTGCATTTCACTAATTTCAGTCTTGGCTCCACACTTGGGACAAAAGAACAAAGAGAATTGTAGGACTCAACATGGACCTGGGAATGGACAAAGATTAAATAGGGAAATTTATGTAGTTTATTGCGGAAGAGGTGAAACTATCTTTCACCCAGTGAGCAAATGGAGTGGGAGGCATTTCTTCCTTTCTCCTCCAACATCTCCATGCCCCCAAGCGAGGATATAACCCTGGATAGGATAGAAGGAGAAAGAACCAGTGTGGCAGACCACAGAGACCTCTGTTGCTTAAGCCACCTAGTCTGTGGTGTTTTGTTGTGGCAGCCTGAGCTGAATAATATACTTAGTATAATAAAAATTCTACAATAGCATGATCAACCCCATTAAAAGGAAGTATTACTTGAATGGACAGGAAGCATAATCAGATAATTCCTTAAGAATCTCAGAAAGTAAAAAGAATCTAACAGAAAATGATTATTCATTTACTTAAAACAATGTTTAAAAATCCCTTCTGTGGGGGGCATAATAATATCCATCCAAAGATGTCCATGTCCTAATGTCTAAAACATGGCAAAAGGGATTTAGCAGATGTGATTAAGTTAAGGACCTTGAGATGAGGAGATTTTCCTAGATTATCCAGGAATGCCCAATGTAATTACAAGGGTCCTAAAAAGTAGTAGGCTGGCTGGCCAAAGACAGGTATGTTGTGACAGCAGGGTCAGAAGGATGGCACACTTTTGGTTTTGAAGATGGAGGGAGAATCAAAAAACATGAAATGTGGTCAGCCTTTAGAAGCTGGGAAAGGCAAGGGAACAGATTCCGTCTTAGAGTCTCAAGAAGAAGTGCAGCCTTGCCAACATCTTGATTTGGATCAAAAATCCATATCAGACTTCTGACCTTCAGACCTCCAAGGTAATAAATTTGTGTTGTTTTAAGCCACTAGGTTGGTGGTGATTGACGCAAAAGCAATAGGAAACTAACACACACATCTCCTAATCTGTCCCACAAGTTTTGTGATTATCCCAGGGACAGGAGGGGGCTTCTGGTGGAGGGGGCTCATTGCTTCACAGACAGTTCTTACCATTGTTGAATTGCTCTCTCTTTTGGAAACCTCCTGTTCTTCATCTCCAAGTTGCCATTTCTTCAGTATAACACAAAATTAATACAATCTCTTTTCTCAAATGAAGCGGAAAGTTATCTTCAATTAGAAGTGGTGTTTGTGTGTGTGTGTGTGTGTGTGTGTGTGTGTGTGTGTGTGTGTTAGACTATACATCATAGTTTATTTTCAATAGTTGTTGCCTGGGTAGCTGGACAATTGACTACATTTCAGTTTTCTCTTCTGTAAAATTAGGTGATAACCATTTGAACCTCACAGGGTTTTTCAGAGGATTAAATGAGTTAATATATCTGGGTATGGTTTGTACACTTTGAGTGTTGAAAATTTTTGTTGATATATCTATTAATGTATTCTTTTTCCAGGTGGCCTTTAAAATACATAAAGGCAACTGTGATGTAGCCTTCAAATATCCTTTTTTGGTTGAGTGTCTTCAACCTCTTCAACTGTATCCAGTCCACACAATTTCTAGTCCATTTGCCAACAAACCTCTGTTTAAGTATTAGCCAATTTCTTCATGAATAAAAAAATACAAATTACGGATCACAGAGAATGTATAACTATATGTTCATTTTCATTTGAAACCTCAAGCCAAAGAGTTACAAAAAACAACTGCATCCAATTATCTTCTTGAAGGTAGGAGTTATTCTAGTGGTATTGTGGCCCCTGAACTGAGAACAGGCTCTGTCACTGGATAGTGCAGTGGCAAAGAGAGAATGTATGAATATTCACTGCAGAAAGCTTCTTTTCGTGGTACCTTGTAAAAATATATATAAATATGAGCTACTTTTGACATCCATGCAGTGTCAAAGCCACTCCTTCCCTAGTATCTTTGTGTTTCTTCAAGGGCACACCAGTGAAAGAAATTAAGGATGATCATGGAACTTATATATTGAGGTAAGAGTTTCAGTAACACTGGTTACTCATGTGTGAAGAAGATTGATTAATGTTAGGAGTAAAAAAAATGTTCGACACTAATGTAGCCCAGAAAAGGGGGACAGAAAAAGACAACTTAATAATTTTGAGGTTTGAGCAGGTGCTATTTACTCAAAGAATACAGAACATTTCTTAAGACCTTGGGCTTGTTTAGACAACAGGTCTAACAATGGTAGCTGAGTTGAGACTGCAAAAAAATCACCAAACACCCAGTGCTGATTAGTTTGGAAAGGTTTCCAAGACATCCAGCATTCCAGTCTTGACAAATGACCTGTAGCATTGCCCTCTGTAGCAGAGTTAATTATTCTGACTATGGATAAAAGGGGAAAATCGAATAAAGAAAATATCAAGTAGAGAAAATTTCCATTCACTGTATAAATATCAAATATATCCCTTTGTTCATAAGTTATTTTAGCTTTAGAAGGCTAGAACGAAAGACTGCTTTTTTTTTCAAAGGTAGTTGCAGAAGTTAAAACATGATTTTAAATACCTTTCTTAGGTAAGACCACAGGTGGATATTCAGTGACACAGCATGAAGTCAGAGACTGTGTCTTCTGCATTTCAATTACTTGACTTGAGTCACACAGTGAGCCCTCTATATAAATGTGGACTGTTAGATGTGTGCATGTTACAGTTCTTTCTTCATAGATTAAAGAAATAGTAATGAACATTAAAAGGCACTACATTAAATATAATAGGAGTTATAAAGTCATGTTAAGTGTCGATTCCTTCTCTCAAGGAATGTAAACATATACAAAATGAAAAGAAAAGCAGAAAAGTTTTAGAGAACAGCAGTGCAAGAAAGATCCTAAGGTGTTAATTACAAAATTACCGCTGTGGTGATAAGGTATGGGTGGACTGAGAAAGGATACAGATAGTTTTCTTGGCTTAGCTCTTCACCGCTGCATAAAACAAATGAGTTTCTGCATCTTTAGTGGTCTCTCCACCACAGGGCTCTGTGGGATCTTTGTGGAGTCCACCCTGGTGATTCAGCACTAGAGTTAGTGTCCATGGCATTATTTGTTATTTCCCACAGTCTAGTTTCGATTACTTTATTTATATCTAGCTGCCACCACATTCTCATGAGTAAGGTTCTTCAGTGTCTATATATATTGGGAAAATTTCAGAGCCAGGATCTCTAACAGCATCACATAGGAAGTAGAGGGTTTGAGGTCAAAATCCTCAGCTCTAAAATGGTGTCCCTTTAATGTGAAAACAAATATTTTAGGTGTTGTCCCTAAATTTACCATTTCAGGACTTTACTTCTTGCCAAAGTCCCTCAAAATATGTTCAAAGACTCAAAAATTTAAATTAAGATGCTGTCATTTACTAATAATCTATATGTAAGAAAGGGTGAAACAAGAGAGAGCCATGGAAGGGCAGAAATACCAGTTAGTGTACACTAAACACAGGCTATTGATCTCCTTTATCTCACCTACTCAGTACCTTAGAGTGTCTGAAGGTATTTGGGTCTTTGCTCAGAAACTTCTTTTGACCGTGATGGAGAGGACCATTGCTTTTCCAGAAAATTTCTATTTCTTTATACTGTGCTCATGAGTCCTTTGTGACACAGTAGAGCTTTGGGGAGAGATATTTGGTGGCAAGAGAGGTTATGGACCTCTGACAAGGGAAGCATGAGTTGACTCTTCATTAGATTTTTTTTGGATTTTTATGTTCATAAAAAAATGTGGGTCTTAGTGATGTTATATCCCATGGGCACTGATCCCTTTCAGGGTTGCTTCTGACTAGGACTATCACTGCAGACAAACTGTTGACACAATGAAATTTTTGATGTATCAAAGCCATGTGAGAACAAACTGGACCTCAGGACTCAACCTTTCCATAAAAATCATCCAGAAACATCCAGGAAATGTCTACAACCCCAGTTCTTCTAGATGGAGAAGCCACCTCAAGTATTAATGCATTGGTTGCATGCAATTTGAAGAGCATTTTGGAAGACAACAAGGAGTGTGGGACATGCAGAGACAACCACAGAAACAGATAATGAGGAGAATATACCTGATTCCAGGAGACTAACCTTTCCCTAGCTACATTTAACTAACAGATTTTTGTTGTTTTTACCTTTTTTTTTTGACAATAGTAACATCTTTATTTTTTATTTTTATTTTTTAGTAGTTTATTGTCAAACTGGTTTCCATATACCACCCAGTGCTCTTCCCCACAAGTGCTATCCTCCATTACCACCACTTCCCTTCCCCCTCTCCCTTCAACCCTCAGTTCATTTTCAGTATTCAATATTCTCTCAGGTTTTGCTTCCCTCTCTCTTCCAAACTCTCCCTCTTCCCCTCCCCCTGGTCCTCCATTAGGTTTCTCCTGTTCTCCCGTTAGACCTATGAGTGCAAACATATGGTATCTGTCCTTCTCCACCTGACTTATTTCACGTAGCATGACACCCTCGAGGTCTAGCCACTTTGCTACAAAAAACCATATGATCCTGTCGATAAATGCACAAAAAGCATTTGACAAAACACAGCACCCTTTCTTAATAAAAACCATTGAGAAAGTCGGAATAGAAGGAACTTACCTAAACATTATAAAAGCAGTTTACGAAAAGCCCACACCTAATATCACCCTCAATGGGGAAAAACAGAGCTTTCCCCCTGAGATCAGGAACACAACAGGGGTGTCCACTCTAACCACTGTTGTTTAACATAGTGCTGGAAGTCCTAGCATCAGCAATCAGACAACAAAAAGAAATAAAAGGCATCAGAATTGGCAAAGAAGTCAAACTTTCACTTTTCACAGATGACATGATACTGTACATGGAAAACCCAGCAGACTCCACCAGAAGCCTTCTAGAACTGATCAATAAATTCAGTAAAGTCGCAGGGTACAAAATCAATGTACAGAAATTGGTTGCATTCCTATACACCAAAAATGAAACAGCCAAAAGAGAAATCAAGAAACTGATCCCATTCACAATTGCACGAAAAACCATAAAATACCTAGGAGTAAACCTAATCTAGGATGTAAAAGACCTATATGATGAAAACTATAGAAAACTTATGAAAAAGATTGAAGAAAACACCAAGAAATGGAAAAACATTCCATGCTCATAGATCAGAAGAATAAATATTGTGAAAATGTCATTACTACTCAAGCAATCTACACATTCAAGCAATCCCCATCAAAATTGCACCAGAGTT
This sequence comes from Suricata suricatta, assembly GCF_006229205.1. Classification (NCBI taxonomy): domain Eukaryota; kingdom Metazoa; phylum Chordata; class Mammalia; order Carnivora; family Herpestidae; genus Suricata; species Suricata suricatta. The sequence goes on along the minus strand of NC_043708.1, from coordinate 116,309,868 downwards.
TTTCTCAAAACTAGAACAAACTATCCTCAAATTCGTATGAAACCACAAAAGACCCCAAATAGCCAAAGTAATATTGAAGAAGAAAACCAAAATGGGAGGCATCGCAATCCAAGACTTTAACCTCTACTACAAAGCTGTCATCATCAAGACAGTATGGTACTGGCATAAAAGCAGACACATAGACTAATGGAATAGAATAGAGAACCCAGAACTGGGCCCACAAATGTATGGCCAACTAATTTTTGACAAAGCAGGAAAGAGTATTCAATGGAAAAAAGACTGCCTCTTGAGCAGGTGGTGATGGGAGAACTGGACAGCAACATGCAGAAGAATAAAACTAGAACACTTTCTTACACTATACACAAATATAAATTCAAAATGGCCAAAAGACCTGAATATGAGACAGGAAATCATCAAAACCCCAGAAGAAAAAGCAGGAAACAACCTCCTTGAACTCACTCGCAGCAATTTCCTACTCAACACATCGCAAAAGGCAAGGGAAATGAAAGCAAAAATGAACTATTGGGACCTCATCAAGATAAAAGGCTTATGCACTGCAAAGCAAACAATCAAGAAAACTAATAGGCAACCGACAGAATGGGAAAAGATAGTTGCAAATGACATATCAGACAAAGGGCTAGTATCCAAAATCTACAAGGGACTCACCAAACTCCACACCCAAAAAACAAATAATCCAGTGAAGAAATGGGCAGAAGACCTGAATAGACACTTCTCCAAAGAGGACATCAGATGGCCTACAGGCACATGAAACGATGCTCAACATCACTCATCATCAGGGAAACACAAACCAAAACCACACTGAGATACCACCTCATGCCAGTCAGAGTGGCTAAAATGAACAAATCAAGAGACTATAGATGCTGGCAAGGGTGTGGAGAGACAGGCACCCTCTTACACTGTTGGTGGCAATGTAAACTGGTGCAGCCGCTCTGGAAAACAGTGTGGAGGTTCCTCAAAAAACTATCCATAGAACTCCCTTATGACCCAGCAATAGCACTGCTAGGGATCTACCCAAGGGATACAGAAGTGCTGATGCATTGGGACACATGTATCCCAATGTTCATAGCAGCAATATCAACAATAGCCAAGACATGGAAAGAGCCTAAATGTCCATCACCTGATGAATGGATCAAGAAGATGTGGTATATATATACAATGGAGTATTACATGGCAATGAGAAAGAATGAAATATGGCCATTTGTTTCTACTATTTTTAATGAGAAAAACCAGAAATCAACATCAAAACCACAGTGTAAAGTATTAAGGACTATAACAGTTTTTAAAAATCTAGAAAATGATACACAGTTCTCATTTTATAGCATGAATCCATCATTCTCAGTGATTCCATTGTTTGCCCCATGGACTGGGTGGGCTCCATTGGCTTTTACAGTTGATCTTCTATTGCCCTGAAGACTTTCTTAAAGCCTTGTCTGTGGTCATACAAGGTGAAGAGCAATTTATAACAAATGCTGCTTACAAAGGGATACTTTTAAGCTATAAGATAATTCTTAGCTTCAAAAACAAAGCTTGTCGAAGAAAAAGAGCATTTTCCTTCCAATATTCAGACTTGTTTCAATAAATATTTGTTATACCTTTCCCATATAGCACATGTAGAGGGAAGAGCAGAGAATGTCAGAAGGAGGCATTCAGTGCCTTGGAAAACCCAAGATTGTTTTTCTCCAATGAACAACACTGACACAGAAGTTCACAAGTACAAAGAGGAAGAATTGTGTGAGATATTTCTTATGCCATCAAATCAAAATGTTTCAAAGAAGGTGTTTACATGACAATTGCATTCTCCACAATATTACATTGCACAGCTAAAAGTGTTTTTTTAGTGAGTAAAACATATTTTCAGGAGAATTTCTGAAGCATCAGGAAACTATAATAATAATAAGTCCTACATATAGAGTGACCACAGTTTCAGGGGGGCACAAGTAGCCCTAGACTTTGCAGTGGCTATTGGAAATATCCAGCATTTGATGGACTATTTGTGCCTTTCTTAACTGGGACTAATATAATGCCACATCTGCAGCTGTACATGTGTGGAACCAATTCCCCGGAGAGAACTGGGAGTGACAAAGATCTTTCTCTTCTTTGAAGTATATTCTTTGATATCTGTTTCATAAACACTTCAGTAGCTTTGTATCTCATCATATGGCTATATTAACAAAACAATATGTGAGTCCCCTCATTATTTTCTTCCCACATACTGGACACTGTGTGTTGGAAACTTAGTAAGAATATGCAATTTCTTCATACAAATGAAGGAATAGAAAGGGATTTAAATGGTGCTTGTTTATTGGGTTTCAAATGACAAAATAGAGATCTAGTCTAAGATTGCTAATTGGTCAAATAAGCATAGTTCATTCTGTCATCTGATTTCACAGAACTGTAGTAAAAAGTCGGCATTCTGGGTCTCTGCAACATTGCAGGCATCCTTCCACCCTTTCTCTGCAAAATACCTCAACCTCTTTTATTTTTAAGGTAAATATTAATCAAAAATAGCAATAATTGAAACCCCTGGCTGGCTCATTTGGTAGAGTGTGCAAATCTTGATATCGGGGTTGTGAGCCCCATGCTGGCATAGAGATTACTTTTTAAAAATAGCAATAATCTTTTATCTTTTTTAAATTGACCTAAAACATTTTATTAGTTTCAGGGGTGCAACATAATTATTTGGCATATGTGTATACTGCTAAAAGATTACCACAATAAGTACAGTTAATACCAATTATCACATATAGTGACAAAATTTGTTTTCTTCAGATGGAAACTTTAAAGACCTACTCTTGCAGCAATTTTAAAATTTACAATACAATATTGGTTACTATTGTCACATTGCACATCACATCCTCAGCAATTATTTTTCTTTCTTTTTTTAACTTTATTTTAATCCCAGTGTAGTTAACAGACATATTTGTTCCAGGTGTATAAACCACTCTCTGGAAGACTTTACCTTTCATTGAAAGATGATCCCTGTTAATAACAAGAGGAATAAAGGGAACGCCAAATGCAGAGCACTGAAGCCCCTCTGCTAACACACAGATCCAGGCACAGCTCACCTCAGAGGAAGTGCTGATGTCACGAGCCCCCAGGTGGAGCCATACTTCTCTTCAAAGATTACTGGAAGGTTTTTGTGTAAATGGAGTTTTCCAAACCTTATTCATAACTGGAAGGAGAAATTTCTAGGCCACTGACACAGATGTGGTTCAGAAAAGCCCCAGAGAATGGTCATAAGCAATAAGACTAGGGAGAAGAAGGAGGCCATTTGCTTCAGGCAGTAAATCTTTTAGAAAAGCCAAACTATGACATCACCCAGGCAACACATAGATGAGAATTCTCTCCTTGCAAATCTCTAGCCCTGGGCCTCCTAAGTGGCTGGCAGCATAGTCTCAATTTCCATCCCTATTTAAAACATTTTTTAAAATCCTTCAGGAAATGCAGTATTCCCTACAGAAATTGCTTTACAAGTTTCTCATAAATGGAATCTTTCAAGCAACCCTGGGAATCCATAGAGGAACCTAAACTTTTAGTATTAAGCAGATTTCTGTCTGAGATATTCTAAGATGGCAATTCTCTGAAGGTTGAATTAGGTTAATCTTGGCTATGCCATACAATCTTGATATGTTTTTCTTCATAAAAAGCTTGATGCCTAGATACATAGTGTGCATTTTTAAAGACTATTATTCTTGTACAGTTGGAAAATCCTATAATAGACTAAATATAGTAGAATGTGTAATGTTAAAAATAAAAAGTAAGTGCAAGGTATTTTTTCCTGTCATATATGGTGTCCAACAGCCATTGAAACTCTTCATTTCAACATACTTCATCCATTTTCACAAAGAATCCTTTGAGGTAACAGGTACATTCTCTATTTAAAGGCTTCCCAAGAAAGGCCTAAAATTAGAATTTTCATCCTAGACATATATTATTGTTTACATATCAATATTTCTCCTCTTTCCTGTTGAGTAAGCAGCAATCACCTCAGAATAGCGAGAAGGTATGTATACACAAATAGGAACAACACCAAAAACAACAGGACTAAGAGCTACACATTTGAATTAAACAAGATAGTTTCATCCCTATAATTACAGTGTGGTTTGAAGGCTCAATATATGTTTGTGATGAAATAAAGTGTAATTGAATTGTAGTCATACTTAACAGTCTTTGCTGATATGTACCTAAATAAGACAGGGTAGCAAGAGAAGACTTATCTGAGACACGGTGACTCTGAGAAAAATGTTGAAAGCCCCAAAACACAGTTTTTGGAGATAGACTCAACCTTTTGAAGAAATTCAATAACTGAAAATAAACTCTCTAAAAAGAAAGTAGACCTGACCCCTGTGCTTTTGTGCACAACTGACATACATCTCTATAACTAAGACCTGTCAATATAGGTGGCTCTAGTGACTTGTTGCTTAGACAAAGAGGAGTTGATAATGAGGGAGCTGTGTGGGATAACTCCTAGACTGGCATTGACAGGGAACAGTGACTAAATGGGTGTCTTTTCTTTTTAATTTTTATTAAAAATTTAAATCCAAATTAATTAACACATAATGTAATAATGAGTTCATCACTTACATGTAACACCCAGTGTTCATCACAAGTGTACTCCTAATACCCATGACTCATTTACCCCATTTCACATACATCTCCCTCCATCAAACATTAGTTTGTTTTTTATAGTGAAGAGTCTGTTATGGTTTGCTTCCCTCTGTGTTTTTTCTCCTGTGTTCATCTGTTTTGTTCCTTAAATTCCACATATGAGTGAAACCATATATTTGTCCTCCTTTGATGGACTTATTTAGCTTAGCATAATATACTCTAGTTCCATCCAAGTTGTTGCCAATGGGAATATTTCATTTTTTTTTATTGCAGAGTAGTGTTCCATTGTATATATATGCCACATCTAAGTAATCCATTCATCAGATGATGGACATTTGGTCTCTTTCCATAATTTGGCTATTGTTAATAGCATTGTTATAAACATTGCTGTGCATGTGCCCCTTTGAATCAGCACTCCTGTATCCTTTGGATAAATTCCTAGTAATCCTATTGCTGGGTTGTAATTCTATTTTTAATTTTTTGAGGTGCCTCCATATTGTTTTCCAGAGGGGCTGCACCAGTTTGCATTCCCGCCAAAAGGGCAAAAGTGTTCCCCTTTCTCCGCATCCTCACCAACGTTTGTTGTTTCTGAAATGGTTAATTTTAGCCATTCTAATAAGTGTGAGATTTGATATGTAATGTTGAGCATCTTTTCATGTCTGTTACCAATCTGGATATCTTTTTTGGAAAAGTTTCTATTCATGTATTTTGCTCTTTTCTTCACTGGATAATTTGGGGAGTTTTTTGGGTGTTGAGTTTGAGAAGTTTATCATAGATTTCAGATATTAACCTTTTATCTGATATGTCATTCGCAATTATCATCTCCCATTCTGTCAGTTGCCTTTTAGTTTTGGGATTGTTTTCTTCTCTGTGAAGAAGCACATTATCTTTGTGTGGTCCCAATAGTTCATCTTTGCTTTTGTTTCCCTCGCCTCTGGAAACATGATGAGTAAGAAGTTGTTATGGATGAGGCCAAAGCAGTTGTTGCCTGTTTTCTCCTCTAGGAT
>NC_043708.1:116300071-116304132 GCF_006229205.1 Suricata suricatta | reverse complement strand
GTGGAGCAGTTTTTTGGTGGAGACCTTGTTTTTCACATACAGTATCATGTCATCTGTGGAGTGAAAGTTTGACTTCATCCTTGCTGATGTGGATGCCTTTTATTTCTTTGTTGTCTGATTGTTAAAGCTAGGACTTCCAGTACTATGTTGAAGAACAGTTTTGAGAGTGAATATCCCTATCCTGTTCCTGACCTTAGAAGGAAAGCTCAGTTTCTCCCCATTAAGGATGATAACAGCTGTGGGTCTTTTGTATATGGCCTTTATGATATGAGCTATGTTGCTTTAATCCCTAATTTCTTGGGGTGTTTATCAAGAAAATATTCTAAATTTTGTCAGATGATTTTTCTGCATATATTGAGAGGATCATATGATTTTTATCCTTTCTTTTATTAATGTGGTGTATCACATTGATTGATTTGTGGATATTGAACCAGTCCTGCATCCCTGGAATAAATTCCACTTGATCGTGCTGAGTAATTCTTTTAAAGCTTTGTTGGAACTGGCTAGCTAGGATCTTCTTAGGAATTTCTGCATGCATGTTCATCTGGGAAATTGGTCTCTAGTTCTCCTTTTTTAGTAGGGTCTTTGGTTTTGGAACCAAGGTAATCCTGGCTTCATAGAATGCATTTGGAAGTTGTCCTTCCATTTCTATTTTTGGGAACAGCTATAAAAGAATAGGCGTTCTTTAAAGGTTTGGTAGAATTTCCCTCAAAAGCCATCCAGCCCTGGACTCTTGTTTGTTGGGAGATTTTTGATTACTGATTCAATTTCTTAATTGGTTATGGGTTTCTTCAAATTTTCTATTTCTTCCTGCTTCAATTTTGGTAGTTTATATATTTATAGGAATTTGTCTATTTCTTCCAGATTGCCCAACTTGTTGGCATATAATTGCTCACAATATTCTCTTATTATTGTTTGTATTTCTGCAGGGTTGGTTGTAATCTCTCCTCTTTCATTCATGATTTTATTTATTTGGGTCTTGTCCTTTTTCTTTTTGGTCAAACTGGCTAGGGAGTTATTAATTTTGTTAATTATTTCAAAGAACCAGCTCCTGGTTGCATTGATCTCTTCTACTATTTATTTCTACTATTTATCTCTTCTACTGTTTATTTTAGATATCATTGATTTCTGCTCTAATTTCTGTTATTTTTCTTTTGTTGCTGATTTTAGGCTTTATTTGCTCTCACTTTTCAGCTTCTTTAGATGTAAGGTAGGTTGTGCATTTGAGACATTTCTTACTTCATTATAAAGGCCTGGGTTGCAATATACTTCCCTCATATTACTGTCTTTGCTGCATCCCAGGGATTTTATACCTTTGTGTTTTCATTTTTATTGGCTTCCCTGTACTTTTAAATTTCTTATATAATTTCTTGGTTAACTCATTAATTCTTTAGTAGTGGGTTCTTTAATCTCCAAGTATCTGTGGTCTTTCCAAATTTTTTCTTGTAGTTGATTTTGAGTTTCATAGCGTTATGGTCTGAAAATATGCAAGGTATGATCTTGATTTTTTTTGTACTTTTGAGGGCTGATTTGTGACCCAGTATGTGATTTACTGTAGAAAATGTTCCATGTACATTCGAGAAGAATGTGTACTCTCCTGCTCTAGGATGAAATGTTCTGAATATATCTGTTATGTCCATTCAGTCCAGTGTGTAATTCAAAAGTATTGTTTCCTTGTTGATTTTCTTTCTTTTTTTTTGTCCTTCAAAAAAATAGTTTATTGCCAAGTTGGCTTACATATAACACCCAGTACTCTTCCCCACAAGTGCCCCCCTCCATGACCTTCCCTCCTTCCCCTTCCCTCCTCCCTTTTCAGCCCTCAGTTTGTTTTCAGTATTCAAGAGTAAGGGTAGACTAGTTCTAACTTCAGATTTTTGAGGAACATCCATACTGTTCTCCAGAGTGGCTGCACATGTTTGCATTTCCACTAGCACTACAATAGGGTTCCCCTTTCTCCATTCCTTGCCGACATTTATTTTTTCTTTTAGCCATTCTGACAGGTGTGAGGTGGTATTGCATCGTGGTTTTAATTTGTATTTTCCTGATGATGAGTGATATTGAGTATCTTTTCATGTGTCTGTAATCCATCTGGATATCTTATTTGGAAAAGTATCTATTCATACCTTCTGCCCATTTCTTAACAGGGTTGCTATTTTTTTTTCCTGTTTCATAATAGTTTCTTGCCAAATTGGTTTCCATATAACACCCAGTGCTTCTCCCCACAAGTGCCCCTCCTCCATGACCATCACCCTTTCCCCCCCCCGTCCCTCCCTCTTTAGCCCTCGGTTCATTCTCAGCATTCAATAGTCTCTTATGATTTGTGTCCCTCTCTCTCCCCAGTTTTCTTTCCACCTTCCCCTCCCTATGGTCCTCTGTTAGGTTTCTCCTGTTAGATCTATGAGTGCAAACATATGGTATCTGTCCTTCTCCGCCTGACTTATTTCACTCAGCATGACACCCTTGAGGTCCATCCACTTTGCTACAAATGGCCAGATTTTATTCATTCTCATTTCCATGTAGTACTCCATTGTGAATATATAGCATATATAGGCTCTTTCCATGATTTGGCTATTGTAGACAGTGCTGCTATGAACATTGGGGATACATGTGCTCCTATGTATCTGCATTTCTGTATCTCTAGGGTAGATCCCCAGCAGTGCTATTGCTGGGTCATAAGGGAGTTCTATTGATAGTTTTTTGAGGAATCTCCACACTGTTTTCCAGAGAGCCTGAACCAGTTTATATTTCCACCAACAGTGCGGGAGGGTGCCTGTCTCTCCACACCCTCGCCAGCATCAATAGTCTCTTGATTTGTTCATTTTAGCCACTCTGACCAGTGTGAGGTGGTATCTCAGTGTGGTTTTGATTTGTATTTCCCTGATGATGAGTGACACTGAGCATCATTTCATGTGCCTATTGGCCATCTGGATGTCCTCCCTGGAGAAGTATCTATTCATGTCTTTTTCCCATTTCTATACTTGATTATTCATTTTTCAGGTATGGAGTTTAGTGAGTTCCTTGAAGATTTTGGATACTAGCCCTTTATCTGATATGCCAGTTGCCACTATCTTTTCCCATTCTGTCGGTTGCCTGTTAGTTTTTTTTTTTTATTGTTTCTTTTGCAGTGAAGGAGCTTTCTATCTTGATGAGGTCACAACAGTTCATTTTTGTTCTTGATTTCCTTGCCTTTGGGGATGTGTCAAAGAGGAAATTCCTGCAACTGTGGTCAGGAGGCTGCTCCGTGCTTTCTCCTCTAGGGTTTTTATGGTTTCCTGTCTCACATTCAGGTCCCTTATCCATTTTGAGTTTATTTTTGTGAATGGTGTAAGAAAGTGGTCTAATTTCATTCTTCTACATGTTGCTGTCCAGTTCTCCCAACACCACCTGTTGAAGAGGCTATCTTTTTTCCATTGGATACTCTTTCCTGTTTTGTTGAAGATTAATTGGCCATACACTTATGGGTTCAGTTCTGGGTTCTCTATTCTATTCCATTGGTCCATGTGTCTGTTTTAGTGCCAATACCATACTGTCTTGATGATGAGAGCTTTGTAGTAGAGGTTAAAGTCTTGGATTGTGATGCCTCCCGTTTTGGTTTTCTTCTTCAATATTACTTTGGCTATTTGGGGTTTTTTGTGGTTCCATACGAATTTTAAGATAGTTTTTTCTAGCTTTGTGAAGAATGCTAGTGCAACTTTGATGGGGATTGCATTGAATGTGTAAATTGCTTTGGGTAATAATGATATTTTAACAATGTTTATTCTTCCGATCCATGAGCACAGAATGTTTTTTCATTTCTTTGTGTCTTCTTCAATTTCCTTCATAAGCTTTCTATAGTTTTCGGTATACAGGTCTTTTACATCTTTGGTTAGATTTATTCCTAGGTATTTTATGGTTTTTCTTGCAATTGTGAATGGGATCAGTCTTTTGATATCTCTTTCTGTTGCTTCATTTTTGGTGTATAAGAATGCAACCGATTTCTGTATATTGATTGGTACCCTGCAACATTACTGAATTCATTGATCAGTTCTAGAAGGCTTCTGGTGGAGTTGATCGGATTTTCC
>NC_043708.1:116288285-116299971 GCF_006229205.1 Suricata suricatta | reverse complement strand
GACCGGCAGGGTGGAGAATCGTTGAGGGTTCTTTTCCTGAGGGAGGGAGAGAAAAACAGGGCAGGAGGGAGAGACGCAGAGAGTGAAGACAGCACTCACGGTTTCCGATCAGGCAAAAGAGAGAGAGAGCTTTATTCAGAAAACTGTCTCTTATAAAGGTTTCAAGGCGGGAAAACAAAGTAACTGACCTAGGTCAGTTACCAGGTAAACAGAGTCAAATGAATATCAAAAGAAACGCCCAAATTTGCCTCAGCAATGCTGGGAAGGGGGGAGTTAGCACTGAATAATCTAAAATACGGTTTTGATCTTTTTTGCACCTTGGCCATTTCACGACTGGCCCAGCATGACAGACACCAAAGTTATTTTGACCAGGAAATGGCAGTCTCCAGCCTCTAGATGCAAATCTTGTTTACTGATTCACTCTCCGGAGAGTGATAATCCTTGCCTGAGGCAGACAGAAAACTTGGCAGCCCCCGACAGGAAAGCTCTCAGTTTTTCCCCACTGAGGATAACATTAGCTGTGGGCTTTTCATAAATGGCGTTTATGATGTTTAAGTAAGATCCTTCTATTCCGACTTTCTCGAGGGTTTTTATTAAGAAACGATGTTGTATTTTGTCAAATGTTTTTTCTGCATCTATTGACAGAATCATTTGGTTTTTTTCTTTCCTTTTCTTAATGTGATGTATCACATTGATGGATTTGAGAATATTGAACCAGCCTTGTAACCCAGGAATGAATCCCACCTCATCATAATGGATAATTCTTTTTATATGCTGTTGAATTTGATTTGCTAGTATATCTTGATGAGTATTTTTTCATCCATATTCAGTAAGGATATTGGCCTGTAGTTCTCTTTTTTTGTTGGCTCTCTGTCTGGCTTAGGAATCAAAGTGATATGTGCTTCATAGAATGAGTCTGGAATTCTTCCTTCCATTTCCTTCCAGGAATAACTTGAGAAGGATCGTGCTATCTCTGCTTTAAATGTCTGGTAGAATTCCCCTGGGAATCCATATGGCCCTGGGCTTTTATTCGTTGGGAGATTTTTTACGACTGATTCGATTTCTTCACTGGTTATGGGTCTGTTCAGATTTTCTATCTCTTCCTGTTTGAGTTTTGGTAGTGCATGTTCATTTAGGAATTTGTCCATTTCTTCTAGATTGTCCAGTTTATTGGCATATAATTTTTCATAGTAATCTCTGATAGTTGTTTATATTTCTGAGGGATCTGTTGTAATAGATCCATTTTCCTTCATGATTTTGTCTATTTGAGTGTTCTCTCTTTTCTTTCTGAGGAGCCTAGCTAGAGGTTTATCAATTTTGTTTTTTTTTCAAGAAAACAACAATTGGATTCATTGACCTGTTCAATTGTTTTAGTGGATTCTATCTTGTTTAATTCTGCCCTGATATTTATTATTTCTCTTCTTTTGTTGGGTTTGGGGTGCTCTTTCTGCTCCCTTTCTAGTTTCCTAAGGTGCTCTGTTAAGTTTTGAGTTCATGCTTTTTCTAGTTTGTTGAAATTGGCCTGGATTGTAATGAACTTTCCTATTAGGACTGCCTTTGCTGCGTCCCAGAGAGTTTGTATTTTTGTATTTTCATTTGTTTCCATATATTTTTTAATTTCCTCCCTAATTGCCTGGTTCACCCAATCATTCTTCAGTAGGGTAGTTTTTAACCTCCACATTTTGGGAGGTTTTCCAAACTTCTTCCTCTGGTTGTTTTCAAGTTTTATAGCTTTGTGATCTGAAAGTGTCCATGGTATCATCTCAGTTCTTTAGTATTTATGGAGGGCTGTTTTATGACCCAGTATGTGATCATTCTTGGAGTATGTGCCATGTACACTGAAGATGAAAGTGAATTCGCTAGCTTCATGATGCAGAGTTCCAAATATATCTACTTCCAGTATGCCATTCAGGTCCATTGTTTCTTTAGTGATTTTTTTTGTCTGCTTTACCTATCGATTGTTGTCAGTGGGGTATTAAAGTCCCCTGCAATTAGCACATTCTTATCAATAAGATTGCTTCTCTTTGTGATTAGTTGTTTTATGTATTTGGGAGCTCCTGAATTCAGTGCATAGATGTTTATAATTGATAGATCTTCCTGATGTAGAGGCCCTGAAATTATTAAATAATGTCTTTCTTCATCTTTTGTTATTGCCTTTACTTTAAAGTCCAGTTTGTCTGATATAAGTATGGCTACTCCAGCTTTCTTTTGGCATCCAGTCACATGGTAGATATTTCTCCATCCCCTTATTTTCAGTCTGGAGGTGTCTTTAGGTCTAAGGTGAGTCTCTTGTAGACAGCAAATAGATGGGTTTTTGTTTTTTATCCATTATGCTACACTGTGTCTTTTTACTGGAGCATTCAGTCCATATATATTCAGTGTTATTATTGAAAAATGTGTGTTACATTCATTGTGTTCCCTTTAGAGTGCATGGTTGTAGTGATGTCTCAGGTACCTTATATTCCTTGCTATATTTCCCTCATAGAGTCCCTCTTAGGATTTCTTGTAGGGCTGGTTTGGTGGTGATGAATTCTCTAAACTTTTGTTTATATGGGAAAACCTTTATCTCTCCTTCTATTTTGAATGACAGGCTCACTGGATAAAGAATTCTTGGCTGCATATTCTTCCTGTTCATCACATTGAAAATTTCCTGTCATTCCTTTCTGAACTGTCAAGTTTCACTCTGATAGGTTTCCCTTTGTATGTTAAGGCCCTTTTATCCCTAGCTGCTTTCAGAATTCTCTCTTTGTCTTTATATTTTGCCAGTTTCACTCTGATATATTGTGCTGAAGGTTGGTCTTTCTCTTTCCCTAGATTGGGAGACATTTTCATGTATAATTTGGTCCAATACCCCTTAAGGACCTTTTTCTCTTTCTTCCTCTTCAGGAACTTCTTTGATATAGATATTGTTCTGTTTGATTGTATCACTCAGGTTTCTGATTCTCCTTTCGTGTTCCTGTATCACTTTCTCTGTCATTTTCTCAGCCTCTTCTTTTGCTATAACTGTTTCTTCTAATTTACCTATTCTCCTCTCTGCTTCTTCAATCTGTGCATTGGCAGCCTCCATCTTATTATTCACCTCATTTATAGCCTTTATTAACTCATCACAGCTATTTTGAAGGTTCCTCTTCTTTGTATCAGTATCTTCTCTGACAGCGTCTATGTTTTTTTCAAGCCCAGCGATTAATTTTATGAGAATTCTTCTAAATTCTTGTTCTGTTATGTTGCTTGTGTCTGTTTTGAGCAGTTCTGTCCCTGTGATTTCTTCCTGGAATTTCTTTAGAGGAGAGTTCTTTCATTTTGTCATTCTGGCTAGCTTTCTGTCTCTTATCAGTTTTAAAAGCTCTTTCTGCACTGTGTGCCTTTTAGTATGTCTCTATTAAAGGAGGCTCTTTGACTATCCAGGGCCTGTTGTTTCAGGAGATATTATTTTAATGGTGTCTCTTAGTTTCTCTTGTTTTGCTTGTATTTAACATATTTCCTTACTCAGTGATAATTGAGACTTTCCACTATGTGTGCTTTGGCCTGTTTTTGAGGTAGCTCTGAAAAGGAACACAGACAAACACACAGGGAACACAAGAAAGTAAGTCCACTGACAGATCTGGTAAACAAGCAAACCAAATGGGAAAGGGAAAAAAGGGAGCAGGAATGAAAAGAGAGGACAGGAAGGGAGTAAGAAAAAAAAAGAACAAGAAAAACAGGGGCACAGAGATAGCCAGAGATAAAGGATAGTCTGAGAGCCTAAAATCTATGGAGGATAAAGATAAGAATGAGAGAAGTGAAAAATATCTGGATGGTAAGGGTTAATCTAATCACAGCATTGTTAAATGTTGGTCTTTCCCAGACTCCAGGGGGAAAAGGGAGAGAAGGATGAAATAGGAAGATAGAAAAGAGAAAACAAGGGAAAAATTATGGAAGCTTAAAAATTAAAAATAATTAGGATAAAAAAATTGAAAAAAAATAGCACGTAGAGAAGAATACATCTCTAGAGTGGATGGGTGTGGTTCAATGTAAGTATGTCGGGTCTCAGGGCCTAGTCTCTTAGGCCCCGCCTTAGTAGATGCAGAGGGGAGAATGGCGGCACCTCAATCCCCTCTCAGACCGGAGTTGCCAGCCACTCTCTTGAGTCCAACCTCCCCGTGCCACTGGCTGGTCAAGTGGTTTCAGTTTTCTAAGGTCCACTAGGCCTTCAAATCCCTTTAATATTTCCGCCACCACCAAAGTAACCTCTGGCCGCCAGGTGGTTTTGTGGTCGGGACTGCGCAGGGGGGTTGGAGAGCCAGCGCTTCCCAGTCTCCACCTGAGGTCTGCCGGCCACTGGGCCCACCAGATGGCGAGCCTGCGGAGGTCGGAGGGTTTTTGGGCCTACCAGATCCAGATCGTGAGCCCACTGAGGGGGTCAGATTTCTCTCCCTGGGCCCAGCGGCTGAGAATGGAAATTTTGTTTTTCTGCAGCACCATGGGCTAAGGTCTCCCTTCAGCCTCTCCTCTTCCCCTTGGCTCTGTACCTCCCTGTGGACCTGCTCACGTCCATGGTTTTGAGCTGCCGACTCGCGCGCAGCTTGGCTATCTCACGTGCAACACTGCCAGCTCTTGGGCAGCTCTCATAATCCTGTGCCAACCTGCATGGCGGTCCTGTGCACTCGAGGCCCTGCACAGTGTGGTGCAGCCTCTGGACCCACTCCCCTCTCCAGCCCGGGGCTAAGTCTCTGGGCACTCTCTTTTCCAGCTTCGCTTTGCACGGGGGTGCTCCCTCCCTCAGAGTCTCTGTTCCCAGTTTTCACTCACTTATTCAGGCATCCATGGGGCTGATATCAATATGGGGTCCATGTGCGCACCCCCACTCCTGGAGATGAGAAAGTTGTAGATTTTAAATCCTCTCAGTTTGATGTTTGCAGGCGTGCGGAGGTAAGAGTGTTCCTTACCTCTCTGCCATCTTGCTGTTCCTCAAGAAATTCACTTTAAATACAAAGACACAAGGAAGTAAAGAGTGAAAAAATGGGGGGAAAAGATCATGTTAATACTATAAGCAGGAATTTTATTATTAGACAAAGTAGATTTCCATGTAAAGAATACCATGAGACCAAAAGGATCATTTTATAAGGATAAATGGTCAATTTTTGAAGAGAACATAACAATCTTAAAAATTTTTTATATATTGAGTGACAAAACTTCCAAGCACATTCAAGCAAAATCTGGCAGAACAGCAAGAAGAAAAAGACAATTCCAAAATTATAACTGTGAGCTTCAACACTACTCTCCCAATAATTTGCAGAACAAGTAGATAAGCAACAACACAATGCATATTCAAGTGCACAGAGAACATTTACATTTTGAATATTTACTATGATGGACCATAAAACAAGTTCAGCAAATTTAAAAGCATTTAAATCATACAGTGTTTTTTCTGACTACAGTGCAATTAAATTGGCAATCATTGACAGAAAGATATCTGAAAAATTTTCAAATACTGAAACCTAACATACTTCAAGTAAACTATGGGTCAAAGCTGAAATCAAAAGTGAAATTAGAATGTATTTTGAATTAAAGAAAAGTTGAAAACACAGCAAATCAAATCTTGTATAATACAGTTAAAGTATGGAGGGGGGATTTCATAGCATTAAAAACCTGTTGGGTTTTTTTTTTAAAGGAGACTTCAGTGTCCTTAGTGTGTACCTTATGAAACTAGAAACAGAAAAACAGATCAAATCTAAAAAAGTCAGAAGAAAGGAAATACATACATTATGACTAGATGCCCATCCCTTCTTCTTACCTTCTAGTTTCTTTCTACTTTTATCTTTTCTGAATCAGAATGAGTAGTTCTATGGGATGGTTGTTTTGAAAGATGCTACTCAATTAAGAAGCTAGACATTATTGAGGCAAGATTTAGTGAGGGCTTACTACTAATTTCAGTCTCTGAGGAGGTGATCCCTAATGTTCATATTGCTCATATTGCTACTGTTTGGTTGACTGCTACCGATGAATGAGTCAACAATTTTCAGGGCCAAAAAAGGACTGAATGTACCCTTTATTCTGCCACTTATAAATTGAGAATTCCTTCTGAGCTCTAATCTGTCAGGCTGCAGCTAAGTCCAAGCAGGGTTCCTGACCTCAGACATTTCCTGACATGTGTTCAGCATCAGGAATCTCCACCAAAAATTAAAACTCAGCAGTCACCTCTCACTCTCTTACCTACTCAGTTTGCTGACTTGCTTTTTACTTAGGTAATTGGAATGATATTCAGATGATCTAGCAGTTCTTCCCTTTTCTATTTTCGTCTTTATTTAGACTGCTTAATTTTAGGTAATGCTTAGGCTCCTTGCTCCCTTCCAGGATCTTTTTTCTTTTTTATAAGAGTGGCTAATGCCCATATAATCTCATGACTGCTTTTGCCATTACCTGAGGCTTATGCTTTCTGAATAGGGAGTTGTGTTGTTTTATTTTGTTTTCAGTTCTTGAGTTCCAAATACCTTCCTCCATCTAAGGCAGGTTTCTCAGCCCCATAGACTGGCTCTGATTTCTAATACCATCTTGTGATCTGGAACCATGAGGAACTTCTTTGACTCCTCTTGTATAAGAAGTGACATCTGTAAAATGTAGGTAGATGAATGCAGCTTAGTCCTAAAGAATGTATCCAGGTCTCAAACATCTTCAGAGTGAGAAAGGGTTGTCAAGGTTATTTAGACAACTTTATGTTCCCTGATTTATCTCATGACACCCATGATTTAATCCGACCTACAGAAAAAAATGACCACAAACACTCACATAGCCATGTCACGCAATTCTAAATTCTTTACATTTAATATATTTACTCCATACAACAACTTTATAAAATGGGAGCTTTTGTTATTTCCATGTTACAGGAAATAACTAAGTAACTTTCTCAACAGCTAGTTCATTGAGTCTGGTTCCCAAAACCCACCACCTTTTTTCTCCTGACACACACAGACATGATGTGAAATTTCCTGTAGTCAGATTTCCACTCATTAAACCAGAGGGAATAAGTAATATTTCAAACTTATCCTCAAATATGGCACCCTCCCACCCCCAAAAGTTCCCAAGTAGAAATGTGAACAAAAGCAAAAGGAAATAGGGAATTCAACTTCTACTATATATCTGTTGCTAGGCTTGTCATCCAAACTCCAATACATAGAACTGTCAAACTGGTATATTATTTTTTTCTTTTAGAGTTTATTATCAAGTTGGTTTCACATATAACACCCAGTGCTCACCCCCATAAGTGCCCTCCTCCATGCCAATCACCCCCCTTTCCCTCTCCCCCTCCTCTACCAGCCCTCAGTATGTTCTCAGTATTCAAGAGTCTCTCATGGTTTGCCTCCCTCCCCGCAACTATTTTCCCCCTTCTCCTCCCCCATGGTCCTTGGTTAAGTTTCTCCTGTTATACTTATGAGTGAAAGCATATGGTATCTGTTCCTCTCTGCCTGACTTATTTCACTTAGCATGACACCCTCTAGTTCCATCCATGTTGATACGAATGGCCAGATTTCATTCTTTCTCATTGCCATGTAGTATTCCATTGTATAGATAAACCACATCTTCTTGATTCATTCATCAGGTGATGGACGTTTAGGCTCTTTCCATGATTTGGCTATTGTTGAAAGTGCTACTATGAAAATTGGGGTACATGTGCCCCTATGCATCAGCACTGCTGTAATCCTTGGATAAATCCCTAGCAGTGCTATTGCTGGGTCATAGGGGAGTTCTATTGTCAATTTTTTGAGGAACCTCCACACTGTTTTCCAGAGCAGCTGTACCAGTTTCCACTCCCAGCAACAGTGTAGGAGGGTGGCCATTTCTCCACATCCTCACCAGCATCTATAGTCTCCTGTTTTGTTCATTTTAGCCACTCAGACAGGAATGAGGTGGTATCTCAGTGTGGTTTTGATTTGTATTTTCCTGATGACGAGTGATGCTGAGCAAATTGGATTAAACTGTGAGACACAAGCCATCAGTCCAACCAGAACTCTTTCAGTCCAAACTCAAGATCTTGCTGGCAGTTGTTTCCCTATGTTGAAAAGATGAGATGAGCACAAATATTTATGAGAAAAGTTAAAGAGAAACTAAATAGTTGCACCTCCTTCTTACAATCTTATTTTAGGCAGAGAGAAGACGTAGGAAAACAACAGAGAGAGAGAGAAAGAGAGAGAGAACCTGAGATAGGTAGATGGCAGGACAAACTGCTCAGTGAGTATAAAGTCTGAGACCAACTATGTGGATAGAAGAGAAAGAGACAACCACACTCAACCATATGAGCTCTTTAATAATCAGACATGTCACTGATTCCTCTACATGACCTGTTTAGATGAAAGACTCTTTTTCCTGGTGGTAAAAGATGTGGGTTCATATAGAGGGGATAAAGAGGGGAAAATAATGTTTTTCCCCAAGAGAGGCTCATAGACAACAATATATACATTTGTAGTTCATCCTCTCTTCTGAATTCTATCTACATATAGCCACAGCAGGAAGCATTAGAAATACTTTCCTCACCTCTAACTTTCAACCAAAGAGGAGAATTGAAAGCACAAAATAGTGTAATTAGATCTGCACTCATTCCTCAACTGTGTGGCAAAGGAAAACCCACTGATGTCTGAAGTCTCCTGCAACTCAGGAAAGTGTAAAGTGCTAATTGCCACAGAAAACAGGGGTTTATTCTTGCATTACAAAGTTGAGGTCATGCTCACAGAAGGAATATTTTCTCCTCATGAGATTATTCTTTGTTTGTGAGACAAAGCACATTTTGGTGATGTGTGCCAGCTTCTTAGTTGACACTTAGTTGTCAGTAGCTGCAGTTCTCACTCTTTGGGAGACCAAAATGTGGCATTAAATAGAAAGCTTTCATAGCCTCCACCTGAAGCCTGAAGAGTGTGAATTTTAAATACCACGACTCTCACCTACATTGTACTGGCTTAGGTGGAAAGCACTTAGGGAAAGAACAATAACCACCTTCACCACCATGCCCTCCCCGTGGCAGCAGGGTGCAACTAGAGTCCATCTTCCCCACACTCCATGACTCCTAACCTAGACCACACTCCTGAACCTGAATGTCCCGTAATCATTTCAAATTTAACATCTACAAAACTTAACTCATGCTCTTCTTTCTTCCCAAACCAGCATTTTTCATAGTCTTCTATTCAGTTAATATAAACCATTCTTTTCCAGTTGCTCAGGATAAAAATCTTGGAGTAATCTTTGACACCTTTTTTACATTCACACTCCACATTTAATCCATCAGGAAATCTTGCTGAATCTAACTTCAAAATATATTCAAAAACCACCACCTCAATTATAAGCTGTTATCTCATCCAGGTTGTTGAAATAGCTTCCTGATTGGACTTCCTGATTTCTCTCTTCAGCCTAAACTAAGAAGAGACTGGAGATACCTTACTGACATGTAAATCAAGTATGTTTACTCTCTGCTCAAAGCCTTTCATATTAGTCAGGTTAAGTGTGCTGAATTAATGAACAAACGCTGAAATCTCAGTGGTATCAGGTATAGTGATTACTTCCACTTTATTATTTTTGTAAGGATTATTTTAACTATTCTAGGCCCTATGCATTTGAATATGAATTTTTTGATAAGCTTGTCTCTGTCCACAAAAAAATATTTCTAGGCTTTTGCTAGAAATTGCATTAAACTTATAAATCAATTGAGAAAGAATAGAATTGGTATCTTTGCTTTGTTGAGTCTTCTGATTTATAAATATGGTATATCCCTCAATTTGTTTAAATTCTTTGGTTTCTTTCATTAAAGTTTTGTAGATTTCAGCGTCCAAGTTCTGTTCATGATTTATTTGATTTACTCCTATGTACTTCATTTTTTGGGAGATTGAAAATGGAATTGTATTTTTAATGTCAGTGTCTATGTGTTCATTGTAAGTATATAGAAATACAATTGGTTTTTATAGGTTATCCTGTATCCTGAGAACTTAATGGAACCCTGTCTTAGTTCTCGGAGTTTGCTTTTCTTTTCTTTTTTCTTTTTTTCTGATTCCTGGAATTTTCTACTTAGATAGTAACATGTCATGTCAGTAGATAGGGACAGTTACAGATCTTTCTTTTGGATCTTTATGACTTTTCTTTTCTTTCTTATTTTATTGCACTCTCTAAAACTTCCAGCACCATGTTAAGAGTGATGACAGGAGAAACATCCTTGATGAGTTCTTGATCTTAGGGGAAAACATTCATTCTTTCAGAAATAAGCATGATGTGAGCTGTAAGCTTTTTTTAATTTGCTCTTTACCAAGTTGAGGTAATATTCCTCCATTCCCAACATCAGAGCTTTTATAATAAATGGATTTTGAATTTTGTCAAATATTATTCTGTATCAGTTAACATGATCATATGATCTTTTAATTCTTTTTTAAAAATTAAGTTGTTTAAATTCAAGTTAGTTAACATACAGTATGGTATTGGTTTCTGGAATAGAACACATTAATACATCACTTACATATAATACCCAATGCTCATCTCAAATAATCTCCTTAATGGCCATCACCCACTTAGCCCATTCCCCATCCATTTCCCCACCATCAACCCTCATTTGTTCTCTCTGTTTAAGAACTTTTATGGTGTGCATCTTTTCTTTTTTTTAATCTTATTTTTCTCTTCCTCACCATGTTCATCTGTTTAGTTTCTTAAATTCTGTATTTGAATGAAACCATATGATTTGTTTTTTTATAAATAACATATTTCACTTAGCATAATACACACTAGTTCCATCAACATTGTTGTAAATGGCAAAATTTTATTCTTTCTGATCACCAACTCATTGTGTATATATATGTGTGTGTGTGCGTGTGTGTGTGTGTGCGTGTTTTTAAAATCCATTAATCAGTGGATAGACATTTGGACTCCTTCTATAATTTGGATAATGTTGATACTGTTGCTATAAACATTGGGTGCATGTGCCCCTTTGAATCAGCATTTTTGTATACTTTGGATAAATACCTAGAGTGCAATTGCTAGGTCATAGGGTAGTACTATTTTCAATTTTTCAAGGAAACTCTATACTGTTTTCCAGAGTGGCTGCACCAATTTGGATTCCTACCAGCAATGCAAAGGGTTTCTTTTTCTCCACATCCTCACCACTAGCTGTTGTAACCTGTGTTAATTTTAGCCATTATGACAGGTGTGAAGTGGTATCTCATTGTGGTTTTGAATTGTGTTTCTCTGATAATCAGTGATGTTAAGCACCTTTTCATGTGTCTGTTAGCCTTCTGGATGTCTTCTTTGGAAAAGTGTCGGTTCATGCCTTCTGCCCGTTTCTCACCGGATCATTTGATTTTGGGGTAGTTTGAGAAGTTCTTTATAGATTTTTGATACTAACCCTTTATCTAATATGTCATTAACAAATATCTTGCCCCATTCTGTCAGCTGCCTTTTAGTTTTGCGGATTGTTCCCTTTGTCTGCAGAAGAATTTTACTTTGACAAGGTCCCAGTAGTTCATTTTTGCTTTTGTTTCCCTTGCCTCTGGAAACATGATGAGTAAGAAGTTGTTATGGATGAGGCCAAAGCAGTTGTTGCCTGTTTTCTCCTCTAGGATGTTGGTGGATTCCTGTATCACGTTTAGGTCTTTCATCCATTTTGAATTTGCTTTTGTGTACCATCCAGAAAGTGGTCCAGGCTCCCTCTTCTGCATGTCTCTGCCTAACTTTCCCAACACCA
>NC_043708.1:116247296-116288185 GCF_006229205.1 Suricata suricatta | reverse complement strand
GTGGAGCAGTTTTTTGGTGGAGACCTTGTTTTTCACATACAGTATCATGTCATCTGTGGAGTGAAAGTTTGACTTCATCCTTGCTGATGTGGATGCCTTTTATTTCTTTGTTGTCTGATTGTTAAAGCTAGGACTTCCAGTACTATGTTGAAGAAGAGTGGTGAGAGTGGACATCTTTATTGTGTTCCTGATCTTGGGAAAGTTCAGTTTCTCCCCATCGAGGATGATAACAGCTGTGGATCTTTCATATATGACTTTTATAATGTTGAAGTATTTTCCTTCTATCCCTACTTTCTCGAGAGATTTTATCTAGAAAATATGATGTATTTTACCAAATGCTCTGCTTCTTATCCTTTTTTAAAATTAATGTGGTGTATCACATTGATTGATTTATGAATATTGAGCCAGCCCTGCATTCCATAATAAATCCTAGTTGATTATGGTGAATAGTTCTTTTAATGTACTGCTGACTTTAATTTGTGGGTCTTGTGGAAAATTTTTGCATCCAATTTCATCAGGGATGTTGGCTTATAATTCTCTTTTTTAGTGGGGTCTTTGGTTTTGGTCAATGTAATGCTGGCTTCATAGAATGAGTTTGGAAGCTTTTCTTTCCTTTCTATTTTTTGGAACAGTTTGAGAAGAATAAGTATTAACTCTTTTTTAAATGTCTGGTAGAATTCACCTGAAAAACCATCTGGTTCAGGACTCTTGTTTATTGGGAGATTTTTCATTATGGATTCAATTTCTTTCCTGGTTATGAATCTGTTCAAATTTTCTATTTCTTCCTGTTTGTGTTTTGGTTGTGCATGAATGTCTAGGAATTTGCCCATTTCTTCTAGATTGTCCAATTTGTTGGCACATAATTTTTCATGCTATTCTCTTATTATTGTGTGTATTTCTATGGTGTTCGTTGTGGTCTCTCTTTTTTCACTCACCATTTAATCTACTTGAGTCCTCTCTCTTTTCTTTTTGATAAGTCTGAATAGGTTTTTATAAATTTTGTTAATTCTTTCACAGAACCAGCATTTAGTCTCATTGTTGTGTTTTACTGTTGGGTTTTTTTTTTTTTTTGTATGTTTGTTTCTATATTGTCTATTTTTGTCCCAAACATTTATTATTACCCTTCTTTTGCTGGCTTTAGGCTTTATTTGTTCTTCCTTTTCTAGCTCCTTTAGTTGTAATGTTTGATTGTGTATTTGGTACCTGTCTTGCTTCTTGAGATAGGCCTGAATTGCAATGTACTTTCCTCTAAAGTCTGCCTTTGTTGCATCCCAAACAGTTTGAATGGTTGTGCTTTCATTTAATTGGCTTCCATGTGTTGTTTAAATTTCTTTTAATTTCCTGGTTAACACATTCATTCTTTAGTAAGATGTTCTTTGATCTCCATGTATTTGAGGGTTCTCCAAATGTTTTCTTATGGTTAATTTGAGGTTTCATAGAGTTGTGATCTAAACATATTCAGGGCATGATCTCAATTTTTTTGGTACCTGTTGAGCTCTGATTTGTCACCCGGCATGTGATCGTTTCTGGAGAATGTTCTTTGGGCACTCAAGAAGAATGAGTATTCTGCTGCCTTAGGATGAAATATTCTGAATGTATCCTTAAGTCCATCTGGTCCAGTGTGTCACTAAAAGCCATTTTTTTCTTGTTGAATTTTTGCTTAGGTGATCTGTTCATTACTGTCAGTGTGGTGTTGAAGTCCCCTACTACTATGGTATTATAATCGATGAGGTATTTTTACATTTGTTATTAATTAATTTATTTATTTGGGTGCTTTCAAGTCTGGGATATAAATATTTACAATTGTTAGATCTTCTTGGTGGATAAACCCTTTAATTATGATATAATGCCCTTCATCTCTTGTTCAGTCTTTGTTTTAAAGGTTAGTTTGTCTCATATAAATACAGTCACTCTAGCTTTCTTTTGATATCTGTTAGCATGATATATCATTTTCCATCCCCTTACATTCATTCTGCAGGTGTCTTTATGTCTAAAATGAGTCTCTTGTAGGCAGGATATAGATGAATCTTGCTTTCTTATCCATTCTGATACCCTATGACTTTTGATTGGGACATTCATTTCATTTACACTTAAAATGATTGTGAAAACATATGAATTTAATTTCATTGTGTTATCTGTAGAGTTGGTGTTTGGGGGGATGTTCTCTGGTCCTTGTTGCTTTTGGTCCTTTGTTTTGTTTTGTCTTTTTTTTAGTCAGAGAGTCCCCCTTTAAAATTTCCTGGTTTGGTGGTCATGAACTCCTTTTGTTTTTTTGGGTTTTTTTTGTTTGTTTGTCTTTTGTCTGGGAAACTCTTTATCTTTCCTATTTTTCAAAAAATTTTTATAATGTTTTTTTATTTATTTTTGAGAGACAGAGAGAGAGACAGTGTGAGTACGGAAGGGTCAGAGAGAGAGGGAGACACAGAAGCTGAAGCAGGCTCCAGGCTCTGAGTTGTCAGCACAGAGCCAGACACAGGGCTCAAACCCACAAATCATGAGATCATGACCTGAGCCGAAGCCAGACGCTTAACCGACTGAGCCACCCAGGCGCCCCTATCTCTCCTGTTTTGAATGTCTGCCTTGCTGAATAAAGGATTCTTGGCTGAATATTTTTCCTTTTCAACACTTTGAATACTTCTGCCACTTCCTTCTGGCATCCCAAGTTTTAGTGTCTCACCTTATGGAATCAGCTGCTAAACTTATTATGGGTTAAGGACCTTTTAGTCCCCAGCTGCTTTAAGAATTCCCTTTTTATCTTTGTATTTTACAGGTTTCACTATGATATGTCATGGTGTTGATCTGCTTTTATAAATTTTGAGGGGGATTCTCTGTGTCTCTTGGACTTGAATGCCTGTTTTCTTTCCAGATTAAGGGAGGTCTCAACTAAAATTTATTCAAATAAATCTTCAGCCCCGTTTTCACATTCTTCCTCTGGGACTCCTATGATATGGATATTGCTTTGTTTCATGATATCACTTAGTTCTCTATGTCTTCCCTCATTGTCTAATACTTTCCTTTCCCTCTTTTTTTCAGTTTCATTATTTTCCATGATTTTATCTTCTATATTACCTATTGTCTCCTCCACTTCTCATTATGACTGTATTCAGTCAGTTTTGCATGTCAGTTCTAGCATTTTTTATTTCAACTTGACTAGTTTTTATGTCTTTGATCTCTGTAGCAAGGTTTCTCTGGTGTCTTCTATGCTTTTTTTAAGCTCAGGCTTTAGTCTTGTGGCAATTCTAAATTCTTTTTACATCTGTTTTGAGCAAGTCACTGACTGTGATTTCCTCTTGACCTTTCTTTTGGGGAGAATTCCTCCATCTTGTCATCTTGACTAAGTTGCTGTCTTTTGCATGTTTTCAAAGCTTATTGTGTTTCTGTCACCTGAGAATGATGCTATATTAAAAAGAAGTCATACACTGTCCAGGTCTTGGCACTTCAGGGAGTGTTTCTGCTGTATGCTGTGTGCACTCTGCTGTTGTGTTTGGCTACTATTTCCCACTGGCCAGTCTTCTGAAGAGCTCCTCCTTGATGGAGTTAAATGTCCTAGTTGGACTTCTAACTAGCTGTGCTTTAATTTGTTTGTTGAATTATGCCTAGAAAAAAGAGAAAAGGAAAAGGGGGAAAGCCAAACAGAGAATCAAAGACCTATAAGCCTTGTTCCAAAGAAAAAGAAAGGGAAAAAAGAAAGGAGAAAAGAAAGAAAGAGAGAAGAATTTAAAAAGCCTGATCCAAAAAAAGGCAATTGAAAAAAAAAAAAAAAACCCAACCAAACAAAAAACTAGGAACCTGATTCCAAAAGAAAAAAAAAAAAAAAAGGAGAAGAAGAAAAAAAAAATAAGCCTGGTCCTATTTTCACCAGAACTGCCAGTGATTCTTTAAAGAACCCAATTTTCAGGACACTTGGTACATGCAGGGTGCTGCCTGTGCTGGTCATCTGGAGGAAAGGCTGGCTGTGTTGGTTCAGAGTCAGTCTTGCTGCAGTAAATAAGCAGTTGCTAGGCAGTTCCCGGAGTGAAGAGAAGCAGGGTTTGGTATAAGCGAGCCCGCCTCCACTGGGGGCTGCTGTGTTGCTCTCTGAAGTCCCACTATATTGGTGTTGGGGAATATGGTGCCATCCCAATCTCCTGTTCCCAGACAGGTGATCCCATACCCACGCTGTTTAGGTAGCCCACACAGAATAGCAAGGGCAGTCAGCTCGCCTTGTGTCACAACTCTCCTATGTTTTTTCTTTGGCTCTTGGCTGCAATTCAAATCTTGATGTCTTAAATTACTGGGCGCTTCATGGATCCACCCCATCCTCCTCTGGAATAGAGCCTTTCCATACTGTTTCTGTAGCCCTTTGTCTCTGAGAAATAGTCACACAGCTGCACAATGCATGGAATCTATGGTGTAGCACTTCTAAAACAGCAAAGGTTATCTTCTTTCTGGGTTCCTTGCTGATGAAAGGCTTTTTGTTGTTGCCTGCATGGTCTTTTGTTCTTGCGGAGGCAATATACCCTCTTCCAAAAGTCCTCCACGAAAGGGAATGTTCTCTCCCAATGTGCCCCAGAGATCCCTACACCATACTGTGCACTCCGTGGCCAGCTCCCTCCTCCTCGGGTGCCGCAGCTCTGGTCCACATTTCTAAAACTTCAGGGTTTGAGCTCTAGAGTGTTTGAAACAACAACAACAACAACAACAACAACAACAACAACAACCCAAAACAACAACATGACACTCAGTACTTATTGCTTCCCAGTCCATGGTCCAGAGAGGTTTTCTTCTTGTGTGAACTCAATGCTGCACTTTCTTAACCCTTCTCTCTCTCTCTGTTTCTCCACAGAAAGGATTCCCTCCCCTGTGCAGCACTGTTTTTCTTTCCCCCAAGTCACGTCCATGCATTTTTCACCTGCCACACTATCTTCCTACAACCATGGGGATCCTTCTGCCAGTCCACAGATTGATTTTCTGGGTGTCTCAAGTGATTTGACCTCAAAACAGCTATATTTGAGGGACAAAGAAAGCCTAGGGTGCCCCTACTTCTCCACCCTACTAACTCCTCAATGATTTTTATTTTTTAACATATTGATATGATGGATGACATTGATTGATTTTGAATGCTGAGTTAGTCTTTTAGAGCTAGAATAATTCTCACTGGGTCGAAGTTTGTAATTATTTTTGTTTAAAATTTTTCTTTAATGTTTATTTATTTATTTATTTATTTATTTATTTATTTATTTTGCAAGATAGAAGGAGAGAGATAGACAGAGTATGAGTGGGGGAGGAGCAGAGCAAGAGACAGACACAGAATTTGAAGCAGGCTCCAGGCTCTGAGCTGTCAGTAGAAAGCCTGATATGGGGCTCAAACTCACAAACTATGACATCATCACCTGAGCAGAAGTCAGTTGCTTAACCAACTGAGCCACCCTGGTGTCCTGAGGTGTGTAATCTTTTGTTATACACAGTTGGATTTTACTGCTAGTATATTGAGGATTTTTGTATCAATGTTAATAAATATTGATTTATAGTTTTCCTTCTATAGTTTCCTTTCTCTCTGTCTCTCTCAAAACTTTTTTCTGATTTTGCTATTAGGGTAATAGTATCCTGAGACTGAATTGAAAAATTTCTCCTCTTCTATTATCTGGAAGAGATTGTGCAAAATCACGAATTCTTTTTAAAATGCTTAATATAATTTTGAAATGAAATCATGTGGATCTTTCCTAAATTCTTTTTCAGGAGCTTTTAAATTATAAATTCAGTTTCTTTAAAGATAGCAAAATTATTCTGATTCTATTTTATCTTAATGGAGCTTGGGTAGTTTGTGGGTTTTGAGGATCTGGTTCATTTCTTCTAAATTGTCAGATTTATGAGTGTAAATTTGTAATATTCCCTTGTTATCTTTTTAATGGCTATAAAATCTGTGGTTGCATTCACTATTACTTCCTAAAGTTGGTGATGTGTCTTTTCTCTTGTTATGTTTGTCAGTTGCTAGAAGTTTACCAATTTTATTGATTTTTCAAAGAAACAGCTTTGTTTTTTTTTCATTCTTCTTTTTTGTACTCTTATTTTGCATATCATTGATTTCTATACTTATGCTTACTCTTTTCTTCTTTCTGCTTCTTTGAGTTTATTTCCTCCTTTAAATTTTTTTTTAAAAAATGTTTATTTATTTAGAGAGAGACAGACATAACTTGAGCAGGGGAGGGGCAGAGAGAGAGGCAGAGAAAGAGGGAGAGAGAGAGAGAGAGAGAGAGAGAGAGATAGAAAGAGAGAATCCCAAGTAGGCTCTGCACTGCTAGCACAGAATCCAATGCAGGATTCAAACTCACTAACCATGAGATCATGACCAGAGCTGAAATCAAGAGCCAGCTGCTTAACCAACTGAGCCACTAGGCACTCCTAAAAAAAATTCTTTTTAAAGTTATTTGGATTGTTGATTTGAGACCTTTCTTGTATCTAGTGTCAGCACCTAGGTTTCAGTGTCCTCTCTGCATACTATATCTGCCTTCCACATATTTACAGATGTTGTATTTTCATTTTCCCCCTATTTTAAGTATTTGTATTTCCTCTGAGACTTCCTCTTTGATTCATGGATTGTTTACAAATGTGTTGTTTAATTTCTAAAAGTATAAAGACTTTCTTATTGTCATTCTTTTGTATATTTCTACTTTGAAGGCAGTATAGTCAGAAACACAAGCTTTATTACTTTAATCATCTTAATTTTGTTGAGGGATTTTTTTTATGTTTCAGGATGTGGTTTATCTTGTATAATGTTGCATGGACACTTAAATAAACCATGTATTCTGCTGTAGTTGGGTGGAGTATTCCTGCTGATTGATTGTGTTGTTCAGATCATCCCTATTCTTGCAATGTGTGGTCTAATGGTTCAATCAGTTGGGAGAAGGGAGTGTTGAAGTCCCCAGCTATAACTATAGATTTGTCTGTTTCTCATTTCAGCTCTATTGTTGTTTTGCTTCCCATAGTTTGTATTTTATGTTTGTTATATTCTGTTGTCACACATATTTTGTTGCTTGGTGCATACACATTTAGGGTTATTATGCCTTCCTGGGAGAGTAATAATTTTATCATTATAAGTAATATCCCTCTCTATACATGTCTTTACTCTGAGGTTTATTTTGTCTGGTATTAATATAGTCTCTATTGATTTTTTAAAAATAATGTTTTTATGGTATATCTTTTCCCAGCCTTTTATTTTCAACCTATGGATTGGATTAGAAATGACTTTCTTTTATAGCATGTAATTGAGTTATATTTTATTAAACATGTTTTATTATATGTTATGGAAATCTCTGTCTTGTGTTTGTTGAATTTAAGCTGCATCTAAAATAATTATGGACTTAGGACTTAAGTCTGTCACTGTATTATTTATTTTCTGTATGTTTATTCTGTTTGCCCTTCTTGTTTCTTTTTTCTTGCTTTCCTGTGGAATATATATATGTGTGTGTGTGTGTGTGTGTGTGTGTGTGTGTGTATATAATATATATATATATATAGATATAGATATATATATATATATATATATATATAATCTTTAGGAATTTACCTGATTTACTTACAGGGTTTTTGAGTGTATAGTGCATAGTTTCCATAGTGGCTGCTTTGGGTATTACCATATAAATATGTGACTTATCACAGTTTACTAGTATCACCATTTTACCACTGCAAATGAAGTGTGGGAAACTCACTTTCACTTAGTATCTTTTATTTTTCTCATTTAAAATTATTGTTTGGAGTATCACACTGTGCTATAACTTTTATTTCAATCATCAAATATAACTTGCAAACTTCATGAAGAAAAAGATAGCCTACTGTATATATCTATATTTCTGTTCTTTCTTCTGGTCCCTCTTCCTTTCCAGCATTCCAGGATTCCTTCTTTTCTTATTTCCTTTCTATTGAAGAGCTCCTCTAACTTATCTTCAAGAGCAGGTGTTTTAATGACAATTTATTTTAGTTTAATTCTAAAAATATCTTTATTTCCTTGTCATTCTTAAAGATGGTTTTGCTAGACATAGAATTCACTCTTAAAAGTTCTTCTTTTCTAGCACTTGAAAAGTGTTGAGGTACATCCTTCTGGTTTCCATGGTTTCACATGAGAAATCCACACTCATTTGAGTTGGTTTTTTTCCTATAAGTAATGCATCACGCATCTCTCTTCTATATGTAATGCATCATGCATCTCTCCAGGTGCTTTCAAGATTTTTTCCTTGTCTTAGTTTTCATTATCTTAATTAGTTTATGACTTGGCATGAATTTCTTTGGGTTTATTCTGTATTTCACATATGAATCTGCAGATTAGAAATGTGTGAATGGATGAATGGATGGATGTCTTAAAATCCTTGTGAGATATTTCCAACATCTGGTTCATGTTAGTGCTGGTGGCAACTGATTGTCTTTTCATATTCAAATTATGATTTTTTTTTTTTTTTTGGTTCTTGGCACAGAAAGTGATGTTTTACTGACATCCAGGACTTTTATTCAGGATACATTGAGTTCTGTTTAAACTGTTTATTTTAACAAGAAGTCACCCTGTTTAACACTCAGGTCTTGGCCTACTTTTGTGGGCTGTGGTTCCAATGATGGTTTAATTTTTGGAGGCTTTGCAGTGCTATTTTTGTCTGCCAGGTTTATATGATACCCTTGGTGGCCCCACTGATCCCTGCTGGTACTGCTGAAGAAGTGTGAAGTGTTTCTTCCAGGGTGGGCCACTGAATGTCTCTCAGTGGGGTAAGGTCTATGGAGTCTAGAGTCTATGGAGTCAAAGAGACTTTCCAGGTTGGGCTGCTTGTCATGGTTGTATCTCTCTTGCAGGTTGCACCTGGAATCACCTAGTAGGGAAATGGGTCTTGGGACCATAAGGACAAAGAACTTCCCAGGCCAGGGTGGCAGTGTGCAGTGTGTTGCTATTTTGTGTATTGAGGAATGTCAGATCTGGGTGGTCTTGTTCTGTTGGGTGGGGAATGTAAGATGCTCTGTCACTGTGCTGTTCCTGCAGTTCTAGAATCTCTAAGATCACCTTTTTCTAAATATCTTTAAAAGTTTTTCTTTGGTTGTCTCTTGTGTTATTTCCAAATGTTATACTTATGCATAGAGCAGCAGTGAGAAAGGAGTGTACATTACCTTGTCCAGAATGTTTATCTGATTAATTGTTTACACTATATCCTTAACCACAACAAAAATATAAGCTCCACAGTAGAAGGAATTCGTGCCCCTTTGGTTTGTGGTTATATCCCAAAGTGAAAGAAATAGTGTCTAGCATTATTGAGTGGATAACTAGGCAGAATTTTCTCTGGCTAATAGCACCACAGAGAAATCATTTGCTTACAGGTGAAACAAACATACTTACAGGCACAAAACACAGTAAGAAAAAACTCCTAGAGCGTCCATGATACATTAACAACAAATGCTGTTAGATACGAAAAAGGAGGTATAATCCCACACTCAACTTAATACAAATTGGCAAGGAGACATCTCTTTTGGGAAGCCCAATGATATATTAAAGTTCACTAACCTTTTCTTCCAAATCTTTCTTTTTGTTCAATATCTAAGACAGATGAAAATACTCATTTCACTGAAAAAAACTATAAATCATTTTTTCCTTATCATCAACATGCAACCTGTCACCAAGTTATGTTGAATTTTATCATAATTATATAGGTGTATTATTTTTTGGTTTTATCTTTTTTTCTGTTCTCTCTTCTCTATTCTACTTTTTGTTTTGTACTTTCTTTCCTGGTAAACTCCAATGCTCCCTTCTAACCTCTGAGCCTACTATCTTGCTCCTCCCCCATCCATCTCCCATACTGTCTCCTTGATCTTCCTAAAGTCTGTAAAAGGCCTTTCCTCTGTGCACAATAAACCTTAAATATAAAAATATCACCCACTTAGTCTGAGACTGCTACTTAATACTTCAGAGGTGGCTGGTATAAACAGAGATGCACAGTAAGTGCAAACTACACACCAGATTTCAATGACTTGGTACAAAGAAAAGAAGTAAAGTATCCTACTAATAATTTATATTGAATGTATATTGAACTGATAATATTTTGAATATATCATACTAACATATTATTAAAATTAATTTATCTGTTTAATATTATTGTTTTATTTACTTGTTTATTTTTATGTTTAAATGTGGTATTAGAAAATTTTTAATTATACCATGGCCTGCATTATATTTTTATTCAATATATTTCCATTGAATATTCATTATATGTCTACTATTCTAGAGCCTAAGGCCTTTCTTTTTTCTCTGATCTAGTCTTTGCTGTTTTCCTACAAAATTCTGAATTCAAGTTTGGTAGAGCTCAATGTCTCTGAGTCTCTTTCTCCATTTCTTTTTTTTTTTCTTTTTTTTTCCTCCATGTTTTATTGTCAAATTGTTTTCCATACAACACCCAGTGCTCTTCCCCTTAAGTGCCCTCCACCATCTCTGTCTCTCTCTCTCTTTTTTTTTTTACCTTTGTTCACTGTTTTTTTTATAGTTTATTTTCAAATTGGTTTCTATAATACACCCAGTGCTTATCCCCACAAGTGTCCCCCACCATGACCATCACCCCCTTCCTTTCCCCTCCCCCTTCAGTCCATGAAAGACTATTGAATACTGAAAATGAACCATGTTTTGTTTCTTAAATTCCACATAATGAGTGAAATAATATGGTATTTGTGTTTCTCTGACTGAGTTATTTCACTTAACATAATACCCTCTAGCTCCATCCATATTGTGGCAATTGGCAAATTTTCATTCTTTTTGATGGCTGAGTGATATATATGTGTGTGTGTGTGTATGTGTGTGTGTGTGTGTGTGTGTGTAAAGTATATGGTACATGGACTCAGGCTGCTTTCATAGTTTGGCTATTGTAAATAATGATCAATAAACATAGAGGTGTATGTATTTCTTCAAATTAGCATATTCTTTGGGTAAATACCATAATGTGATTACTAGAACATAAGGTAGTTCTGTTTTTAATATTTTGAGGAACCATGCCATACTATCTTCCACAGTAGCTTCATTAGTTTGCATTCCCACCAACAATGCACAAGAGTTCCTTTAATCAAAGGGTAATTTTGATGAATTAATGGATACTGAGTGTATTGGTCAGGATTCTCCAAAGAATAGAACCAATAGAATGTATATTTGTACATATACATTTGCATACATATACATGGAGAGGGAGAGAGAAGGAGAGATTTTAAAGAATCAATTCACACAATTGTGGAGGCTGTTAGGTCCAAACTCTGTATGGCCAGGCCTTAGGCCAGAGGTCAAGGGAAAAGGTGATGTTGCAGCCCAAGTTCAAAGACTGTCTGGAAGCAGAATTCCTTTGGTTTTTTTCCAGTTTATTTATTTATTTTGTGAGAGATAGAGATAGCAAGTGTGGAAAGGGCAGCAAGAGAGGGGAAGAGAGAACTGTAGGCATGGTCCATGCTGTAAGCACAAAGCATGCTGCAGGGCTGAACTTACGAATTCTGAGATCATGACCTGAGCCCAAACTGAGAACTGGATGCTTAACTAACTGAACCACTCAAGAGCCCTGGGTGGCAAAATTCCTTCTTGCTCAGTGTACATCAGTCTTTTTCTCTTAAGGCCTTCAACTGATTGGATGAGGCTTACCCACATCACGGAAGGGAATTTGTGCTACTGGAGGTTTGCCAATTGAAATGTTAACATCCTCTAAAAATACCTTCACAGCAATATCTAGATGAGTGTTTGACAAAACAACTGGGCACTATAGCCTAATCAAATTGATACATAAAATGAAACATCATACTAGGTGTGAAATACCCTATGAGAGGAAAAGTTTGGAGGTTTCAAGCTTAAGGAAGCCACCACCCATTTGTGTGTTTTACCTCCATGAATTCAATCAGGTTCTTCTTGTGTAGAATCAAGGAAGATCCCTTCAATACTCTAGCATAGGGGGAGGAAAAGTAATCTTTGGGATGTATACCCAGGGTGGAGTATTCATATCAAAAGCCTACTCTCCAAGGGAAAAGATTTTACCAGAGTCTAACCTGAAGTGGGAGAAGACTCTTCCTCCCTCTGTCTCATGTAAGGGGGTGGAGGGTCGGAGGGTGACTGATGGATCGGTGTTGTTGCTGGGCATGTGTGTGTCTCTGCTTCTTAACCATAAACAAGCAAGACTTAGGATTCTAAAGATCAAAGATAATACAGACAATTCTGAGATTCCTGTGAGCTTCAATCATCCAACTATTTAAATTCAGAATCAGCCCGACATTCAGACACTGCAGCAGAATGCTGGCTGTTCCTTTGATGAGACCTGCAATGCTCCTTGGAATCTCCTCTGAACAACTAGAGGGGCCCCTAGTCACCTAGGCCTTTCATCTCAACAGCCCCAGTCCCTTGCCAGTGAATCCTTTTATTATGTTAAAATAGGACATCATTACTGGAATCAGAAAGGAAAATACCAGCTGTTTTTGTCCTCCAGGAAGGACTAATTAGCCAGCAGCCACCCTGATCTCAGGCGACAATGAAACGTGTGCAGGCTAATTACAAGCTGGCTGCCTCCTCACACTGGGTGGTTCAGGCTGCAACACCTGCCCTTCTGAGCCGAAATATTTTTAGGATCTGGAATTTCCCCCTGGCCCTTAACTTGCTTCTGATGTCTTCATTACACATTTCCGTCTGCAATAGCTTCCTCTCTGGTCTCTGAATTCTAGCCAACCCATCTTACACAAAACAGCCAAACTTGTCTTCCTATAACACAGCTCCAATCATATAATTTTCCTACTCCAAATTTTTCAGCAGGATCCCTGCACTTCATGTAAATTACAGTCTGGCCCTCAACGCTTTAAATAAAGGAACCAAGACCACTGTTCCAGCCTCCTGTCAGCCCCTGCCTTACACAGTCCTCTCATCTAGCCACCAGGGTCCCCACCAGGTTCCCCTAATCTGATCTTGCACTTCTGGCATGCTCACATCATCTCCACAGGAGCTTTAAAGACAAAACCAAAACTGCATCCAGACTAATAAAGAATCTGGAGGTGTGGGGAAAGGATATTGTTAGCATGCTAAAAGCCACCTAGGAGATTCCAGTGCTCAGCTAGATGGAGGACTGCTGCCTGAAGCCAACACCAGCACAGGCAGGAGCTCAGGAAGGGTTGGACTCAGGTGTATAACTAGTATGGCTTTCAGCTATAGCCTGAAATATAGCCCTGTTCTTCCATCATCACCATGATTGGGACCTTGTCTCCTCCTTTAATAAGACTTACATTCTTCCTTTAACTTTGACCACACAAGTGAGATCTGGCATCTTGCTTCCCTCATTTCTGTATTCATCTAGGCTTGCCCGCCACTGTGCAGCATGTTCTGTCCATGCTGGGTCCTAGTTTGTTATACCCTCTTGGACACTATCTACACTGCATTCAAACTTCAGCCTTGAGTTCCCCCATTGGCCCAGCTCCTACCTTCTCTCTGCTCAGTCCTCCTAGCTGAGTCTACTACATGAAAATACTTGTAACAGTATGCTAAAATATAAGTTTCCTGTAAGCAATTGAGAAACAATTAAAATTTGATGGCAAAGTGATGTGTCAGACAATCTCATACAGAATCTACAAAAGAAAAATTTTACAGATTTCACACTTTCATCCTGTTGAGAATATAGAGAAGAGAGAGAGAGACCTGGAGGGG
The DNA here is from genome assembly GCF_006229205.1 of Suricata suricatta. NCBI lineage: Eukaryota > Metazoa > Chordata > Mammalia > Carnivora > Herpestidae > Suricata > Suricata suricatta. Next base: position 116,274,534 of record NC_043708.1, on the reverse strand, counting down.
TGATCTTCCTGGTATAAGCACAGCTGTGGTACAGTGGGTCCCCACCCCTCCCATAACCCAGAGGTGTGTGTTTAGCTCTCTGCTTTCACTCACAGAGCAGTGGAGAAGTCTTCTAAGATGCCTCTGTAAGTTTGGAGCTGGGGAGACCTTCCATCTGGGTCTGACCGTCCCTGGGTTAAAGACTAGGATGGCAGCTGATGTCCGTGGTGGCAGGAGCAGGAAAGTGAGTGGCTTGGCCCAACCTCTCTCTCATTCTGTCATTGTTAGGATATTGGTGTTTCCCATGGACCAGAGTGGAGAGCAGTAGCCACTCCAGGGATTGCTGGGATGGGTGAAGGCAGATATAAAAAAACATGTCTATCCCCCTACCCCGCTCTGAGGAACACAATAATGTGCCTGCCATAGGAATTGCAGCTAATCAGGTTCCCAGGCATGGAAATCTCTCAGGAAAACCTCTGGAAGAGCCAACCTCCATTATTTGTAGGTCTTTGGGCAGATAGAAAGAACTAACCTTTGTGGCCGGCTGGCCCACTGGGTGGACAGATCATCTCTGAGCAGGTCCCCTACCTGGTTCTGGCCTTAATGGCATCTGGCCCAAGCTGGTATTCTCCTTATGGTCTTCTTATGACTGAGAAAAACAAATTTATTAAAAATCATAATCATTCTGAAATTAAACAGAAAAGGCTAATCATCAGAAATGAAAGCGGGAAAGCAAAGAAGAGAAGAAAGAGAAGGGACAAGAAAAAAAAAGAATGGAAAAGAGGAGAGAAGGGAAGAAAGGAGAAAGGAAGGGAAGGGAAGAGAAAGGAAGGGAAACGAAGGGAAGGGAGAGGAGAGGAGAGAAGAGAGAAAAGAGAAGAGAAGGGAAGGGAAGGTACAATTCTTCTGTATTCTTATATTAACTTCAAATGCCATTTCTCCCAGCACTGCTGAAGCTGAAGGGGTCCTGCCTATTGCAGGCTTCAAATCCTGAGAATGTCAACTAGAAAGGGGTATCAATACCTGAGATTGTAACGTTGAGGCAGAAACGAGCCAGCTTCTTTGTTGACTCAGAAAAAAGCTCCTTCCACTGCATGAATCTCAAAGGGACAGTGATGCTTTCTCCCTCTATGTCTTTCAAGTCTCAGGTATACAAGGCCATCACCTTAATACCAGCCTCTTCATGAGGCCCTCTACTTGCCTCCAAATCCTTGCTTCACTGTTTTTCCCTTCTCGAAGGGTTTTATAGTTTTACCTTTATTGGGGAGGCACTCATCTCCTGTCTGGTATTTAAGTTAGTATGCATATCTTTCTCTCACAGAGATTCCCAGTAACAGCCCCCAGAAGGAACCAACCCTTGATTTCAGACTTCAGAGCTCCAGATTATAAATTTTGGGTGGTTTGAGTTTCTGGTACTTTGTTATGGCAACCCTAAGAAATTTACATAAGTATGATGCATTTTCACATTACAACAACATTACAAAATTCCCCCTGCAAGGGAGAACTTGGAACTCCCTGCCTCACTTTGTTAATTAGAGGCTTAGTGTGGAGGAGCAGGTGCATGTGTATCTTTTAAATGACAGGTAGTATTGGGAACATCACTAACTATTCCTGTTAATAGTTGCCTTCTCACCTTTTCTTTTAATTACCTTTACTTGGGGCTGTCCACAGCACTGATTACTGCCATGCAGTGCCTGCTTGCTCTTTCATGGCATACACCTGCACCTTTCCTTACCTGCACCCAAAAGTCTTCCAGTTCTTCCCACCATAGGCTTCTCACCCACACAAGTTCTTTGGCTAACTGTGTGTGTGTGTGTGTATGTGTGTGCATGTGTGTGTGTGTGTGTGTGTGTGTGTGTGTGTGTGTACATTCTTGGTTTAGACTCTCTTGTGTTCATCATTGTCTCCTGGGGGCTTTCTTTGATAGATATAATTTTGAAAATGACCCCAAGATCCTCTCTTCTGGTTATTCAATCGGATGCTAATCTAGGGGCTACTATGAAGATATTTTCTAGTTGTAATCAATGTTCCAAGTCAGTTGAAATTAAATTTGATACAAACGTTGTATGGTCAGCTTGGACCAATCAGGTGTGCCCTCTTACAAGTATAGTGTTTTCTCAACCTGGCAGCAGAGGAGGAAGTCAGCCTGTAAGCATAAGAAGGATTTGACATGCTACTGTGACTTGAAAATTTAGGGGGCAGAGTGGTGTTGCACTTGCCAAAGAATGCAAGTGGCCTCTAGAAGTTGAGAGCAATCCCTGACTGGCAGCCCACAAGGAAACTAGGACCTCAGTACTACAGCCACAAGAAACTAAATTCTGCCACTCTCTTAAATGAGCTTCAAACTAGATTCTCCCATCTCCAGATCTGAGTCCGATCTAGACAACACTGATTTAGATTTGTACGACCCAGACCAGAGGATCCAGATGAGTCCACTTGAACTTCTGCCCTATAGAACTCTGAGATCATGAATGGGTGGTGTTTTAAGTTGCTTCATTTGTGTTAATTTGTTAAACAGCAATCAATAACTAATACACTCCCAAACCTGATAAAGCCTCAGAGGGCACTGACTGTTTCCTCACACCTTCTGTACAACAGTGCAAGCAAAACACTGAGCACCAAACTGGATCTTTTCCCTGACTGATGGAGCTTTTTAGTAATCTCATGATCTACTGCAGGCTGATGGTTGCTATGGTTTTTCTCTGGTTGCTGTTGAAAACCTACCACACAGCCATATATTCATAATGCTTTCTGAAACAAGTCTCCTATCCGTTGAACATAAGTGACACCCTGTGAATATTTATAATTTGAAAATAATTCAACTGTAGTCAAATTACATGATTTTAATAAATACCATCAACTCTTAAATGTGAATACAATTTGAGTGGAAGAAAAATAAAAACAGAAAATATAAATAAAAAATAACTTAAAAAATAAAAATGTTTACTGATTTGATATGGACACTGGTGGAAAAATCAACTAGTTCCATTCACCCCAATCAAGAGGTGAGGCTCTACCCCCCTGCCCTGATTCACAGGCAAGGTATCCAAGCTTCCTACCCTCTGCTGAGGGGCACACATGTCCAAGGCTGCAGTTTGGCAGACCATAGGTAAGGGGTCCCAGGGGATGCATTGTTACATCCAGACTTAAAAAAGTGCTCTTCTTCTGAGTCCTGTCTACCCTGCTTTGCTCCTATTGGCTACAGGTAGTGGTCTCCCTGCCTTGTCCTCCTTTGACCCCCTTTCCTTGTAGCATCTTTTTAAAAAAAGTGTATTTATTTATTTCCAGAGACAGGGAGAGAGAGAGTGCTGAGGAGGGGCAGAGATAGAGTGAGAGGGAGAGAGAAAATCCCAAGCAGGCGCCACACTGTTGGTGCAGATCCCTATGTGGGGCTCAATTCACAAAATGTGAGATCATGACCTGAGCTGAAATCAAGAGTTTTTAACCAGCTGAGCCACCCAGGAACCCCTAGTATCTTTATCTCACTCTGCTTTTCCTGTACTTTCTAGACTTACCTGTATCTGCAGGCATGCTTCTGAGAATATAGGATGGTAACTAGTCTCATTATCTCTTTGACTGCTTATTTCTGCTCAATGGGCTAGGAGATGAAATGGTAAGTGAGATGGGGGGGTCTGGGGAAGGCAATCACAACCACCAGATGGAAAGCTTTCCTAACCCACAATGCCACATTGAGCATATTGGCATTTTCTGTCTTTTACAAAAATTTATATTTATTTATTTATTTTTTGAGAGAGAGACAGAGTACCATCAGGGGAGGGGCTGAGAGAGAGGGAGACACAGAATCTGAAGTAGGCTCCAGGTGATGTGGGGCTGGAACTCTCATACCGCAAGATCATGACCTGAGTTGGCTGGACACTTAACTGGCTGAGCCACCCAGTCACCCCAACATTTTCCTTCTTTTTAAACATTAAGTTATTCACTCTTAAAATTGGGGTAATACAAGCCCTCACTTCACAGACTTGTGTGAGATTGGCAAAGCAATACAAATAAATTGACCATAGTATCTTATGATGGGTATACAGTAAGTACTGAGCAAACATCAGCTATTTTAGCTATTAAACATGTCTCATAAAAACAATGTGATTCCAAAAAAAATAATAATGTCACTTCACTTTGCTTGAAATATTAAAAATTTTTTTCCCAAATGTCCCTTTCTTTGTCTCATTTTATTTGGACTATTTTGAGAACAATGAAATGTAAGAACTCAGCAAAAATAGTAGAATGAAGCCTCAGTGCTTCGTTTTGCTATTTGTGTGACAGGGGAACTTCCTCACTCTCCTGTTCTGGTTCTCTCTGTCCCCAGATCAGGCATAGTGAACTTGTTGACCCCACATTGCCTGTGAAAGCAACCTTTACCTGCCAGAGAGCTGCTCCAAGAGAGGTCTGTAGGCGTGCTCTCCTTGCTTATACAGAGGAAGTGGAGGAGTTGTCTGAAGTCACAATGTGCCAATGGAGTCGCTGACTTTAAACACTGTGGCTTCTGAGCTAGAGGACTTTGATTTTTCTACTTACCTTGGCATGTATCACATGAAGGGAGGGGGCAAGCTTCTAAAAACTGCAAACATTCTAAAAACAGAAGAGGAAGGCTTTCTCTCAGTGTGGCTTTTCATATTGTTAGCTTACTACTTCCTTGGCTTTTATTTAAATCAGGGATTTTAAAAGCAAGACAGGATGTCTGACTTCCTGTGTAATCCTCCTAAGAGAATGACTTTCAGTGGTTTCTTTCCTCTTTAGTCAGTTCTTTTTTGGAAAAAAATTTATTTATTTATTTACTTATTTATGCATGTGTGTATTTTCATTTTCTTTAAATCAAAGTTAACATACAGTGTATTATTGATTTCAGGAGTATAACTTAGTGATTCATCACTTAAAACACCGAGTGCTCATCCCAACAAGTGTCTTCCTTAAGGCCCATCACCCATTTAGCCTATCTCCCTACCCAATACCCCTCCAGCAAGCATCATTTTGTTCTCTGTGTTAATCAGTTCTTAACCGCCTCAGTCAATCTCAGTCTTTGGTATTCTACAAAAGTTGCTTTAACAAATCAATGGCATTCTGAGCTGCAAAAGCCAAATTTTACTTTACTGTTTCTGTGACTTCTCGGTGGCATTTGATCTTTCAATACTCTAAGATCTTCTCCCTTGCCTCCAGCCAGAGTATTCTCTTGGTTTCTCTCCCCCCAGCCCAACCAAAGGCTAGGCATGTGTTGGGGCATGCTCAGATTTAACTTTTCCGTTTTCAGTCATTTTGCTAGCCGCTTGGTGTCACATCAGTGACATCAGGCAAGTGCTACAATTCAGGGCCTTTTATTTTCTGTCTCCATAGAATTAGTGTTAAACCACCGCCAGTACAGCACCCTCTTAAGGGCTCATCTTCCTCTGCCCACTTTTTAAATACTGGTGTTCATTAGGTTTCTGGCTTTTGGTTTCTTCTATTTGTACTCTCTCCCATCATTGGTTTACTCTGTGCTTCCTTTCTATATACTTCTGTTTGTGAATGAGTCCCATGCCTATCCCTCTTCTTTCTTATGTTCAGACTTACATAACCAACTAACTATTGTCCAATTCTTCTCTGAGGGCTGAACCTCCAAACCCCACTGATATATCCACATATGCACATATACAAGCCTGCTCAGGCCCCTGGCTCTCTGCTATGGGGGATGATTCCATATCTGTAGGAAGCCAGGAGGGTATTTCCCTCAACCTGCCCCTCATCTCCCAACATGCAGTTCCCTACCATTCCTGCTTCCTGAAGAGCTCCTGAATATCTCTTGAAACCCAGAATGATAAAGTTCAAATCACCATCAACTCCCCTCCACATCAATCTCCTGATGATTTTTTCTGTATCCATACTAACCCCTTCCTGTTGTTTTTCTAGGTACTAGAAAGATTACATGTTTGACACTACAAATCACTGTCCTCCTGTTTAAACTTTTCCCATGACTGCCCATAGTCTTTTGAATGAGAAGTCCTTGGCAGCTTTTCATGGCTCCCTGTTCAGCTGGTCATCAGCAACCCTTCCCTCTCTCCTCAGCAAAGTTCACCGAACTGGGCCTTGTGCAGGCTGATGCCGCTGGCCAGAGCCCTACCCTCCACATCTGCTTCTGTACCTTTCACCAGATAGACACATGCTCATTCTTTATTCTTAGCCTAAATGCTATTCACTTGGAATGCCTTCTCTTCCTCCGCAGGCCACAGAAAATCTTGGCTACACTCTCCAGCAGCACGCACATCTTCCTTGTTGTAACACTCGTCAGGCTCTCATTGTTTATAATGTGTCTGATCTCTGGAAAGAGGAGGCTGCCCTGTACACACACAGTGACAGCTCTTGGACCTGACCCCATGTCTTGCCTGGTCATTGAAGTCATGATTTCTCTAATCCATTCCTACTTTTGTTGTCAGGAGCTCTTCTCTGGGGTCAGGCCCTCCTGGAATTTGTATTAGGCCGAGAGCTGCCTGTATGCCTTCAATGATTCTGCTATCCAGACCATTTCCTACAAAGTTTCCACAGTTCAGAGAAAAACTGATTATGTTAGTCCTATGCTAAAATTTTCTATGACGGAAAACACAATTCCTGGGCACAGCAGCAGATAGCCATCAGACCAGGTCTGGCTGTTATCACCTTAGCATGTTCCTTTGCATGGTGTTCAGGCCACAGCCCTCAACACCCCACAATTCGGGGTGCCTGGGTGGCTCAGTTAGTAAAGAGTCTGACTCTTGATTTCACCTCAGGTCATGGTCTCAAGGTTTGTGAATCTGAGTCCCAAAAAGACCTCTGCACTGACAGTGCAAAGCCTGCTTGGGATTCTCTCTCTCCCACTCTCGCTGCCCCTCTCTCACTCATAGTCTCTCTTACTCTCAAAATAAATTTTAAAACTTAAAGAAAAAAATTCCACAATCTAATGTCTCACCTTCAACCTTTACCCTCACTGGCAATTCTTTTCTCATGTCTTCAGGCATCAACCCCTACAGGGTGATTTCACCAGTCTTCGAAGTCTGGACAGAGATGCCTCTGGGGCACATTTGCTGACCTGAAGCAAAAACCTCTTATGCCTCAGCTGAAGGCAAAGTGACAGGCATAGACTAGATGCTCAAGGCAAATTGTTGATGGATGCTATAAAAGATGAGAATTGTGTGCTTGGGATAAGTCACTGCTCCTTAAATCAAAGCAGGAAGCGCACATGTTATTTTTTCAAAGAGTATCTTGAGCTTCAACCCCATGGTGTGACTTTCACGAAGCTAAACTTCCTGATAGCCACAGAGGGGCACACCCCCTCCTGATTTCAAAGTCACCCACCAAAAACCATATATTTCTTTAAATTTTTTGTTTTTTAAATTTTGATTTTAATTACCTGATGCTCTTCATGGAAAATGACTCTTTAATCCCTATTGCCAATTCCACCCATCCCTCCGCCACCTCCCCTCTAGAAACCATCAGTTTGTTCTCTATACTTAAGACTGTTTCTTGATTTGCCTCTCTCTCTTTTCCTCTTTACTCATTTATATTGCTTCTTAAATTCCAAATATGAGTAAAATCATGTGGTATTTGTTTTTCTGTAACTTATTTTACTTAGCTTTATACTCTCTAGTTCCAACCATGTTGTTGCAAATGGCAAGGTTTCCTTCTTTTTAATGGCTGAATAATATTCCATTATATATATATAATGGAATATTATATATATATAATTATATATATAATGGATTATATATATATATAAAATCTCTTTTTTATACATCTATCAATGGACACTGGACTTCTTCTAATAATGTTGCTATAAACATAAAAATACATGTATCCCTTTGAATTAGTGCTTTTGTATTCTTTGGATAAATATCCAGTAGTGTGATTGTTGGATTGTAGGGTAACTTTAATTTTTAATTTTTTGAGGAACTTCCATACGTTTTCTGTAGTGGTTGCATCAGTTTGCATTCTCACCAACAATGTATGAGAGTTACTTTACTCCACATCCTCATCAGCACCGGTTGTGTCTTGTGTTTTTTATTTTAGACCTTCTGACAAGTATGAGGTGATATTTTATTGTAGTTTTGATTTGCATTTTCTGGATCAGTTCATGTGTCTGTTAGCCATCAGGGTATCGTCTTTATTTCTTTTTCTTCTTCTTCTTTTTTTAATAAGCAGTAGAAATTTATTTCTCACTGTTCTGGAGTCTCTGAGGCCCAAGATCAAGATGCTGACAGATTCAACATCTGTTAAGGACTGACTCCCTGGTCTGTAGATGGCCATCTTCTCACTGTGTGACAGCAGAAGAGGGCAAGAGAGCTCTCTGAAGTCTCTTTTGTAAGGGCACTGATGCATTCATGAGGATTTTATCTTTATGACCTAATCAAATTCCAAGGGCACCATCTCCAAAAGACATCACATTAGGGATTAGGATTTCAACACGTAAATTTTGGGGGGACACAAATATCCAGTCTATAGCATATAGTAAGGAAAATAAATTTGAATAAATTAACTCATCAAAATTAAATACCAGCCTAGTAAGCCAGGCTAAGAGAAGGAGGCTGATATAAACAAGAAAACATCATCAGAATTTACTGTGCAGAATACAAAGTTGATGTTTCATCCTCAGTGAGTGTTTTGAAGCTCGTGTCTCATATCCCTCCTTTTTTATTTATACTTTATTGTTAAGTTGGTTTTCATATAATACCCAGTGCTTTTTCCCACAACTGCCCTCCTCCATGACCATCACCCCCCCTTCCCCGTTCACCCTCCCCATTTAGCCCTCAGTTTGTTTTCAGTATTCAAGAGTCTCTCATGATTTGCCTCCTTTCCTCTACCCAACTCTTTATCCCCCCTTCCCCTCCCCATGGTCCTCTGTTAAGTTCCTCCTGTTAGACCTATGAGTAAAAATATATGGTGTCTGTCCTTCTCTGCCCGACTTATTTCACTTAGCATGACACCCTCAAGGTCCATCCACTTTGCTACAAATGGCCAGATTTCATTTTTTGATGAACCTCCACACTGTTTTCCAGAGTGGCTGCACCAGTTTACATTACCACCAACAGTGTAGAAGGGTGCTCATTTCTCTACATCCTCACCAGCATCTATAGTCTCTTAATTTGTTCATTTTAGCCACTGGCGTGAGGTGGTATCTCAGTGTGGTTTTGATTTGTATTTTCCTGATATGAGTAACACTGAGCATCATTTCAGGTGTCCGTTGGTCATCTGGATGTCCTCTTTGGAGAAGTATCTGTTCATGTATTCTGCCCATTTCAACACTGGATTATTCCTTTTTTGGGTATGGAGTTTGGTGAATTTCTTATAGATTTTGGATACTAGCCCTTTATCTGATATGTCATTTGCAATTATCTTTTCCCATTCTGTCAGTTGCCTATTAGTTTTGTTGATTGTTTCCTTTGCAGTGCAGAAGCTTTTTATCTTGATGAGATCCCAATAGTCCATGTTTGCTCTTAATTCCCTTGCCTTTGGGGATATGTCGAGTAGGAAATTGCTGCAGTTGAAGTCAAGGAGGCTGTTCCCTGCATTCTCCTCTCAGGTTTTGATCTTTTCCTGTCTCACATTCAGGTCCTTCATATATTTTGAGTTTATTTTTCTGAATGGTGTAAGAAAGTAGTATAGTTTCATTCTTCTGCATGTTGCTGTCCAGTTCTCCCAACACCATCTCTTAAAGAGGCTGTCTTTTTTCCATTGGATACTCTTTCTTGCTCTGTCAAAGATTAATTGGCCATACATTTGTGGGTCTAACTATTGGTTCTCTATTCTATTCCATTGGTCTTTGTGTCTGTTTTTGTGCCAATACCGTACTGTCTTGATGATGACAGCTTTGGTATAGAGGCTAATGTCTTGGATTGTGATGCCTCCTGTTTTGGTTTTCTTCTTCAATATTACTTTAGATATTTAGGTTTTTTTTAATGTTTCCATACAAATTTTAGGATAGTTTGTTCTAGCTTTGAGAAGAATGCTGGTGCAATTTTGATTGGGATTACTTTGAATGTATAGGTTGCTTTGGGTAATAATGACATTTTCACAATGTTTATTCTTCCTATCAATGAGCATGGAATGTTTTTCCATTTCTTTGTGTCCTCTTCAATTTCTTTCATAAGCTTTCTATAGTTTTCAGCATACAGGTCTTTTACATCTTTGGTTAGCTTTATTCCTAGGTATTTTATGGTTTTTCATGCAATTGTGAATGGAATCAGTTTCTTGATTTCTCTTTCCGTTGTTTCATAGTTGGTGTATAAAAATGCAACTGATTTCTGTACATTGATTTTGTACCCTGCGACTCTGCTGAAATCATGGATCATTTCTAGTAGGCTTCTGGTGGAAGAGTAGAGTATCATGTCATCTGTGAAAAGTGAAAGGTTGACTTCATCTTTGCCAATTCTGACGCCTTTTGTTTCTTTTTGTTGTCTGATTGCTTGTGCTAGGACTTCTAGCACTATATTAAACAATAGTGGTTAGAGTGGACATCCCTGTGGTGTTCCTGATCTCAGGGGGAAAGCTCTCAGTTTTTCCCCATTAAGGATGATATTAGCTGTGGGCTTTTCATAAACTGCTTTTATAATATTTAGGTCAGTTTTTTCTATTCTAACTTGCTTGAAGGTTTTTATTAAGAAAGGGTGCTGTATTTTGTCAAACGCTTTTTCTGCATCTATCAACAGGATCATATGAGTTTTATGTTTTCTTTTGTTAATGTGATGAATCACGTTGATGGATTTGCAGATATTGAACCATCCCTGTAACCCAGGAATGAATCCCACTTGATCATGATGGATAATTTTTTTATATGCTGTTGAATTCGATTTGCTAGTATCTCGTTGAGTATTTTTGCATCTGTATTTCATTAAGGATATTGGTCTGTAGTTCTCCTTTTTTGCTGGGTCTCTGTCTGGTTTGGATATCAAGGTGATGCTGGCTTTGTAGAATGAGTTTGGAAGTTTTCCTTCCATTTCTATTTTTTGGAGTAGTTTGAGAAGAATGGGTATTAGCTCTGCTTTAAATGTCTGGTAGAATTCCCCTGGGAAGCCATCTGGACTGGGCTCTTATTCCTTGGAAGATTTTTGATAACTGATTCGATTTCTTCACTGATTATGGATCTGTTCAGATTTTCTGTCTCTTTCCATTTGAATTTTGGTAGGGCATGTGTGTTTAGGAATTTGTCCATTTCTTCTGTGTTGTCCAGTTTCTTGGCATGCAATTCTTTATAATGATCCCTGATGATCGCTTGTATTTCTGAAGGATTGGTTGTAATAGATCCATTTTCATTCACAATTTTGTCTATTTGGATGTTCTCTCTTTTCTTTCTGAGGAGCCTGGCTAGAGATTTATCAATTTTGTTTATTTCTTCAAAAAACCAACTCTTGATTTCATTGATCTGTTCAACTGCTTCTTTTGGATTCTATATCGTTTATTTCTGTCTTGATCTTTATTATTTCTCTTTTTCTGCTGGGTTTGGGGTGCTCTTGTTGCTCCCCTTCTAGTTCCTTTAGGTGCTCTGTTAGATTTTGAATTTGTGCTTTTTCTAGTTTGTTGAAATAGGCCTGGATTGCACTAAGCTTTCCTCTTAGGACTGCCTTTGCTCATCCCAGAGAGTTTGGATTGTTGTATTTTCATTTTCATTTGTTTCCATATATTTTTAAATTTCTCCTCTAATTACCTGATTGGCCCAGTTATTCTTTATTAGGGTGGTTTTTAACCTCCATGTTTTTGGAGTTTTTCCAGAATTTTTCCTGTGAATGATTTCAAATTTCATAGCGTTGTGACCTGAAATTGTGCATGGCATGATCTCAATTCATTTATATTTATGGACATCTGCTTTATGACCCAATATGTGATCTATCTTGGAGAATATGTCATGCATACTCAAGAATAAATTGAATTCCCTAGCTTTAGGGTGCAGAGTTCTAAATATATCTGTCAGATCCATCTGTTGCAATGTGTCATTCAGGTCCATTGTTTCTTTAGTGATTTTCTGTCTGGTTGAGCTATCCATTGCTGTAAGTGGAGTTTTAAAAATCCCCTGCAATAAGCACATTCTTATCAATAAGATTGTTTCTGTTTGTGATTAATTGTCTTATGTATTTGGGTGCTCCTGAATTTGGCACGTAGATGTTTATAATTGTTAGCTCTCCCTTATCTAGAGATCATGTAATTATTATATGCTGCTCTTCTTTATCTTTTGTTAGTACTTTTACTTTAAAGTCAGTTTTTCTGACATAAGTATGGCTACTCTGGCTTTCTTTTGACTTCCAGTTGCATGATAGGTATTTCTCCTTCCCCTTTCAACCTGAAGGTGTCTTCCAGTCTAAAATGAGTCTCTTTTAGACAGCAAATAGATGGATTTTGTTTTTTTATTCATTCTGCTTCTCTGTGTCATTTGATTGGAACATAATTCCTTTTACATTCAGTGTTATTATTGAAAAATATTGGTTTTTCATTGTAAGGTTCATGCTTGTAGTGGTGTCAGTGGTACCTTGTATTCCTTGCAACATTTCCCTCAAAGAGTCCCTCTTAAGATTTTTTGAAGGGCTGGTTTGATGGTGATGAATTCTCTCAATTTTTGTTTATTTGGGAACACTTTTATCTGTCTTTCTATTTTGAATGACAGATTCTTGGCTGCATATACTCTCTGTTCATCACATTGAAGATTTCCTGCCATTCTTTTCTGGTTTGCCATGTTTCAATAGATAGGTCTATAACCACTCTTATATGTTTCCCTTTGTATGTGAGGGCCCTTTTATCCCTAGCTGCTTTAAGAATTCTCTTTATCTTTATATTTTGCCAGTTTCACTATGATATGTCATGCTGAAGTTCGATTTGAGTTATGTCTGAGGGAAGTTTTCTGTGCCTCTTGGATTTCAATATCTCTTTCCTTCCCCAAGTTGGGGAAGTTCTCAGCCATAATCAAGCACCCCTTCAGGAAATTTTTCTCTTTCTTCTTCACGAATTCCTGTGATACGAATATTGTTCCATTTGACTGTATCACTCAGGTCTTGAATTCTCCTTTTGTGCTCCTGGATCAATTTCTCTCTCTTTTTCTCAGTTTCCTCTCTTTTTCTATAACTGTGTCTTCTAATTCACCTATTCTCCTCTCTGCCTTTTCAATCTGTGCAGTGACCACCTCCCTTTTATTATGCACCTCATTTATAGCATTTTTGAACTCGTCATAGCTATTTTAAAGTCCCTAGTCTTTTATCAATAGCTTCTCTGATGACTTTCATGCTTTTTTCAAGTCCAGCGATTAATTTTATGACAATTGTTCTAAAGTCTTGCTCAGTTATGTTGCTTATATCTGTTTTGAGCAGTTCTGTGGCTGTGACTTCTTTCTGGAATTTCTTTAGGGGAAAGTTTTTTTGTTTCATCATTTTGGCTAGCTTCCTGTCTCATGTCAGTTTTAAAACTCGTTTTAAAACTAGTATTGCTCTATTAACGGAGGCTCATTGACTGTCCAGGGCCTGTCCATTCAGGAAGTGTTCTTTTAATGTTATCTCTCTGTTTCTCTTGTGCCTTTGGTTATTTTATTTCCTTACTCAGTGATATTTGGGACCCTTCACCATATGTACTTTGGCTTGTTCCTTTTTTTAGAAAAATTTTAATGCTTTTTTAAAATTTATTTTTGAGAGACACAGAGAGACAGCAAGAGCAGGGGAGGGTCAGAGAGAGAGAGAGAGAGAGAGAGGGAGAGAGAGAGAGAGAGAGAGAGAGAGAGAGATACAGAATCTGAAGCAGGCTCCAGCTTTCAGCACAGAACTGACATGGGGCTCAAACCCACGAACCATGAGATCATGACCTGAGCTGAAGTCAGATGCTCAAGCAACTGAGCCACTCAGGTGCCCCATACTTTGGCTTGTTTCTTGAGTCAACCCTGAAAAGGAAAACAGACAGACAAACACACAGGGAACAAAAGCATGCAAACACACAGACAAATCAAACAAAGAAACAAACAAACCAAAAGGAGAAAGAAAAAAGAAAAGAAAAGAAAAGAAAAGAGCAAAAGGTGAGGGACAGAAACAACAAAAGACAAAGGACAGTCTAAAAGTCTAAAACCAGTGGAGGGGAAAGAGAAGAATGAGATAAGGAAAAATATATCTGGATGGCAATAATTGATCTATTCACGGCAGTGCATCAATGTTGGTCTTTCCTGAACTCCAGGGGGGAAACGGAGAGAAAAAAAGAAAAAAAAAAAAGGCAGATCTCTAGCTCTGATGGGCATGGTTTGGTGTAGGTAGATCTCGGGTGTTGCTCTCTGTGGCCCCCCCCTTGGTGGTTGTGGGGAGAAGAATGATGGCGCCCCAAGCCTTTCTGGAACCAAGTGTTGCAAGCCACTCTTTTCATTTAGATCTCCCTGTGCCATGGGTAGGACAAGCTGTATTTTCCAAGCCCCGCCTGGTTTCCAAATCCTAGTCCATGCACTTTAATGCTACTGCCTGACATGAGATGTACTCTTGCAGGCAGGCAGCTTCCTAGCTGGGATTGAGTAGGGGGGGACTGGAGAGCAGCTTTCTCCTGGCTTCACCTGGAATTAGCACTCTGAGCCCAAGGAAAATGAGCCAGCTAAATGTGACAGGTTTCTCTCCCTGCGTTATATATAGGATGATAGTATCCTTCACCCTGGGCTGAGGTTTTTCTCTTCTCTAGAGATAGTTCTACAGGCATTTCAGTCTCTCTTTCTCTTCCCCTCATCTCTCTGCATCTCTGCAGGCTCTCCCCAGCTCTGTGCTGGGGAGGGGCTCCCTCTCCTCTGCACCTTCGGGCCCCAGCCCGTTTTTATTTCCCCAGTTCACACTCACTCAGACACCTATGAGGCTGTCTTCTATGTGGACTCTGTGTGTTTCCCTCCTACTCTTGCAGATCAGAGTATTGTGGCTTCAGTACTTCTCAGTTTGATAAATGTCAGAGGGTGAAAATTACAGAGCTCCCTACTTCTCTTCCATATTGCCCCTCACTCCAGCATGTCTTCTTTAGAGAAATTTCATGTCTTCTGCCCATTTTTAATTGGATTATTTTTTGAGTATTGTTTTATAAATTCTTATGTCATTTACAGATATCTTCTCCTATTCCCTAGGTTGCCTTTTAGTTTTGTCGATTTGTTTCCTTTGCTGTGGAGAATGTTTTTATTTTGATTAAGTCCTAATAGTTTTTCTTTTTCTTTCTTTTTCTTTTTTCTTTCTTTTTTTTTTTTTTTTTTTTTTTTGCTTTTGTTTCCCCTACCTCAGAGAACCTATCTAGAAAAAAATTGCTACAGCCAGTGTCAGAGAAATTACTGCCTGTGTTCTTCCTGGGAAAGTGGTCCAGTTTCATTCTTTTGCATGGTGCTGTTTTCCCAACACCATTTGTTGAAGAGACTGTCTTTTTTCCCATTTGATAATCTTTCTGCTTTTCAGAGATTAACTGACCATATAATTGTGGATTTGCTTCTGGATCTTCTATTCTGTTCCACTGATCTATATGTCTAGTTTTGTACTAGTACCTTCTTCTTTTGATTATTACAGCTTTGTAATATAACTTGAAGTCCAGAATTGTGATGCACCCACCTTTGCTTTTCTTTGTCAAGATTTCTTTGGCTATTTGGGGTCTTTTGTGATTCTATACAAATTTTAGGGATGTTTGTTCTTATTCTTTGAAAAATGCTGTTGCTATTTTGATAAGGATTGCATTAAATGTGCAAATAGCTTTGGGTAATGTAGACATTTTAACAATATTTTTTCTCCCAATTCATGAGCATGGAATGCCGTTCCATTTCTTTGTATAATCTTTAATTCTTTCATCAATGTTTTATAGTTTTCAGAGTATAGGTCTTTCACCACTTTGGTTAGGTTTATTTGTAGTCATCTTCCTATTTTTGGCACATTGTAAAATGGGATTGTTTTCTTAATTTCTCTTTCTGCTGCTTCATCATTGGTGTACAGAAATGCAATGGATTTCTGCACATTGATTTTATATGATGGTACTATTTAATTTAACAGTTCTAGGAGTTTTTCGGTGTAGTTTTTCAGATTTTCTCCATAGAGTATCATGTCATCTTCAAATAGTGAAAGTGTTACTTCTTCCTTACCCGTTTAGATGCCTTTTATTTCTTTGGTTTTGCTTGATTGTTGTGGCTAAGACTTCCAGTACTATGTTGAATAAAAGTGGTGAGTGGACCATCCTTGCCTTTTTCTTGACCGTAAGGGAAAATCTCTCAGGATAATGTTAGCTGTGAGTTATCCATGTAAGACTTTTATTATGTTGAGATATGTCCCCTCTACATCTATTTTGTTGCAAGTTTTATCATGAATGGATATTGTACTTTGTCAAATGCTTTTTCTGCACTTATTGAAATGATCATATGGTTCTTATTTTTTCTCTTATTGAGGTGATCTATCACATTGTTGATTTGCAAATATTGAACCATGCTTGCAACCCAAGAATAAATCCCATTTGATCATGGTGAATGATTCTTTAAATGTATTGTTGGATTCAGTCTGCTAGTATTTTGTTGGGGATATTTGCATCTATGTTCATCAAAGATATTGGCCTGTAGTTATCTTTTTATTGTGGTGTCTTTATCTGATTTTGGTATCTGGGTAATGATGGCCTTATAGAATGAATTTGGAAGTTTTCTTTCCTCTTCTAATTTTTAGAATAGTTTGAGAAGAATGAGTATTAACTCTTCTTTAAATATTTGGTAGAATTTACCTGTGAAGCCATCTGCTCCTGGACTTTCCTTTTTTGGGGACTTTTTTGATTACTAATTCAATTTATTTGCTGGGAAATGGTCTGTTCACATTTTCTATTTCTTCCTGACTCATTTTGGGAGGTTGTATATTTTTAGAAATTTATCTATTCTTACAGGTTGTCCAGTTAGTTGGCATAGTTTTCATAATATTCTCTTATAATATTGTTTGTGTTTCTGAAGTGTTTTTGTTACTTTTCTCTCATTTATAATTTGATTTGAATCTTTCCTCTTTGTTTCTTGTTATGTCTGGCTTAATATTCAATTTTATTGATTTTTTCCAAAGAACCAGCTCCTGATTTCATTGGTCTGTTCTATTTTTTTCTTTTGTTTCTATATCATTTATTTCTCTTTTAATCTTTATTATTTCCTTTCTTCAGCTGATTTTAAGTTTTGTTTGTTGTTCTTTATGTAGTTCCTTTAGTTATAAGATTAAGTTGTTTATTTGAGACATTTCTTGCTTCTTGAAGTAGGCCAGTATTGTTATAAACTTCCTTCTTAGAACCAGTTTTGCTGCATCCAAAGGTTTTGAATCCTTGTGTTTTCATTCTCGTAGTTTTCATGTAATTTTTTATTTCTTCTTTTATTTCCTGGTTGAGTCATTCTTTGTTTAATATCATGTTATTTAATCCCCATGTATTTGTGGTCTTTCCAGATATTTTTTTTTCTTGTGGTTGACTTCTAGTTTCATAGCATTGTGGTCAGAAAAGATGCATGGCATTATTTTGATATTCTAGAATTTGTTGATCTATTCTGGAGAACCTTCCATGTGCAATTGAAAAGACTATGCATTATGCTGTATTAGGGTGAAATGTTCTGAATATATCTCTCTAGTCCAGTGTGTCATTCAAAGCCATTGTTTCCTTGTTGATTATCTGTTTATGTGATCTGTCCATTGTTGTAAATAGGATGTTAAAATCCCCTACTATCTTTGTATTATGATCAATTGGTTCCTTTATGTTTATTATTAGCAGTTTTATGTATTTGGGTGTATTATGTATGTTGGGTGCAGAAATATTCATAATTATCATAGCATCTTTCTTGATTGTTCCCTTTATTATTATATTAAGTCTTTTGTCTCATTACAGTCTTTGTTTTAAAGTCTATTTTGTGCATTATAAGTATTGCTACTCTGGCTTTCTTTTGATATCCACTGGCATGATATAAGTTTCTTTATCCCTCCACTTTCAATCTGCAGGTGTCTTTAAGTCTGAAATAAATCTCTTGTAGGCAGCATATAGATGGGTCTTGTTATTTCAGCCATTCTGCCACGTTATGTCTTTTATTGGAGTGTTTAGTCCGTTTACATTTAAAGTTATTTTTGATAGATATATATTTATTGCCATCTTATTACTTGTTTTTGTGGTTGTTTCTCAATATTTTCTCTGATATTTGTCCTTTTCTTTCTTGTTTTGCTGGTCTTCTTTAGTGATATATTTGGACTTCTTTCTCTTTCTTTTTTGCATACTTATTAGTGGTTTTTGATTTGTGGATACTATTAGGTTGTTTGCCACTTCTTCTGCATTTAGCAGTATATATTAAGTTGATGGTCATTTAACTCTGAACCCATTATTTACTCGTCTCTTCCCCACATTTTGGTTATGTTTAAAGCCTTTATTTTGTGAGTTTTTTGACTGGTATTTTACAGAAATATTCATTTTTTCTGCTTTGGTGTTTCCTACCTTTATACTGTCAGTTTTGTTTTTTCTTCCCATTCAAAAATTTCCCTTTAATATTTCTTGTAGGTTTGGCTTAGTGGTTGTGAACTCCTTCAGTTTTGCTTGTCTAGGAGACTATGTCTCCTTCTATTCTGAATAATAGCTTTGCTGGATAGAGTATTGTTGGCTGCAGGTTTTCCCATTCAACACTTTGAATATATCAGGCCTCCTTTTTCTGGCTTGAAACGTTTTTGCTGATACCCTTATGGAGTTTCCTTATTATGTAACTGTCTTCTTTTGTCTTGACTTTGTAAATATTTTTTTTCTTTATCACAATATCTTGCCATTTTAATTACGATATTTTTTGTTGTGTATCTGATTTTGTTGCTTTTGTTAGTGATTATCTGTGCCTCCTGGATCTAGATATGTATTTTTTCCCCAGATTAGGGAAGTTGTCAGTTATTACTTCTTCAAATAAAGTATCTGCCCCCTTTTCTCTCTCTTCTTCTGGGACTCCTATAATACTAATGTTGTTACATTTTATTGAGTCACTGAGTTATCTAAGTCTATTCTTCTTTTGCATAATATCTTTTTCCCTCTTTTGTTCAGCTTAATTACTTTCCATTGCTCTTCTAAATCACTAGTTTGTTCCTCTGCATCTTCCATCCAATTGTTTAATCTGTCTGTTGTGTTTATCATTTCATTTATTGTACCCTATATCTCCGGTATGTTATTCTTATCTCTGTGTTAAGGGTCTCACTCATGTCTTCCATTCTTTTCTCAAGTGCAGTGAGTATCCCTATGATCATTGCTTTAAATATCCATCAGTCATGTTACTTACATCTGTTCTGCTTGAATCTTCAGCCATAATCTTGTTCTGTTCTTCATTTGGGACAAATTCCTCTGTTTTCTCATTTTGTCTAAGTCTCTGTGCCTATTTCTCTGTGTTAGGAAAGTCAGCTATATCTCCTGTTCTAGAGGGTAATGACTTTATGAAGAAGAGGTCCTCAATGTCTTGCAGTGTAGTGGTGGCCCCTGTTCCTCAGGACCTGGTTTCTAGGAGTGTCTCCCAATGCTGTGTGCACTGTGCTATTGTGTCCTGGTCACCTTATCCTTCTGGCCAGTTATCTGCAGAGGCTTTCTTTGCTTGTTGTGGGCTGTGTATGGTGCCTGGTCTGAATGTGGCATGTTTTAACTAAGTGTGCTCTGATCTGCTTGTGAAAATGGACCTGTCACCACTGCCACAAAAACTGAGACCTCACAAAACTCCCAGGTCAGGAGATGCAGTGGCAGAGGTTTGGGCTGGTTTTTTTTTTTTTTTCAGGGAGGGGGCTTGCCATGCTGGTATTGAGGCAAACATGACTGAGAAGGGAAGTTCTACCAAAGCATGGTGGGGTGGGGCTTGATGTAAGCAAGTCAGGTAGTGTCAAGTTGTGTTGATTCCTTCAGGTGTCTCTGTGCTTAGACTAAGGAGCAAGGAAGGGAAATGTCACTGGCCAGTCCCTTTGTTCACATAGGAGTCTCTTCATTGAACACTGCCTCTCTGGTACACACTGTAAGATCAGCAACTAATGTCCCATTGTGTGCCCCAGGCACTCTTCAGATTATTATTTCCATGCTCTAAGTCTGTGGGATGTTTGCCCTACGTTTTCTCCAAAAGCAGCCTCAATGTCCTCTGAACTCTTCAAAGTCAAGCACACTGACCCTTAAAACTCTAGGCTTTGGGACATGGGTGGCTCATTCAGTTAAGCATCTGACTCTAGGTTTGGACTCAGGTCATGATCTCACAGTTTGTGGGATCATGCCTTGCATCAGTCCCTGTGTTGACAGTACAGAGTCTGCCTGGGATTCTCTCTCTGCCCTTACCCTGCTTGCCTTTTTTCTCAAAATAAATAAATAAACTTCAAAAAAGTAAAAAAAAAAAATCCAGGCTTTAAGCCCTTCTGGTTGCAAGAACTCATGGAAATTGGGCCCTCTCTCTTTCCAAACCAATTGCTATGGGGATTTGTTTTCCCCATGCACTCTCTTGCATGCTAGTCTGTTTCTTAACCTTCTTTGTGACTGCAGCTTTCTCCCCACCACAATCCATTTCTCTCCCAAGCCATGTCTCTGCACTTCCTACCTTTTCCAATGTGGCCTCTTCTCTATCTTTAGTTGTGGAGTTTGTTCTGCCAGTCTCCAATCAATTTCTGGGGTATTTAGGATGCTATGACAGTTATCTAGTTGTATTCATCAGACGAGGTGGGCCTAAGGTACTCTTACTCTGTCCCCATCTCCTCCCCTCTCCCTGAAAGATATATTTTAAAATAAGATCATGTGTATAAGCACAGTATTTCCCCTCAGCCTGTATCGATGCTTCACCTTCTTAGAAAATAGATACTAGGGAAATAAAAAGTAAAAATCTTCCTGGTTGTTTGTCTTGAGGCCAAGGTACCGATTTACTTGCTGTGTCAAAAGAAAACAACGATTCTATTTTAGTTTATCTCCAGAAGTAATCTCAGAACACAGAAGCACACATTTTCAAGTGTGTAAGTTCATTATGGGCTTCCTCATTCAGCCTATCTCCTCTCATACATCTATCTCCATACTTTCTCTTATTTTAAAAATAACTTGAAGAATATCCATCCTAGAACCAAGGTCTTATCCTGGCTCTATATGTCACTTTTTAAATTAAATGTAGTTCATATATCATTTAGATTTCCTTAGTTTTTAACCTTTTGTTCTTTTCTGTTCCAGGAGACCATCCAGGATGTCACATTACATTTAGTTGTCATGTCCCCTAGGCTCCTCTTAGATGTGACAGATTTTCATAACTTCCTTGGTGTTTTTAATTTATTTTATTATTATTTTTTTAATTTTCATTTTAGAAAGAGTGTGAGGGGGAATAGGGGCAAAGAGAGAGAGAATCTAAAGCAGCCTTCGCATTCAGCATGGATCCCAACAAAGGCTCAGCACTGGGATCATTACATGAGCTGAAGTCAAGTTAGATAGTCAGCCAACTGAGCTACCCACGTGGTCCAGACCTTCCTTGTTTCTGATGGGATTGACCATTTTGAAGAGTGTTGTACTTTGTAGAAGGTCCTTCAGTTTGGATTTGTCTGTTATTTTTCTCATGATTATGCTGAGTTTATGGGCTTTGGAAGGAAAACCACATAGGTGAGATGCCATCCACGTCACATAATGTGAAGGGAACATGCTACCTACATGACTCATCATTATTGTTTTTGACCTTGATCATTTGGCTGAAGAAAAATTGGTCAGATTCTCCCACTGTAATGTTACTCATTTTTTATCTTCCTTTTCATACTGTACTCTTTGGAAGGAAATCATTATGCAAGGGAGCCCACACTTAAGGGCCTTAAGTCTAGCTCTACTTTTCTGAAAGCAGAATAGGTAAACAAGTTATATGGAATTCCTTTACATGGAGATTAGTCTATTCTTTCATATTTATCGATGTTTTCAATTATTTATTTATATCAGTATGAACTCATAGATATTTATTTTATGCTCTGGATTATAATCCGGTATGATGTCATTTATTTTGTTGCCCAAAATTGTGCCAGCTTTGACTACTGACAGCTCTTTCAGTTAGCTCATGTGTTCCTTCAACAAATCCATCATTTGGTTTTTTAAACACTACAAGATATTCCATGCTTATCCTATATATTCCCTGCTCCAACTCTGGAATCAGCCACTCCAAAGAGCCCTCATTCTTTTAACTGGAGAACAAAAGAAATCAATATCTGAGTGCTGGGTCTGTTTGCTCCTCTTGGGGTGCAGCATTTTGCAGAAATGCTATCCCATTCAAAATATTAAGAATACTCTCCCAAATAGTATTTATTCTCAACAAACTCAAAATACAAAAGATGTATCTCAAGTCTTTTAGAACTTATTTTAGGTTTTCCAACATTACTACTTCTTTAATAAGATATTTTTCTCTTCTTTTGTAAATCAATACTACTATTCACTTCTCCTAAGTACACACATAAAATTGTAAAGGCATAGTTGAAATCTGATATTTGCTTTTACAAGGTTCAGTCTTACTTCTTCCTCTTATCCATTACTCAGTCTGAAAGAGATGCCATATCTCCCTCCTAACATTTCATTTCTGTTTACTTTATTTGAGTTGATTCTGTCTTGCTAGGACTTTCTTCTTCTCCAGCAACTAGAACTTTAGACAATTGCACACCCAGGGTAAAAGATGCATCATGATTTTGCAAGTAGGTATGGTAATGCTTTCTGAATCATTTCTAGCTCTTCCTGGTGAATCAGAACATTTGGCTGACCTTTCTGGTAGCTGCAGTAGCACGTTTTAGTAATATCTTCAGTAAATGGTCTATCATGAATCTGAGGTCCATTTCCTGGATCCTAGCTGAAAGTTCAGAGCTTAAAATCTTATGAAAATAGCTTAAGCTCCTTTTTTTCTTTTTCTAGATGTGTTATTTTGCTCTTGCTCACATTAGTTTTCATCTGCCACTTTTCTGCAGCCTTGCTAGACTAAATTACTTCCAAGACTGTATTTAATCACTGGCTATACCTGAAGTGATGTTATGTGTGCAGTATCAGAAATAGACCCTGCTAAATATGACTTCACCCTTTCTAAATTAGAGAATCACTTTATATTGCACATTTAGCTATGGGAGAGAAGTGACAGGCCATAAGAATATAGGCATATCCTGATTCTCAAGTTCAAAATGATTGTGCAAAATATTGAAAGTACAAGCAATTTCTCAGAATGGATTTCTGTCTGTATCTATATTGGAAGCATATTATTATATTTTATTCAGCATACATGAGGTCAATGGATAAGAGAAAGTTACAGAAGGAAAACATACCAACTACACCTATTATTTTTAAGTTTGTAATCAACAACACTGGGGAAAATTATCTCAGGCATATATCTTTCTTTCCTTATAATTTTAAGTGAACAGATTAATTCAACAAATACTAATTGAGCATCTACTCTGTGTCACATGCATACTGGAGTTGAGGCAAGATACTGAGCCAAGGGAGAAGAGCTACTTTCCTTGATGCTGGGCCTTGATGTTTGCCCCTATGCATTCTCGGAGCTGAGGGACAACTCAAGAATCTTCACTTGGTTTGGGGCCTCTGCTTTGAGCAAGCCAAAAGGAGCTGAATTTATCCAGCTTTTGAGTGAATTTGAGTGAATCTCAAATTTCTTATTTGTAAACTTGAATACTACCTCCACTGTGTGCAAAGTATTTATTTTAATTTATTTAGGGGTTTTTTTGTTTGTTTTTTTGACTGTCAGTCACTACTTGCCTCACTTTTACATTAAAATATATCGATGTGCAATCATTAACTGCACATTCAAATGTGCCATCTCTGTTGGGCATGAGTCTGCTGAGGTGATATTTTAAATTCTTAAATTTCATGCCAGGCACGACAGCCTCAAAGGGAAGCAAGTGATTACCATGGCATTCAAAGATAGAACTCTGAATGCCACAAGCAGAATGTCACCATTTGCAGTCAGAGCTGAAAGCAATTTGGTAGGTCACATCTTTATTCAAAATTTAGGAATGTAAAATATAACCATATTTTTAATTGGTAAATTAAGCCTGGTATATCTCCGACATTAAAAAACACCCTAATTCTGATTTCCTGTAGAGCAAGTTTTAACAATATGGAACACGAGTCGTGGGTCTGTGTTGTGTGTTAACTTTGGGCTCACTGGGACTGGATAGGCCTCCTTCCAAAGTAAGCTCAGAGTGCTAGCAAAAGTCATGTTTATTCAGAGAATTTCACCAGGTATCAGTTTGGGGTTCAGAAACTTGACCCCAACAGGCAGGCTATCTAGACAAGCTCTGATTCCCAACCCAAGGCAGGATTCTAGGGTGCTGAATGAGAACATCAGGGAGGCCCAGCCCCACCCTTTTGGCATGCAGAGGTAGCATGACTTATGCAACATTTAGGGCACATCTTTATCTTAAATTCAAATTTCACTTTGTATTCTATCTGGCACCCATAGTGAGACAACACCTCTCAGCTAGCAGCAAAAGGAAGATCAAGGAACAAGAGCAGCAGGATAATTGCTCTATCATCCTGGAACAAGGACCTTCAGAGACTACAAGACAAAAACTGTCCAAAGAGAAGTGCCTCCTTGGGCTGAAGGAAATGGAGGGAGCAGAGAATGTCTATGTTCCTTATCGTCTCTGAAAAGTGTAACTTCAGATAAGGAGGCCCACCTCCTGGAACACCTGAACAGCATTCCTTTGATTCCAATTCTTCTTTGACAGCAAAGAGCTTTGGGCTCCCCCTAGAGGCCAAAAAGGGAAGAGTCCTTGCACTCGTTTCCCCTCAGCTGAGAAAAAGATGTTCATAGAATAATCCCTTACCCCACAAAGCAATTTTAAAAGCCTTCAAATAACAGGGATCAGGAAAATTAACAAATGAAGGGCATATCTGGCATCAGTTGCGTCCGTGCTGACTGGCCATTGCATAGTATTTGCGCCATGCATCTGCTTAAATAGTTGTAATATCACTACTGGTTAGGGGAGATAGCCTTATGAAGGTGACTTGGTCATGCATGCAGCTGTCCCGCAATGAAAGGTAGTAAGCCATGACATTCGATCCTCAGCTCACCTACATGTTCTCCAAATCAAGTAGCACTTATACCTACTGGGGACTTGTTACCCTATATTGTGTGATTACATTTGTATATTAAGCAGTTCTCGAGGTCAGGAATGATCTTGTCATCTCCTGGGTCCAGAATGTGGTAGATGCCCCAAAATTGGATCACTTAATGGGTGGAAGACTATGTATACAGTTAATATTTTTTAAAATGACTAATATATGTTAATTTGCAGTAACAAAGGTTGCCCTATGTCTTCTTATCCACCAAATCAACAGCATTTATTGCTTCCTAGAGAGAGAAGATAATCCCTAAAACAACAATAGAAATGCCATTATTCAATGTTTAGTTTCAACCAGACTCCTCAGAGTCCATTATGTTGGAATCCTGGCTTTCATAGATCCAGAGACAAATTTGGAGATCTGAGATGACCTTCACTATGAGCGATAGTGCATGGCAGATCTGGGATGTGAGAAGAATTCCTCTCTGAACAGGAAGGTTTGTGTGAGAAACTGCATGAAGAGAGAGAGAAGTACAGATACAATTGTCTTTGGTGGTGGTGGCAACATACAGACAATTTTTGGGAAACCTGAGAAAACTGGAAGTGGTGCCAGTTCAGCATAACACACATTCAGACAGAAGAAGAGGGGAAGGAGTGGGCAGGACATAGAAGGATGGCTATCGGAAGTGGAGATGTTATAACACATGTTGGCAAGGATGCGGAGAACCCTCTTATACTGTTAGTGGAAAAGCAAACTGGTGAGCCACTCTGGAAAACAGTATGGAGCTTCCCCAAAAAGTTAAAAATAGACCTATCATATAATCCAGCAATTGCACTACTAGGTATTTACCCCCAAAATACAAAAATACTAATACAAAGGGAACCTGCGCTCGAGTTTATAGCAGCATTATCAACAATAGGCAGGAGGAGCCAAGACAGTGGAGAGGAAGGGAGCTCTGTAAACTCTGTCCGCCCCATTTATCGAACCGAGAAGGATATTACTCTCATCTGCAAGAGCGGAAGGAGAAAATACGGACTCCAGAAAGAATAGAACCTCAAGGATACTGAGTGAGTGAGGGCGAATGGGGGAGATCTGAAAACAGGCCAGGCCGGAAGGGCAGGGGAGACAAGATCCCCAGCTCAACGTGGGGGAAGCACGCGGAGCCCGAGAGACAAAGGGAAGAGACAGGGGAGCGCACTTCCCGGCGAAAAGCGGCCAGGGCTGCGGCTGTGCCAGGCACTAGCAATTCGAACTTGGTTTTGGGAACAGGACCACGGACCGCATTTCCATGGTGCACCTCGCCCCCTGCACGGACTGCACGAATCCCGGGTGCCCACAGGAAAACATAGGGCCCACACCTTTGCGACCCCCAACAAGGAGTTGGTGGCGGGTGGAGGCCTGGGCTCGTGATTAGACTGCAGGAGCTCCCAGCTCATTTCCAGCAGTGCACAGCGCCTTGAGCAACAGCTATCAGAAACCAAGAGAGACTCAGTTTTTTTTTTTTTTCCTTTCCCCCATTGCAATCGCGATCCTGGCTGGGGTGTGGGACTCCGCAATTGAGTCTGTGAAGGTGCTCACTTCACCTCCTGCTGCTCATTTCCCCTCAGGCAGGGGCAGAGCCTCTGAGAACAGCCTCCAAGACCTACCACATCAAACCATGCCCATCCACCAGGGGGAGCTGCTGCTGCTGCTTTTTTTATATGAAAAAATTTTTTTCTTCACTTGTTTCGTACTGAGTTCTTTGTCATTATTACCTTTTTTTCATTTTTCTTTACTCAATTCTTTTAAATTTTACTCCTTATTTTCCTTTCTCCTTTCTTCCTTACTTTTTCGCCTTCTTGCAACCCAGATATATTCTCCTGTATCTCATCCTTACCTCTCCCCTAAACTGGTCATACACTTTTAAACGGTCTACTGTCCTTTGTTCTCTGACGCCCTTTTATATATTTTTTTCTTTTCTTCTTTCTCTTTTCTTTTTATTTTCTCTTCTTCTCTTCTTTTCGTCTCTTTCCCTCCCATTTTCTTTCTTTTCTTTCCCCCCCTGTAATGTGTTTCTTTGTCTGATTTGTCTATGTGTAAGTGTGCTTCTGTTCCCTCTGTGTTTGTCTGTCTGTTTCCCTTCTTAGGACTACACCAAGAAACAAACCAAAGTGTGCAAGAAGGTGAGTCCCAAATATTGCAGAGTAGGGAAATAAAATACTCACAGGCACAACAACAGAAACTGAGAGACATCATTAAGAGAATATTTCCTGAAAAGGCAGGCCCTGGACAGTCAATAAGCCTCCTTTAA
>NC_043708.1:116245065-116247196 GCF_006229205.1 Suricata suricatta | reverse complement strand
GACTGCTCTTACAATGTTTAGGTAAGTTCCTTCTATTCCGACTTTCTCAAGGTTTTTATTAAGAAAGGGTGCTGTATTTTGTCAAATGCTTTTTCTGCATCTATTGACAGGATCATATGGTTTTTATCCTTTCTTTTGTTAATGTGATGGATCACATTGATGGATTTGCAAATATTGAACCATCCCTATAACCCAGGAATGAATCCCACTTGATCATGATGGATAATTCTTTTTATATGCTGTTGAATTCGATTTGCTAGTATCTTGTTGAGGATTTTTGCATCTGTATTCATTAAGGATATTGGTCTGCAGTTCTCTTTTTTGGCTGGGTCCCTGTCTGGTTTGGGTATCAAGGTGATGCTGGCTTCGTAGAATGAGTTTGGAAGCTTTCCTTCTATTTCTATTTTTTGGAATAGTTGGAGAAGAATGGGAATGAGCTCTGCTTTAAATGTCTAGTAAAATTCCCCTGGGAAGCCATCTGGCCCTGGGCTCTTATTAGTTGGGAGATTTTTGATAATGGATTCAATTTCTTCTCTGGTTACTGGTCTGTTCATGCTTTCTATCTCTTCCTGTTTGAATTTTGGCAGTGCATGCGCATTTAGGAATTTGTCCATTTCTTCTGTGTTGTCCAGTTTGTTGGCATATAGTTTTTCATAGTAATTCTGATGATTGCTTGTATTTCTAAGGGATTGGTTGTAATAGATCCTTCTTCATTCATGATTTTGTCTATCTGAGTGCTCTGTCTTTTTTTTCTGAGGAGCCTGGCTAGAGGTTTATCGATTTTGTTTATTTTTTCGAGGAACCAACTCTTGGTTTCATTAATTTGCTCGACTGTTCTTTTGGATTCTATGTTGTTTATTTCTGCCCTGATCTTTATTATTTCTTTTTTTCTGCTGGGTTTGGGGTGCTCTTTCTAGTTCCAGTAGGCTCTCTGTTAGTTTTTAAATTTGCGCTCTTTCTAGTTTGTTGAGATTGGCCTGGATTGCAATATACTTCCCTCTTGGATTGCCTTTGCTGCATCCCAGAGATTTTGGATTCTTGTATTTTCGTTTTCATTGGTTTCCATATATTTTTAAATTTCTTCTCTAATTGCTTGATTAACGCAATCATTCTTTAATAGGGTGGTTTTTAACCTCCACATTTTTGGAAATTTTCCAGACTTTTTCCTGTGGTTAATTTCAAGTTTCATAGCATTGTGATCTGAAAGTGTGCATGGTATGATATCTATTTGTTTTTACTTATGGAGGGCGGCTTTATGTCCCAGTATGTGGTCTATCTTGGAGAATGTGCCATGTGAACTCGAAAAGAAGGTAAATTTCCTATCTTTCGGATGCAGAGTTCTAAATATAATTATCAGTTCCATCTGTTCCAATGTGTTGTTCAGGTCCATTGTTTCCTTAGTGATTTTCTGTCTGGTTGATCTATCCATTGCTGTCAGTGGAGTATTAAAGTCCCCTGCAATTAGCACATTTTTGTCAATAAGAATGTTTCTTTCTGTGGTTAATTGCTTTATGTATTTGGGTGCTCCCGAGTTAGGTGCACAGATATTTATAATTGTTAGCTCCTCCTGATGGAGAGATCCTGTAATTATTATATAATGTCCTTCTTCATCTCTTGTTACTGCCTTTTCTTTAAAGTCCAGTTTGTCTGATATTAGTATGGCTACTCCAGCTTTCTTTTGGCTTCCAGTCGCATGATAGATATTTCTCCATCCCTTTACTTTCAACCTGATGGTGTCTTCTGGTCGAAAATGCATCTCCTGTAGACAGCAAATAGATGGGTTTTGTTTTTTGATCCATTCTGCTACCCTGTGTCATTTGGTTGGAGCATTCAGTCCATTTACATTCCATGTTATTATCAAAAAATGTGGGTTTAGAGTCATTGTGTTCTCTCTAGAATTCATGTTTATAGTGGTGTCTTTGGCACCTTGTATTCTTTGCAATCTCTCCCTCATAGAGTCCTTCTTAGGATTTCCTGTAGGGCTAGTTTGGTGGTCATGAATTCTCTCAATTTTTGTTTCTTTGGGAAAACCTTTATCTCTCCTTCTATTTTGAAAGACAGGCTTGCTGGGTAGAGGATTCTTGGTTGCATGTTTTTTCTGCTCATCACATTGAAGATTTCCTGCCATTCC
>NC_043708.1:116192367-116244965 GCF_006229205.1 Suricata suricatta | reverse complement strand
TGAACTGAGAGTTGAAGGGGAAGGGGGAGGGGGGAAAAGAGGTGGTGGTGATGGTGGAGAGCACTTAAGGGAAAGAGCACTGGGTGTTATATGGAAAACAATTTGACAATAAAATATTATGGAAAAAAAAAGAAAAAAAAACAAAAAAAACCAATATGCAAATTATGGGAAGAGCC
This sequence comes from Suricata suricatta, assembly GCF_006229205.1. NCBI lineage: Eukaryota > Metazoa > Chordata > Mammalia > Carnivora > Herpestidae > Suricata > Suricata suricatta. Next base: position 116,244,789 of record NC_043708.1, on the reverse strand, counting down.
TGAATGCCCATTAACTGATGAATGGATATATATATACATGTATATATACATACATATATAATGTAATATTACTCAGCCATAAAAACAATGAAATCTTGACATTTGGAACAACATGGATGTAGCTAGCAAGTATAATGTTAAGAAAAACAAGTCAGAGAAAGGAAATACCATATGATTTCATTCATATGCAGAATTTAAGAAACAGACAAACAGAGGCAAAAGAAAGAGAGGAAAATAAAAAAAAAAGACACTCTTAAATATAGAGAACAAACTGATGGTTATCAGAGGGGAGGTGAGTGGGAGGACACTAAATAAGTCATAGAGATTAAGGAATGCACTTGTGATGAGTACTGGGTTTTGTATGGAAGTGTTGAATCTTTATATAATATGCCTGAAACTAACACTATTTTTTAAAATTTTATTTAAACCCGAACTAGATAACATACAGAGTAGTAATGGTTTCAGGAGTAGAATTTAGTGATTCTTCACTTATATATAAGACCCAGTGCTCATCTCAAAATTGCCTTCCTTAGTGCCCATCACCCATTTAGCCCATCCCCACTGCCCCCAACACCCATCCAGCAATGCTGTTGGTTTCCTGTATTTAAGAGTCTCTTATACCGCATCAGGCTCTGTGCTGACGGCTTATAGCCTGGAGCCTGCCTCAGATTCCGTGTCTCCCTCTCTCTCTATTCCTCCCCTGCTCATGCTTTGCCTCTGTCTCTCTCTCAAAAATAAGGAAACATTAAAAAAAATAATCTTTTATGGTTTGCCTCCCTCTCTTATTTTCCTTCCCTTCTTCTATGTTCATATGTTTTGTTTCTTAAATTCCACATATGAATGAAATCATATGGTATTTATCTTTGATTGACTTATTTTGCTTAGCATAATATACTCTAGTTCATCCACATTGCTGCAAAGGGCAATATTTCATTCTTTTTGATTGACAAGTAATATTGCATTGTATACCACATTTTCTTTATCCATTCATTAGTCAATGGACATTTGGGCTCTTTCCATAATTTGGCTATTGTTGATAGTGCAGCTATAAACATCGGTGTGCATGTGCCCCTTCAAATCAACATTTTTGTATACTTTGGATACGTGGTAGTGAAATTGCTAAGTCATAGAGTTCTATTTTTAACTTTTGGAGGAAACCCCATACTATTTTCCAGAGTGGCTGCACCAGTTTACATTCCTTCCAGCAGTGCAAAAAGGGTTTCCCTTTCTCCACATCCTCACTAACAACTGTTGTTTCCTGAGTTGTTAATTTTAGCCATTCTGACAGGTGTGAAGTGGTATCTCACTGTGGTTTTGATTTATATTTCCCTGATGTTGAGTGATGTTGAGCATATTTTCATGTGTCTGTTAGCTATCTGGATGTCTTGTTTGGAAATGTGTCTATTAATATCTTCTGCCCATTTCTTCACAGGATTATTTGTTTTTCGGGTGTTGAACTTGATAAGTTCTTTATAGATTTCAGATACTAACCCTTTATCTGGTTTGTCATTTGCAAACACCTTCTCCCATTCTGTCTCTTGCCTTTTAGTTTTACTAATTCTTTCCTTTTTTGTACAGAAGCTTTTTATCTTGATGAAATCCCAATAGTTCATTTTTGCTTTTGTATCCCTTGCCTCTGGCGACATGTCTAGTAAGAAGTTGCTGTGACTGATGTCAAAGAGGTTGTTGCTCATTTTCTTCTCTAGGATTTTGATGGTTTCCTGCCTGATGTTTAGGTCTTTCATCCATTTTGAATTTGCTTTTGAGTATGGTGTAAGAAAGTGGGTTAAGTTTATTCTTCTGCATTTTGCTATCTATTTTTCCCAGCACCATTTGGTGAAGAGACTGTCTTTTTTCCATTAGATATTTCTTCCTGCTTTTTCAAAGATTAGTTGGGACTACACTGTATGCTACCCAACTGGAATTTAAATAAAAAGGTTCTTAAAAAAGGAAGTGAAGATTTTACACAGGAATAAACAATGTACATTCACATGTAGGAATGTCTGTATCTTTTGAGTACCTTAAGTACAGAAATAGAGAATCTCAAAAGGTCACACTTGTGCTTAAAGGTCAGGGTGGGGAAGGGATACAGCACAGCAAATAGGACTCCACAGACAAATACCCTGAAACTGAACCTCAAGAGTGAGTGCATTTGGGGGCACCTGGGTTTGCTTGGCTATTGGTTAAGCGCCAGACTCTTGATATCAACTCAGATTGTGAGCTTGCAGTTGTAGGACTGAGCCCTGCATTGGGCTCCTGCTGAACATGGGGTTCTCTCTCTCTCTCTTCCCCTCCTCCCTGCTTTTGAGATAACTGACTCTCTCAAAATAAATAAATAAATACATAAATAAATACATAAATACATATTTTTTAAAGAGAGTAGGTGCATTTGGTTCCTTGGTTACTGTACAAACAATCACAACCTAGGTGCTTTAGAACAACAGAAATCAATTCTTTCACAGTTCAGAAGGCCAAAAGACTGAAACTGAGATGTCAGCAAGACTGGTTCCTTCTGGAGGCTCTGAGGAGAACCCGTCCCGTTTGGCTCTCCTATCTTCCGGTGGTTGCTGGCAATCCTTGGCATTCTCTGACTTATTGATGCATTACTCCAATCTCTGTCTTCTTCATCTTCACACAGCTTTATTCTCTATGTGGCTCTTACATCTTTCTCTCCTTTAACTTATAAAGATACCAGTCATTAAATTTGGGGTCTATTCTAAATCCAGGGTAATTTCATTTCAAGATCCTTAACTAATTACATCTGAAAAGACCTTACCCCAAACAGGTTACATTCTGAGGTTATAGGATGATGTGAATTTGGGGAGCGGTGACACTCTTTAATCCTTGACAGTGAAATTAAAGTTTAGCATCAAATGCTGGGGAAGTTAAAGGCTTGTTAATAGGGGAGACACCAGTATATAAGATGAGACGACAAATAAAAAATTATTATTTAATTGGGTTGTAAATGCTTTTACAATCATGTTTTACAGTGTTCATTTTCTAGTCATTCCTTTACTACTAATTTTAAATGACATAGGCATTATGTCATTTGTAGTCTTTAGGCCTAATAACATCATTGTAAAGGGATCAGGGATAAAATGTGCATGAATTCAAGATAAAAGAATAAACACAAGGGTAAGATTCATGTGAAAAAATGCACTTTATTGGGTTCAAGTGGGAATTCATCTTTCATTAGGTGTCTCTTATTAAAAGGAGTGGGTGTAAAATTATTGAAAATTGATATAGTTTACTAGAAAAGCCCCCAGACCCTATATGCCAATTTTGTAGTGGCATGCTCAGCTCCATTTTCCTCTTTCAGACTATGCATCTCTTGTGTTTTCTGAGTCATGGCTCATGGTGGAATCCCTCATAAATTTCATTGGTGATTCACCGATGGGGATGGAGAATGTTCTCCCTGAGGCTGATCTCATGAAACTATAAAGTAGGGTCTTGCTATGGGAGGCTCTGAGGAGTCACCACTGAGGACCCACACCTGGATGGAGGGGCTGTAGGTCTGGCAGATGGAGCAGACAGACATTCACACTGGCCCTGGCTCCATCTGGGCTGTGGTTTACTTTTGGAAGAAGAAGTACACTTAAGCCAACCTGTCTAACTTTGGTATAGTTATAATTCAGCTTCAGGATCCTCATGTGTTAGTCTAAATCATGCTTTTACATTTTAAATCACCTTTTTAAATTGGTTATAGTGATATAGACCCACAGCTAATATTCACTGGCAACTTTTCTCAAGTCTGTAAAATAGAGACATATAAAGACTAATTATAAGTTAAAACCTTAGAAAGTGTCCCTGAACTAAGGTAAGCCAGCTGTGGAGATGTGGAGTGAAGGCTAGAAAATAGAAATATTTTAGAAAGTTAAATATCCAGACCTCAATTCTATATAAATTGAGTCCCAAGAGTAAACCCTGGTATCTCACAATTCCCCAAGCTTGGCACATAAACTAAATTGTAATATATAAAAATTGTAATATGAATCATCAACTTTGTCAAAGAGAAACACCTCCAATGTTTTAAGACAAAAATATGTTTCCTAAGAATAATGTTTAAAACATAGTATCAAAATGGCACCAGTCCTTTTTAAATTTATGGATAGTTTTTAAAACAAACATTTCAACATTACTATTTTCATTATGAGTTTATATAGTAACTTTACTCTCAGAAATTCAAATATGAATGGAATGAATAAAAATATATGACTCAAATTTTCCTTTCAAATTGAGTTCATAAGGGAAATCACATACTTTAGACTTAAAAAGTCATGCAAACATCCTATTAGATACCTTATTTTTTCAGAGAATGAATCGGAAATCCAGTAAAGAGTCCTTGGAGAATACACTAGTTGTATTAGTACCTAGACATATTATATTTAATTGGCTACTAGATACAATGGAGCTCCCTTTGGTTCAACCATGAACTGAACCAAGATTCATGTCTTCAACTCCATGACTCTTAAGAGTCAGATTCAAACGATGGATTTCATCAATTTCAAGTCACCATAAGTTTATAAATAAAAATAAATTCAAAGTTACCCAATTTAAGGCTTTAAATTTTTTTAACGTTTATTCATTTTTGAGAGAAAGAGAAAGACAGAGGATGAGTGGGGGAGGGGGAGAGAAAGAGAGGGAGACACAGCTTCCAAAGCAGGCTCCAGGCTCTGAGCTGTCAGCACAGAGATGCAGGGCTCAAACCCACAAACCAAGAGATCATGACCTGAGCTGAAGAAAAGCGCTTAACTGACTGAGTCACCCATGTGTCCCAAGGCTTTAAGTTCTACTAGAAGAATTTAAAAAATTACCATGTTAATACAATTTAAATAAAGATATCTTTTTATTTCTGAATATCCCATTTTTACCATTGTAGAGTGGGTCTCACTTTGGGCTGTATGTTGTAATAAGTTGAAGAATTGGACTTCAGGGACCCACCAGTACTTTCTGCTATCATTGGTTTGGTGGTGGGTGCTGGACACCACTCTTGTTTGTCAAGTGCCTCAGCTGGACTATGTGAGCAGCCAGAGTTTAGAAGCAGTGGTCTAACAATTCTCTTCTTTCTGAAGCACAGCGATTAAGTTCAGTGCAAAAATAAATTCATAAAGTGGGATGAAATGGGCAGCATGAACTATCTATGTTTATATATATTACCAACATAGAAATTTGCTTTACTTCACCTGCACTTAAACTACTAAACACACACACACACACACACACACACAAGCATGATGCACACACAGACACCTACCACTGCCAAAAACAGTAGGTTCCCACTAATGTTACTCTCGCAAGGATCACCAATCCTTTCTCTAGGCCTTGACTCTGTTTCTTTAACCCCCAAACAAATCTTAACATTTTATATTCTGTCCTAAGATCACCTTTTCCAATATTTCTGTTTTAGAAAAGGGCACTCCTATGTTTCTAGTAGCTTAATCTAGAAACTTCAGAAATCAGTGCAGGGAAGAATATCAGGTTTGGGGATTTGGTGTGTACAGGACTGGTCTGCTTCTGCCCTCAGGATGTGAAGTTTGAGGACAGGCTACTGCTGAGTCAGGAGCCTCCAGAGCATTATATGCTATTGCCACACATGGAACACCACACGGATGGCTTCCTATCTCATCTTCCAAGTCAGTTTTATTCTACAGCCAATGAGCTCTCTCCAGAAGATAAATATGATCATGTTCTTTCCACTTACTACTCATCAATTTCTTTGCCATTGAAAGAAAATGCACAATCATTAGCCATCATGACATATAGCACTCCATGTCTGATTTTAGCCCCAAACACACTATTCCTTTCACAGCCCACATTCTGCACCACCTGCCAGCTATATTCCTCATTATGAGTATCACTGCATCCCTGAACATTCTTAAAATATTCTACTTGTTATCTGGGCAATTTTTAAAAGAATTAGATTATCACAGATGATACAACTATAAACTTAAGAAGAAAAGATGTAGGGGTGCTTGAGTGCTCAATCAGTTGAGCCTCCAAGTCTTGACTTTGATTCAGGTCACGATCTCATGGGTTTGTGAGTTTGAGTCCCTTGTTGGGTTCTGAATTGGCAGCATGGAGCCTGCTTGAGATTATCTGTCTCCCACTCTTTCTACCTATCTTCCCCTTTCTCTCTCAAAAATAAATATTCTTTTAAAAGAAAAAAAGGTTTAAAAAAAAGCACACACTTTCACACATGCCTTCAGTATACTTAGTTGTGAAAAAGAATGAAAATTGAGGGGCGCCTGGGTGGCTCAGTTGGTTAATGGCCCACTTTGGCTCCGGTCAGGATCTCACAGTCTATGGTTCAAGCCCTGTGTCATGCTCCATGCTGAAGCTCCGTGTTTGGAGCCTGGAGCCTGCTTCTGATTCTGTGTCTCCCTTTCTCTCTGCCCCTCCCTTGCTCAAGCTCTCTGTCTCAGAAATAAATAAACATTAAAAAAAAAGAATGAAAATTGGCTTGATAGAAACATATCAATGGGTTGAGTACATTCCTGCATCACTACAATTTACTTAAAGGTGCAACCCCAAAATAGAGCAATGTCTTGGAAGAGGTGGGATATCAGGTTCCTACTACATTAATTTTGAATTATATCTAACTTTTGTAAAAACAAAGAAAAATAAACCTTGAAGGTCAGAGAGAATTTGAAGAAGCATTTCTTCCTGAACACTGTGACTGAATGCACGTAGACTATGTAATATAAATATTGGCCATTGTTACTCTTCACTCACTTCCGAAGGGGGTGAGTGGAAAGGATTGAATATTTCTCTAGAGTTCCAGGAATGTTTGTTTGAAACATTAATTAGCACAGTGATAGGTAATTCACATGTGGACAATAAAAGTAATCACTGAATAGTGTTACCAAGCAACCAGGAAAGATAGAAGGTCCTTCATCAAGTGTCTGAGAGCTATAGACCCAGACGTAACTCAGTGAGGATGCTTGAAGCATGAAACATGAGGTGTGGAGCACAATTCTATTATTAAAGTTAATCAGACATCAGCCTCCAAAGAGTCTATGTGAAATCCTTGAAAAAGGGGGAAGAGAGAGAGAGAGGAAATTGCCTGTTTACATCTATTGAAAACATCTAATATATCCCAGGTGGCACTGGGGGTGGGGGCAAAATCAAATCAAAACAAAAAAAAATAGGAAAACCTCTGCTTAAAGGATACTCAATTGAATGTAAACAAAAATATTACAGAATGGATAAGTTTTGCAACAATTGTATGCAAAAAGTTCTTTTCTGGACACAAAGAAGCACTTTTTATACACTATCTGTACCTTGCTTTTTGGGTGAATATACTGAAGGTCAATTTCTTTTTATTTTACTTCATAGTTTATTTAGCCAGTTTGTTACAATAGTTTAGTCAATCCTATTATTGGATATTTGGGCTATTTTTTATATTAATGCTATAATGAATAACCATGGAAATATGTTGTTTTGTATTTGTTGATGTGAATCTTGAAGTGACAGTCCCAAAAGTGCAGTAGTGGATAGAAAGGTAAATCCATCTGCAATTTTGTAAGATTTTGCCAAATTCCCTTCCATTTACTGTGTGATTCTCCATAGTCCTGCCAATAACAGAGTGGGTTGTTAAATTTCAGATTTGTGCCAACCTAGTGGGTGAATAATGGGTAACTCATACATTTTCAATGTGCATTACTTTTGCTATGCTATGAGCATCTTTGCATGTTCATGTGTTTTGCTCCTGGCTTATGCTATTTTTTGGTCTTCTCTCAGTTTTTAAGTTTATTATATATTAAGAAAATGAGTCCCTTTGTGTATGATATGAACTGAAATTTTTTTCTCTAAATTATTTGTCTTTTAACCTTCTCCATGATTTTTTGTCATGCTTTTCTTAATGTAGTTAACTTACCAGTCTTCTCAAATTTGAGTTATATTTAAAAGGCTTTCCATTTCTAAATTATAGAGCCATGCATCCATGTCTTCTTCCAGTACTTGAATACTTTCACTTTTAGATTTGGATTTTTAATTCATTTGGATTTTATTTTGGTGTATAATATTAGATAAAATTGTGTAGTTATTATTTTCCATATCCCTTGATTCTGTTGTAACAATAACTCCCATACCTTCCATTGTTTCCAAAGTTTTTACTTAATAAGTGTCCAAGAAACAAACTCCTCTGTTTCTAAAGTATTTTCGTCTCCCCAAGAATCTGTCCCTTCCTGTGACAACTCCCCCTGGAACTCCACACTTTCTAGGTTCTTCTCCCACTCCCTCACTGAATCACCTTGAAGAGACTGATAGTAGAAATCTGGATATAGCTGCTGAAGCTTCAGAAGGTAGTGAGCAATGCATTACTGAAACCTGGAGGAAGGAAAATCCTTGCTATGTAGTGACAGAAATATTAGCAAAATATATGGTAGTGTTCTGGAAAGCAGAACTTGTAAGTGATGAACTGGGTTGTAAAGCCAAAGATATTTTCATGCAAAGTATTGAATTGCCTCCTGGAGTGAAAGACGATGATCCTTTTTGAGCTTGATTTGTCCTCAACTGTGGGAGAACAGAGAGACTGTAGACTGCAGAACACACCTAAAAAACCTGCTTTCAAATAAGAAGTCTCTGGTGTTTATTTGTTTGCCTTCTTCAAATCAATTATCTGGACTCACTTGCACCTGCCAATGCTGAATTTGGCAGACAGAACCAATACCGCCAAATTGTGTCACCACTGCAGCTTATAAAAGATGGGGGTTGAAGACTCTGGTCAGCAATCATTATTTTTACTTCCCCCAGAGCACTATTGTTTGGCAGCTTTCTGAAGAATGATTTTTTTTTAAAGTAAATGAGTCAACTTTTTATTTCAGGCTTATCTCTACATTGTAAGGTTTAACTTCAGAAAATTCACACAGAATTTTCATTTGTATTTTCTAATAAGTATTTGCCATTCCTGAACAAATTGCATCAGAGGTGGAGATGACTGAGACCTCCTCCTGTAACTAATTCTTCAGAGGCTCAACAGCTTTGAACTATCAAGCCAAGAGAACAATATCCCATTGGATATTCCTTTTTGCTTTTCTGAAGATGAATTGTGGTTTTATTTCTCTTTCTATTCTGTTCTATTGGTCTATTTGTCTATTTCTGTAATGGCACCATATTATTTTGATTACTGTAGCTTTGTAATGTCACCTGAAGTCCAGAATTATATGCTTCCAAGTTTTTTTTCCAACAAGTTTCGTATTTCCTGAGAGGGGGTAGTTTCTATAGAGGCAGAGTAATAAGCTGGACATTGGTGGGAAATAAGAAATGTACTTTAAAAAATTTTTTACATTTATTTATTATTGAGAGACAGAGCACTAACAGGGGAGAGGCAGAGAGAGAAGGAGACACAGAATCCAAAGCAGACTCCAGGCTCTGACCTAGCTATCAGCACAGAGCCAGATGCAGGCTGAACCCATGAACCATGAGGTCATGACCTGAGCTGAAGTTGGGCGCTCAAACCAACAGAGCCACCCAGAGACCCCAAGAAATGTACTTGAGAAATCAGACTTGACTGATTGAAATCTCAGCTCTGTCCCTTTCTAGCTAAAAAAAATTTCCTAAGCTTTCTAAATGTTAAGTTTCTCATTCATAAATTTGGAAGAATATCTATTTAAAAAATAGGAATATTAATTGAGTCTCCACACAACCCAGACTCTGCTATGAACCCTTCATTTGCATTTCATATGTTTCCCTGATAGCTAGGGTAGCATCACTACTTCCTTTCACATCAATTTGCTTTGGCTTTTGGACCCTTGAACTTTTTTTACTATCCATTTCAGTACCCTGATTCTTCCTGTTGATTGTACCAGTATATGTCTCAGGTCCAGACTTTAAGCTACTTTTGCTTTGTTGGTCCAATATACAAAGATATGGGTTCCCAGGTGATTTAATGTAATATTTTTTCTCATGAATCTAGGATTTTGAAATATTTTGGTGTTTAGGTTGAAAAGAATCATCTGTTCAACAAGTATCACGGAGACAAATGGATATCTACATGCAAAAGATTGAAACTGGACCCCTACTTCTCACCAGGCACAAAAGTTAACTCAAAATGGCTCATACACTTAACAGTAATATCCAAAGCCATAAAACTCTTAGTAGAAAACACAGACGTACATCTTCACAATGTTGGGGTAGGCCATGAGTTTTTACATATGACATCAAAGCATAAGCAATAAAGAGAAGACTGATAATTGGACTTCATCAAAATTTAGCACTTTTGTGCTTTAAAGGGAACTATCATGAAGTGAAAAGAAAACCAACTGTCAGAATGAGAGAAAATTTTCACAAGTCATACACTTGTCCCTCCTTTACTACCTCTTTTTTTCTGTTTTATTGAGATATAATTGTCATGCATCATTGTATAAGTTTAAGGTACATAACAGAATGATGGGACATATATGTTGTGACATGATTACCACAATAAATTTAGTTAACATCCATCATCTCATATGATACAAAAAAAAGAGATGTATTTTTCCTTGTGATGAAAAGTTCCAGGATCTACTCTCTTAGCTACTTTCCTGTATATCCTAGAGCAGTGTTAACTACAGTCATCATGTTGTATATTACATTACCAGTATTTATTTATCTTATAACTGGAAGATTGTACCCTTTGACCACTTTTATCAATTCTTTACTATGTCTTTTTGTCATAACTAAATATGCTCTAGAATATCAGTTTAAGGCCTCTAATTATTTTTGTAATAATTTTTTGTATCACATTTTTAGTGATTATTGTAGGGCTTACCATACATACACATAATTTATTAGAATCTACATTAAATTATACTAGTTAATTATAATAATCTATGAAAACTTTACTTCTGTAAGTGTGATTTACTCTTTTATGTGTATTATTATTATACAAATTACACCCATGTACATTACAAACCCAACAGTACATTGTTATAATTATTGCTTTGTAGAATTTTATGTCCTTTAAAGAAGCAAAGAGAAGGGGTGCTTGGGTGGCTCAGGTGGTTGAGCATCCATCTTGGGCTCAGGTCAAGATTTTGGGGTTTGTGAGTTTGAGCCCTGTGTCAGGCTTTCTGCTGATAGCTCAGAGCCTGGAGCCTCCTTCGGATTCTGTGTCTCCCCCTCTCTCTGCCCTTTCCATGCTCATGCTCTATTACTCTCTGTCTCTCAATAATAAATAAAAACATTAAAAAAAAGAAACTAAGAGAAGAAAGAAGGGCAAAAATATATTTATAGAGTTTAAATATATACGCATATATATACACAAAATACTACATAAAGTAAGGAGATATATATTTTATATAACAACTATTTTTAGTTACTTCATTTTTTTCTTGTGGATTCAAGTTACCTTCTGTTGTCATTTAGATACTACAAATCAGCTTCATTCCCACCCTATCCTGCATGTTGTAATTGTCCAATACATTACATTTTTATATAAGTTAATACAGTTAATAAATGAGGTTTTATGCAAGTGATTTTAAAACAATTAGAGAAGAGAAAAATAAATATATAATTATAGCATATTTTATTACTACCTACATTATCTTTACCAACACTCTTTACCTTTTCATGTGGACTCAAATTATTTTCTGGTATAACTTCCCTTTAGTCTGAAGAACTTCCTTTAATATGTCTTATAAGGCAGACTTGCTAGCAATGAGTTCTCTCAGTTTTTGTTAATGTCTTTATTGTCTCACTTACATTTTTGAAAGATAGATTTTTTTTCTTCCAAAACTTTAAATATTTCCTCTCATTGCTCTCTATCATCTCTGACTTCCTTTTGTTTTTAATGTTTGTTTGTTTCTTTGTTTATTTATTTTTTTATAGAGGGTAAGTGGGGAAGGGGCAGAGAGCGGGGGAGAGAGACCCAAGGAGGCTCCACGGTCAGCGTGGAGTCTGACGCAGGGCTTAATTCCATGCAGAGTTCTTTGTCTTCAAAAATAAAATTTTGAACTTGGAGTTTATTCAGCTTCTTGGATGTGTTAACTAGTGTTTTTCATTAAATTTGGAGGGTTTCAGCCATTATTCTTTGAATATTTTTTTTCCTGTTCTTATCTCCTGGTATTCCCCTTATGTTTATGTTGATGTACTTATGCTGTCTCACTGTTGTCTAAGGCTCTGTTCATTTTTTTCTTTTTTGTGTGTGTGTTCTTCAGTCTACACAATCTCTGTTGATCTAGCTTCAAGTTTGTTGAATCTTTCTTCTGCCAACTCAAATCACCTGTTGAGCCTCTTCAGCAATTTTTTCATTTCACTTATTGTATATTATTTTTACTCCAGCATTTTCACTTAGTTTTTTAAAAATAATTTCTTTTACTTCAATGTTTTTACTTGTTTTTCTAAAAATAATATCTATCTCTCTACTGATAGTCTCTTTTTGATGAGTCTTTATTCCATATCTGTCTTTAGTTCTGTCAACATACTTGTAATAACTACTTTCCAAACAAGACCCAGTACTTTCAAATAATCAGTGCCTTACAACCACTCCAGGAGCCTCCAGTGAGACAGTGAGGGCTGGTGGCCATGACAGACAATGTGGTGCAGATGAAGGGCAGAGACCTCTGAATCAAGGATTACATGGGTTCCCTCAGGATGGTCATGTATGGTTAAATTTAGCATCGGAGAAAGGCCTGTGGTAGATTCAAGACTAAGACCTCCAAAGGGAAACCCAAGGTTAAGTGGATAGCTTTAAGGAAACAAAAAAGTCATGAAAATTCCAGAGCCTTTGGAACCCACAGCAAATTTTCCTAAGACAATTTGTTTAAAGAAGGAGATAAACATGTGGCTGTAAGGAAAATCAGCAGACCAAGCAGCCCTGAATCTCAAGCTGCACCACAAAGGCTGCCTCTTCCCCCACCCAGCTGGGGGTGCCCTGGGCTCAGGAGGTGATCTCTGTCTTTACTCTGGTGATCCATTTCTATGTGACATTCCTTTCCTGACTCCTATAGCAAACAGCCAGCATACTGGAGAGAGTGTGGACATCAGACAGAGCAAGGCAGAGAGTTTCAATAATGCTGCAGATCTGCTTTTGGGGCTCCATTAGCAAACCAGTTTTGCTAGGATTGGGAACTTGTTTCAGTCTGGGATCATTCAAACTGCATCCTTCTCTTTGTTGCTTTGTAGAGAGGAATACCATGAGCAGGTCCTGGAAAAGGATGACTGGAGACCAGCAGTGTTTTGGGAGATGGTGACCACACCTGGAAATGCCTGGTTATGAACTGCTGTGTTGATATGGCAAGTTGTCAACAATAAAATCCAATTCGAAAGTAGTTTTATCTGTATTTCTTCTCTGTACATGATTTTAAAATTACCTGTAGGCAGGCGTTATATCTTCTGACCTACTTCCTTTGTGGATTCCTTGTGGATTTACTTCCTTCTCAACCCCTTAAAGAATCCATCAGTGGATAGATCTGTATTATTTGCCATACGCCCTAACATTTTTCTTTATGTCTATATAGTCCCTTCACCTTCTTTTATTCTGCAAATAGAATAAACAGATGCTTTCTTCCAAACACCATCCTGGGGAATTGGGGAAACAAAATGGAGTAAAGTCTACCTTAAACTCTAAGTGGGGATGAGCCTAAGGAAGAAGAAATCAGTCTATGTATGCAGGACTACAGAGGTTAAATGAAATACATGCTACCTTTGAAAAGGAAAAATAGCTTTTTCCAGCAGCAGCAGCCACACCGTTTTATTTACAGGTGACTGCTCCACATCATTTTGTAGCAGTGCTGAAAAACTGATTTTATAATAGGAAGGGAGTAGGGTAGATAAATGACTGCAGAGGCCTGGGTTTCTCCAGAGCAGATTAGCCCTATTTCAGGTGCCAATGAGTAATATGCTTGCAACTGGTTTTGTGTTCTATCTTCTAAGGCTCACATGCCAATTGCTTCTGTTAACTCCATCACATTGGACAAGGGGCCAATTTGGAAGGCTCAATATTGATTATCCAAGATAAAAATGTGGGAAGAACAAATTGGGAGAAGCTTGTTTGTGGAATTTATTTTCCTGTGTTCTAAAACATGGAAACATCAAAAGGGAGGAAAACAATAATTTTAAAAGAATTTCCCCTAGATAAATTTGTTAACTGAATGGCTAAAATACAAAGCAGAAAATATTTTTATATTAGATGCTTGGAATTTTGAGATAATCTGAATATTAAGAATTGAAAAATCTATAAATCACAAAGATTCTATTTGTATAATTACAGCCATTACCAAGTGCTACGGTCTCAGTATCCTGTTATGGATAAGGGGTTAAAGATTTAGATCATATCAAAAAATAAATAAAAATAAAAAGTGAAGAGAATTGTTATTGACAAGTCCTTTATGGCTCCCTAGTATCTGTACAAGCTTGAAGTGGACAAACCTGGATCCTACTCCCAATACAGCTCACGGACATGCTAGTTAAACTTAACATTACCTCAGATCTATCACCTCTAAAAAGCAGACATTAGCCCTGCTTCTCTTGAAGATTTGCTGTGAAAAATAAAAGGAGTTCAGGAAGGGAGAGATTCCTGCATGGAGGTACATATTCCTTGCAGACTATCTCCTTTTTTAAAAATAATTTCCAACACTTTCTATTTCTAATTCCATGAGTTTGCAATTAGACCCAGTGTCTGAGAGACCAAAATCTTACTTAAAATTGCTACTAATTATAAAAGTGGTTTTCCATAGCATTACTTTTATGATTTTATCATCCTTAAGTAAGTGACCAGGGTCTGAGGTGAGGACTTGTGTTTTTCTCCATAGTTTCTCAATTCCTCTGCTCCAGCTGCTTCAGATCTTGGATACCCAGCCAGCCCAAAACAGTTCTATCTCTGAATGGCTTTAAAGTACTTATCTCAGCCCTTCCTTCTCTATGGTTTCCAATTTAGAAAAATAAAGCAGGGTCCTGTTTTAGGTAAAACAGCTGAGGGATCTGATAATAGCAGTTTATTTGTTTTAAAGGCAAAGGATGATTTAACAATGATGAAAATTATCCCTGAACATGTGCATTAATCCTTTCCACACTTGGCAACTGAAACATAAGAGTTGTTCAGGAAATATAAGGGGTATTTGGCAAAGCTGACTAGAAGTAGGCAGGCAGCACTGATGTAATCTTAGGGCAAACAATCTCAATAACAAAATTTACAAAGACTCAAGAGATTGATGGTTGCCAGGGATCGGGGGTGGGGGGTTTGGTGAGTGTTTGACAAAAAAGAGATAGGATAGGGGTGCCTGGGTGGCTTAGTAGGTTGAGCAACTCGCTCTTGATTTGGGCTCAGACCATGTCAGGGTTTGTGAGTTCAAGCCCCGTGTTCACAGACTCTTTGCTGGCAGTGGAGAGCTTGCTTGGGATTCTCTCTCTCCCCCTCTCTCTGCTCCTCCCTGGTTCTCACAAACGTGTTCTTGCATGTGCTCTCTCTCTCACTCAAAATAAATAGATAAGCATAAAAACTGGGGTAGCATGAGGGAGTTTTCTGGGGGTAATGGATCAGTTCTTTAGCACACAAGCTAAAACTCAGAACTGCACACCCACAAAAACATACACTTTATGTAAATTTCCACATAATGATAATTTTTTAAAACCACCAAATATTAAAAGTTGAAGGATTCATCTACACCATTGCTAGCCCATGGTGTCAGGCACCCAATATTTTGCATTTTGACAAGGATAGTAGATCACAGGCCTGAGTCAGGAAACCAAGACTGTATGAGGCTTTTTGCTTCCATCCAGTAGCAGGGCCACAGCTGACTGAGTTAGCCCTTCAGCACCTCAGCTTCTTTGTCTTTTTAAGCTTATGTATTCACTTTGAGAGAAAGAGAGAGGGAGAGAGAGAAAGAGAGACCGAGAGAACAGGGGAAGAGCAGAGAGACAAGGGAGAAGGAGAGAGAGAATCTCAAGGCTGCTCTGGTGCTATCAGTGCAGAGCCCAACATGGGGCTCAATCTCACTAACTGTGAGATCATGACTGAGGGCTACTTAAGAGTTCGATGTTTAACCGACTGAGCCTCCCAGACACACCAGACCAAGTCAGCTTATTATCTCTCAAAGCAGTTGTCCTGGACAGCACATGGTCTTTGGGCTTTTTCAGGCTTTGTTTAATGTAGGCTGTCTTTTCCAGTCTTGCCCAGGGTAAGGACTTAATCAAAGCCTGCAGCCAAGACAGCCAAGAGGACTTGGTGATTAATATATAAGCAGGTGCTTGGTGAGACTATATCTCAGGACTTTTCTATGGGTAAGTAATATGAACATAGAATCCATCATCACAAGGGTTTTCCATTGATAAGTTGAAAGCACGGAATGAGGGATTTCTTTTTCTCGTTCTTTTAGATATGAAAGGCTATAACGGCTGTTTTCATTACCTGTCCCAACATTCATACTTACTAGCTTCCAGTATATCAGTCTGAACCTAAACGGCTTTTAAACATGTCTTTATAAGTGAGGCCTCCTGCCATTTGCTAGATGTAACCTATACTGTTTGCTTCTTGGAATTCTGAAAAATTTTGTGCACTGAAATTAAAATGCATCTCTAAGCTGTATATGGGCGGAAAAAAAGAGAAAATTAATTTCAGAATTTGACTTATATCTGTTTTCCAAAAGCAAAGCATTTAACACTGATTCTGTTCCTGTAACCAGTTGGTAACTGATATATTTAACAATGGGGAAGGAAGCAGCAGAAGCTTTTTTATCTTTTTAGATTTAGTGGAAAATTTCAAGCATGTATAAAACCAGATTGCAGAGAATAGTGAACCTCCCCATTAAGAACCCATGACACAGCTCCAACAACCATTTCAATTCTGTTATTCTTCATTTAGTTTTGCTATTTCATCTTCCCCTTACTACATTTTCTGGGCAAGTGCTGGTGTATTTAAAAAAATTTATTTTAAGTTTATTTGTTTATTTTGAGAGAGTGAGCATGGGAGGAACAAAGAGAGAGGGAGAAAGAGAGAACCGCAAGCAAGATACATGCTGTCAGCACAGAGCCCAATGTGGGGCTCAATCCCATGAACTGAGGAATGGTGAGATCATGACCTGAGCTGAAATCAAGAGTTGGACGCACTCTGGGCTGGTGTATTTTAAGAGGAAATCCCATTTCATTCCACTTGTAAATATTTTAGTAGGTGTCTTTACGGGACAATGTTTTTTCTTTGTTTAACCTAAGCATAACATCACTGTCATAACTAACAATATTAACATTAATTCCTCCTCATCATCTAATGTTCAATTCCTGGTGGTCTAATGAAAATGACGTTGAACAGTTGAATTGTTTGGATCAGGATGCAGGTATATTGTCTACACACCTCCTGGGTCTCTCTTCCTCTAAAACATTGCCTCATCACTTTCTGTACCATGTGTTTGCTAAAGAAATTGCATCAGTTGTCCTGAGATTTTTTTTTTTTTTTTTGGACACTTTGGATTTGACTTACTGCTTCCTCCTGGTTTTGTTAAAGAAGCTCCTTGGTTCCTGGTGTATTCTGAAACTGATAGTTAGATTAGATATACAGAGAGGGTGACTTAGACTAAAGTTCTGCTTTTTGGTAAAAAAAAAATACTTTATGAGAGATGTGAGTGCTTCCTCTTGCACCATCTCAGAGGCAGATTGTGCCAGGTTGTCTCTTGTTTTCTAATACTAAGAATAAGAAACAAGGTCAATTGGTGTTAGCTTATTTCATCCATTGTGAAGTCCTCTCAGCCTTTCACTTAATGTTTTTATCAGCTGTTGATGTTGCCCGGTTCCATTATTTCACTAGAAATCACAAAATGTGATTTAAAAAATGTTATCTTTCCTTCTACTTTTATTAGCTGTCATTCTGTTATAAAGAATAACTTTGTTGGGGTGCTTGGGTGACTCAGTCAGTTAGGTGTCTGACTTCAGGTCATGATCTCACAGTTTGTAGGTTCAAGCCCCAAGTCAGGTTCAGTGCTGACAGTTCAGAGCCTGAAGCCTGCTTCAGATTCTGTGTCTCCCTCTCTCTTTACCCCTCATTCGCACTCTGTCTCTCTCTCTCTCTCTCTCTCTCTCTCTCACTCTCAAAAATAAACAAAAAATTATAAAAAAGAATAACTTTATTTCATCAAATATAGTCTACTCAAGACTTTATTGTTTCCTAGTAATTATAAATTTCAGAAATTTTATGACTTTATGAGATTCACATTTGACTTTCTTTTCTTTTTGGTCAAGACAACTTCATGAATAGTGCTGTATTACCAGCTTTAAAAATAATTAGCTGGTTCCATAGCATCTTCCAGATTAGGTGTGGTTGTTATGTTGGTGTTCAGTATTGTTAATGCATCAGTATGCACTGATAAGTTTATACAGAGTGAATGCATTTTAGTCCCTTTCCAGTATAATACTTACTGATGTTCAAATTGTTCTAATTTTGGCCATGAAGAGACTATATACGTTGTTGCTAATAGTCTAATGTTCCAGATTCATCTCAACAATTCCTGTCCCAGGCTGGAATCTGCCATTTCTCCACGAGCACTGATATCTTTTGCTAGGAAATGTTACTCAAAGGTCACAATAAGGATGTTAGAGAGAATTGTTACTAAAAGAGAATTGGTCTTTATTTTTAGACTTTTAAGTGGTCAGAGGTAGGAAATATATATATATATATATATATACATTTTTATTATTTCAAATTATTTTATTATTTCAAATTATTTTATTAATTCAAATTAGCTATATGTAATTTATTTTACACACTTTTATCTTCTTTCTTTCATGCTAATAAACCATGTTTTCAAATACTCCAAATTAATCACCCATTTGTTTCATCTTATAACATGCAGCCACCACTGTTAGAATACAAATACAATCATCACCAACATTATTACTGAAGATATTTTCAGTTATTTTTTCCTCTCCTTTTCTTCCATTTTGTCCTTGAGAATATATAGTCAAATATTAATATATAGTCAAATAACTGTATTTTGAAGTCTTTGTGTAGTTATGTCACCAAAGAGATACAGGTTCACTTATTTCCTTTTGCTTTCAGTGTATAGGTACTGTCTTGTAAATTTAACTTTGATTTATGTTTACATGAAATATATTTATGATTACAAAGCCCAACCTATGAAATAAAATACTGTATAAGAAGTCTGGTTTCGTGCTCGCTTCGGCAGCACATATAAGAAGAAGTCTGGTTTCTATCCCCACTCCCTTTACCCTATATTCTTTCTTCTCAAACATGTAACCAGTTAAAATATTTTTGGACTTTTCTTTTCATTGTTTTCTATATGTATTCTTGTTTCCCTTTCTTAGACAAATGCTAGCACATTATGCCATCATCCCTTTTTTTCTCCATTTTGCTTTTTTTTTTTTTAAACTTAATTCTACATCAGGTGTTTGCAAGCTATGTATTGCCTGCAGGCCAAGTCTGGTTCATTGCCTATCTTTATAAATAGTTTTGTTGGAAAACAATCACAATCACATCCATTCATTTACATACTGATGACTACAGTAGCAGCGTTGAGTCTATGCAACAGAGACTGTATGATACACAAAGCCAAATATATTAACTATCTGGCCATTTGTAGAAAAAGCTTGTCAATATCTGATAACCAATCCACAGCAACGTGTTCCTCATTCCTGATTACATCTGTTTATTAGTGTCTGTGGCTGTTCTATCAAATTAGCATACACTTGATGGCTTAACACAATAGAAATGTATTCTCTTGCAATTCTAAGGAGCAAAATTCAGAAATTAGTGTCACTGCACCAAAATCAAAATATCAGCTGGGCTGCACTCCCTCCAGGGGCCCTGGGGGAAGAATATGTCCCTTTCTTCTTCCAATTGCTGGTGGCTGTCAGCTTCCTTAGCTTGTGGCCACATCACTGCACACTTCACGGTCAGCATCTTCAAATCTTTCTGTTCCACCTTCACACTGCCTTCTCCTCTGTGCATGTGAAATCTTTCCAGACTACCTTCTTATAATGTTACATAAGGATAATGTACTTCTCAGAAGATCCTTAATCACATATGCAAATATTTTCTTAATGTATAAAATAATATTTATAGGCTCCAGGGGTTAAGATGTGGATGTGGATATCTTTCTTTGTTTCTTTCATTTTTTTTTAAAGGATGATGACTTTAAGCCTTCCATAAACTGTGGTACTCCACTGTATGGGTGTATCATAACTTATTCAACCAATTCCCTTTTGGTGAACACTTTGTTATTTCCAGTCCTCAACCTCATTAATAATGTTGCAGTGAATAGCCTTATGTTAAAATCTTTCCATATCTTTTTGCCAACATATCTTTGGGATAGATTCCTAGAGGTGGGATTGCTAAATTACCTGAAAATGTCCAGGCAATTTTTCTGGATATTGAGAAAATCTGATCCAGAAGAGAGGTACTAAATTGCACTCACAAGAGAATCTTAATTATTTTCCTTTTTAAAATGTTTTATTTATATTTGAGAGAGAGAGAGAGAGAGCTAGTGAGAGAGAGCATGAGCAGGGGAGGGGAGAGAGAGAGGGAAACACAGAAACTGAAGCAGGCTCCAGGGTCTAAGCTGTAGGCACAAAGTCTGATGCAGGGCTTGAACTCACAAACTATGAGATCATGACCTGAGCCTAAGTCTGGTGTGTAACCAACTGAGCCACCCAAGTGCCCCTCACAAGAGAATCTTGATGCTCAAATTGTCTCATTTTTGACTGGCATTGGTTCTGCTTCTGTTATTATAGAAATCTGTCGTAATATTTATGTGCTATATTTCTGAATATCCTGTGAATGCACTATTAATACCATATTAGTAATGGATTCATCATATTACTTGGACAAGATGACCTTGTCCTGATCACACTAATAACTATCATAGAGCAGAATATCAAATAAACTTGCATGAGGAAAGGGGCATGCCTGTATAAGAAAGATCTAGCATCAAAGTCTATATTCTATTGACCACGTTTGACAATTATCACCAGCTGGTCCTGAGTCCAGGATTAAATCAGTAGGGGTGAAGACTGGCTGTTACCTGTTATTTGGTATTCAATGCAAAATATATCTAGATTGTTATTCCTATCACTGAACTGGCTTCTAAAAACCCAAATTTCCTAAGACTTTTAATAAAAAAAATTTTAAGTAAATATAGGTTAGTGTAGTTCTGCTTTGTTTTGGCATAAATATATTTCATTTTCTAATTAAGGTTTCTTACATGTTCACACCTATTTCAGCAAAAAGACCACTAGAAATGTTTCAACCTTGTCATATGGAGAATACTGTAAACTATTCATGAGGTTCTAATTAACTCACTCTGTGGAAATGAAAAAGCTCAGAAAGGTCACGATTCTGGAAATTCTTGCATTCAGTTAATATCTCATTGAGATGAAACTCCCTAAACGTTCAACAATGTCAAGCAAGGTTTAATGGGTGAACAAAGAGCACAGATTTCCTTGTTTCAAGTAGGATCACAGTTCCTAATCCCAGTATTCCTTAGAGAAAATGCCACTGTGGAGATTTTCCAATGCAAAATAAAGTGTCTTTCATCAGTCTGTCACCTGTCCTCTCCCAGTCTTCAGTGTCTAGGCAGCAACTGGCTTAAATGGTTGTGTACTTGGGTGCCTCCTACCCAGTTTCTGGATCTGGCAGTTTTAGAAATGTCATTAGTTATTTTCAAATGAGTTATTTTTGGCAGAGAATTTCTCCCAGGCTTCCCATTTTTAAGATAATATCTTTTCTATCATGTTCAGAATTAGTTTATCTGAATCTAGTGATGGCACAGCATACTACTGGCTGCCCAGTGGCATAGCTGGCAGAGATAAATATAGAGCAGGACATTTTTTAAAAAACTCCAACTTTTTATAATAAAGTTATTTTTAGTAATTATCATGAAATGAACTACTTGGTCATTGCCAGAAAGGAAATGCAGACAGTAAAAATGTTCTAATACTGAATTATTTCTATATATATATACATACACATATATATAATCTTATCTGTAAACAATTATAATTTTTAAAAATCCAGTTGCCTGACTACATCAGTTGGTAAGAGTATGTGACTCCTGATCTCAGGGCCTTGAGTTCAAGCCCCATGCTGGGAGAAGAGCTTATTTAAAAAAAATGTACAAATGTGTCTTATTTACATGAATATATTTTTGAACAATTGGAAAGCATTACAGTGTTTAACAGTAATAAATAATATTAGACTTTAATAATAGATAAAAATAAACAATCATGATTTTTTATTTTGTTTTTATTTAAATTTCAATTAGTTAAATACATGTAATATTAGTTTCAGATGTATGGTGTAGTGGTTCAACACTTCCTTTCATACAACACCTGTGCTCCTCACAAGTTCCCTCATTAATCCCCATCACCTCTTTAACTCCTCCTGTTATGCCCAAGTTTCCAATATCGCCCCAAAAGGAAACCAGAGACTACCAGGGAGACCGAATCATGCATGCAAAAACAAAGGGCTTTATTATGTGCTTAAGTTTGGGCTCACAGACTCCATCAACCCCCTGGCCATGTGGAGAGAGCCCCGAACATGGTGGCGTAGGGCCTTTTTTAGGAAGGGGGCATTACAAGAAATGACGACACAAGTACAGCGATCCATTCCCTACCAGCTTATCAATACTGGCAGTAGTGGGAGCCAATCACAACATTTAGAGTATCGACCAATCACAGAGTGGGCCCAGGACCCTCGTGTAGGGCGTGACTAAGACCCTCATGTAAGACTCCATCTTTAGGCTCACCCCTAGAAAGGTCAAAGGTGTTAGCTAACCTCTCCTGATTGGGTGCCACAAGAGTTGTCCCTCCTTCCCTGGGCAACGTGCGCCCTTCCATTGGCCAATGATAAGGAGAAGCTGGTACCTTGGCCTTTAAGTACAGGGGAAACCTGAGTCAGACCTGTGCCCTTAAACTCCTACTCTTCTCCATTCTGGTGAACATCAGTTTATTCTCTATGGTTAGACGTCTGTTTCTTGATTTTCCTCTCTCTCTCTCTTTCCCTTTTACTTGTTTGTTTTGTTTCTTATATTCCACATATGAGTGAAAGCATATGGTATTTGTCTTTCTCTCACTGACTTATTTCACTTAGCATAATACACTTAGTTCCATCCATGTTGTTTTATTTTTATTTTTTTTAATTTTTAATGTTTATTCATTTTTGAGAGAGAGAGGAAAAGAGAGAGAGAGAGAGTGTGTGTGAGTGAGGGAGGAGCAGAGAGAGAGGGAGACACAGAATCTGAAGCAGGCTCCAGGCTCTGAGCTAGCTGTCAGCACAGAGCCCGACACGGGGCTCGAATTCATGAACTGTGAGATCATGACCTGAGCTGAAATCGTATGCTTAACTGACTGAGCCACCCAGGTGCCTCCATCCATGTTGTTTTAAATGGCAAGGTTACAGTCTTTTTTATGGTGGAATAATACTACATTATGTAATATATATGTATGTATATGTATATATCTCACATCTTCTTTATCCATTCATCAGTTGATGAACATTTGGGCTGTTTTCCTTGTTCATTTGGCTATTGTTCATAATGCTGCTACAAACATCCAGGTGCATATATCCCTTTGAATTAGTATTAAATATCCTTTGGGCAAATACCTAGTAGTGCAATTGCTGGATCATAGGGTAGTTCTATTTTTAACTTTCTGAGGAACCTCCATACTGTTTTCCAGAGTGGCTGCACCAGTTTGCATTCCCACCAACAGCGTAAGATGGTTTCTCTTTCTCCACATCCTTGCCAACACCTATTGTTTCTTATGTTGCTGATTTTAGCCATTCTGACAAGGATGAGGTGATACTTATTGTAGTTTTTATTTGCATTTTTCTGGTAGTAAGTGATGTTGAACATCTTTCCATGTATCTGTTGACCATCTGTATGTCTTCTTTGGAAAAATGTCTATAATGCCTTCTGCTCATCTTTAATTGGATTATTCATTTTTGGGGTGATGATTTTTATAAGTTCTTTATAAATTTTGGATACTGGCTCTTTACTGGATATGTCATTAGCAAATATCCTCTACTACTCCCTCGGTTGCCTTTTAGTTTTGTTAATTTGTTACCTTCCCTGTGCAGAAACTTTTTATTTTGATGTAGTCCCAATTGTTAATTATGTTTTTGTCTTCCTTGGCTCAGGGAGCCTATATAGAAAAAAAGTTGTTATGGCCCATATCAGAGAAATTACTGCCTGTGCTTTTTTCAAGGACTTTCATGGTTTTAGGACTCACATTCAGGTCTCAAATCCATTTTGAGTTTATTTTTGTGTATGGTGAAAGAGAATTGCCCAGTTTCATTCTTTTGCATGTTGCTGCTCAGTTTTCTTAACACCATTTACTGAAGAGATTGTATTTTTCCCATTTGATATTCCTTTTTGCTTTTCTGAAGATGAATTGTGGTTTTATTTCTGTTTCTATTCTGTTCTATTGATCTATGTGTCTATTTCTGTAATGGCGCCATATTATTTTGATTACTGTAGCTTTGTAATACCGTCTGAAGTCCAGAATTATGTGTCCAGGTTTTTTTTTTTCAGTGTTCCTTTAGCTATTCAGGGTCTTTTGTGGTTCCATACAAATTTTAGGGTTGCTTTATCTATCTCTGTGAAAAATTTTATTGCTATTTTGATAAGGATTGCATTAAATGTATGGATTACTTTGGGTAATATAGACATTTTAACAATATTTGTTCTTTAAATCCATGAACATGGAATGACTTCCTATTTCTTTGTGTCATCTTTAATTGCTTTCATCAGTATTTTAGTTTTCAGAGTACAGGTCTTTCACCTCTTTGGTTAGACTTATTCTTAAATATCTTATTATTCTGGGTGCAATCATGAATGGGAATTGTTTTCTTATCTTTCTGTTGCTTTATTATTGGTGCATAGAAATGCAACATATTTCTGTACATTGATTTTGTATACTGCAAATATATTGAGTTCATTTATCAGGTCTATCAGTTTTTTGGTGGAGTCTTTGGGTTTTCTTTTTTTTAAGTTTATTTATTTTGAGAGAGAGAGAGAGAGAGAGAGAGAGAGAGAGAGAAGGGAAGAGAGAGTGAGAAGGGAAGAGAGACAGGGAAAAAGAGAGTTCCAAGGAGGCTCTATGGTGTCAGTGCAGTACCCAATATGGGGCTCAAACCTACAAACCCATGAGATAATGACCTGAGTTAAATTCAAGAGTCAGACACTTAAATGACTGAGCCACCGAGATGCCCCTGGGTTTTCTATGTATTTTAATTTAAAATATCTTATACTAAACCAGTAATATATTTCACATGTGATCTAAAATTTGCACTTAAATGAAATTTGTTTCAAACACAAAAACATACAGTGGTCATGAAGAATGATAGACTTAAAGTAATTCAATTTTTTAATCCTATATACACTATTTTTTTTTTAAATCTACTTTTGAATCTATTGCTTCCAGGCAGGAGTATGTAGTTTACTATAGTTGGAGACAAAGCAAGCTCAAATTATTCTCAATCAAACTTAATTTCAAAAGGAACACATGTTGCTAGGGCCACATGTGTCAGATCACAGCATCATTAGGAGTTTTGCAAATTTACTTCCATGTAAAACATGCTTATTAAAGTATGTTATTAAAATGTGTTAAATTGAATATTTTGTAGATATTATTATAATTCAGCAGTAAATATTTAGATCACTAGTTCTTGACAGGGTGTAATTTTGTTCCTCAGGAAAGTTTTGGCAACATATGGACATATATTTATCACCACAATATAGTGGGGGGTCTTTTACTGTGAGTGAGTGGGGAGATACTAGACACCCTACAATGCAGGGGACAGCTGATTTCCCATCACAAAAGAAAGAATAATCCAGATCAAAATACTAAGGGTACAATGTTGAGAAACCCTGGTTTAGGCAATATGCCTAACCAAAAGATGCTTTCAGACAGGAGTATGTTACTATTAGGATTGGTTAGATTTACTGGCACATGGTAATAAAAACAAACTTTTCATCAATTTTATTATTGTTTTCAAGTTACTGCCCGAAGCAGGGATACTTTCTGCCCCCAGCCTGCATCTAGCATTATCACTATAGTTGCCTATCCCAATGAGTAATAAAACTCATCTCTATAAAGGCATCAGATAAAAGCCACATGTCCTGGCCCTCATTGGTATAGGCATTGTGACTAGGTAGCTCTATGATTGAATTCTAGCGGTTGAGTTGCATGAAGAAAGGTTGTATGGCAGCTTCCAAGAAAGCTTGTGAACGGCATCTGGTAGGCACCCTTTGCTCACTTCCTTCTCTATATCTCATCTCACAATCTGTTGTGTGGAATGCGTGTGTGATGGCTTCAGCATAATTTGCCATTTTGGAGAAATTAACGTGATAGCTTTGCTGAGAGGGTAGTGAATCGGTAAGCTAGAAGGAATCTGTGAGGCTAATGGCTATATTGGTCCAGGATTTCTGACCCCAATTACACTCACATGAAGGAGAAATAGGCCCTGTCTTGTTTAATGCAAAAATTAATTAGGAGTACCTCTTCTTTTTCAGCTGAATCCAATCTAATCAGATACCAAACGTAACTACTTCCAACAGCAGAATTGGTTCCATTGGCTTGTTGGAATGGAAGTTTGGACCTATCAATCAATCCTCAACTGCTGCTCTAGTTATGGCTCAATGTCATCCCTAGAGAAAATTTGCAGCCAGATTCAGTACCTGCCAGTCAATACTAACCTCAGCAAACTCCCACAGTCAGGCATTCCATGCAAACATGTTTTTTTTTTTTAATTTTTGTGATACAGAGACAGACAGCGTGAGTGGGGGTGGGGGCGTCAGAGAGAGAGGGAGACACAGAATCTGAAGCCGCACAGACCCCGACACGGGTATTGAACCCACCAACCGTGAGATCATGACCTGAGCCGAAGCCGGACGCTTAGCCGACTGTGCCACCTAGGCGCCCCCATTCCATACAAATAAAGCAATTTATCAGAATTATTCAAGTACCTGCCATAGGAATAGCATAAAATATAGTAACAGATAAAGTATATTCTAACTGACTGCCAAGGACTTACGAATTCAGCTGCACTTTTAATCCAAACTTGAAATAAATTGTAAATCCTACTTTTTATCTTCCCAAATATTTGGATTCTTTTATTATTTTTATTTATTTAAAACACTCTCAACTATCTATCTATATGTGGTTAACTGATTTTCAATAATGGTGCCAAAGAGGAAAGAACAGTCTTCCAACAAATGTAGCTGGACAAACTGTCTAATAACAAGCAAAGAATGAGGTTGGACCCTTACCTCACACCATATTTTAAATTGATTCAACATGAGTTAATGACCAAAATATAAGGGATAAACTACAAAGCTCTTTAAAAAAGAGGGGTAAATCTTTATGACCTTATGTCTGGCAATTAATTCTTAAGTGTACATTAAAAGCACAATAAACAAAAGAAAAAATAAAAACAGAACTTTTTCGAAGTAGAAAATTTTATTCATCAAAAGACATGATCAAGAAAGTGAAGAGACAACCCATAGAGAGAGGGATAGTATTGCAAACCATACACCTGATGAGGTACTTATACTTACAAAAATAAGGAATTCTTGCCCCAGCAATATAAAGAAAAATAACCCAATTTTTAAAAAGTGAGCTAAAGATCTGAATAGACATTTCTCCAATAAAGCTAAATAAATGGCCAATACACATATAAAAAGATGTTTAATATGATTAGTGATCACAGAAGTGCAAAGAAATATTACAATGAGTTACCACTCCACACCCACTGAGAGGGCTAGAATAAAAAAGTCAGATGACAAATGTTGGTGAATATGTGGGAAACTTGGAAATATTTTATACTGAAGGTTAGAATGTAAAATGCTATAGCCACTTAGAATTTTTTTAACTTTTATTTATCATTGATAGAGAGAGACAGAGCATGAGCAGGGGAGGGGCAGAGAGAGAGGGAGACACAGAATCTAAAGCAGGCTCTAAGCTCTGAGCTGTCAGCACAGTGCCTGTTGCAGGGCTCGAACTCACAACCATGAGATCATGACCTGAGCAGAAGTTGGATGCCTAACCGACTGAGCCACCCAGGTTCCCCAATAAAATGGTATATCCACTTTAAAAAACAATCTGGAAGTGTATCATATTACTTAGCAATTCCACTTCTTCATAACCAAGAGAAATGAGAAAATGTTCACATAGAAACTCGCACGTGAATGTTTATAGCCTGATTATGTTTAAAAGCCCCAAAATAGAAACAATCCAAATGTATATTAACTGATGAATGAATAAAGAAAAATGGCATAGTCATACAATGGAGTAGTATTCATGCATAGAAAGGAATGAAACATGGGACAAGTATGGACCTTGAAAACATTATGCTCAGTGAAAGAAACAGTCACAAAAGACCATATATTATATGATTCCATTCTTACCAGTAGAGAAATCCAGAGACAGAGAGTAAATTAGTGGTTGCTAAGGCTGAGGGTAAGGTTCTTGGGTGGAGATAAGAGCTTGAGAGATGAGAGGAAAAAGATATGGGGTTTATTTCTGAGGTGATGAGAATGTTTTAAAGTTGACTGTGATTATTGTTGCATAATTTTATGAGTGCACTAAAAAGCATTGAATTATACTTTAAATAGGAGAATTGTATGGTATGTGAATTATTTCATAACAAAGCTGTTAAAAATATGTGAATGGCAAGCTCATAAAAGGATGCTTACCCTCATTAGTCACTAGGGAAATGCAAATTAAAATGACAGTGAGATACCACTGCACACCAATAAAACACCTAAAACTTGAAAGACTGACTGTCAAATGTTGATGAAGATACAGAAGAACTGACACTATCAGGTACCAACTCACTAAATGAATAAAAAATATACTCTTGCTCTGAACTCTTAGATTACTTTTTAAAATTTTTTATTATTTTTTAAAATAGTTTATTGTCAAATTGCTTTCCATTTAACACCCAGTGCTCTTCCTCACAGTGCCCTCCTCCATTAACACTACCTCCCTTCCCCCTCGCCCTCTCCCTTGAGCCCTTAGTTCCTTTTCAGTATTCAATAGTCTCTCATGATTTGCATTCCCTCTCTCTTTCCCCCTTTCCCTCCCTATGGTCCTCTGTTAGGTTTCTCCTGTTAGACCTATGAGTACAAACATGATATCTAAGATTACTTTTAAACATTTTTTTAAATTACTGAACTTAATTTTCTTTAAAAAATAGTCTGGCGGTGTTTTGAAATGTTAAACATACACTTGCCAAGACAAATTGAAGAATTTTTGTTTATTTTAATTTTTTAAATGTTTGTTTATTTTGAGAGAGAGAGAGAGAGAGAGAGAGAGAGAGAGAGGGCAAGAGCATAGGAGGGGCAGAGAGAGAGAGGGAGAGAAAGAATCCCAAGCAGGCTCCACTGGTTTCAGTGCAGAGCCTGATGTGGGGCTCCATCTCATGAACCATAAGATTATGACCTGAGCCGAAATCAGGAGTCAACTGCTTAACCAACTGAGCCACCCAGGAGCCTCTTGAACATAAATGCTTATCGCAGTTTTTCAAGCCCTAAAGTGGAAATGATCTAAATATCTATTAACAGATTAATGGATAAGCAAACTGTGGTATATTCATATAATACAACACTATTCATCAATAATAAGCAATATATGTGGTATAGACCACAACATGGATGAATCTCATAGTAAATATACTGAGTTAAAGAAGCTAGATTAAAAAAAAAAAACACAGATTATAATTCCAGTTACATGAGATTTTAGAAAATACACACTAATCTCTAGTAATGGAAAGCAGCAATTTTCCAGGGACTAGGGGCTTGGGAAGATTCAATGAAATGTGCTGGAGAGGAAGATTTATAAAGGTGTACAAAGATTTGGGAGCCCAATGAATATATTCACCTTTTTGACTGAGTTGATCACCTTACAGGTATATACATGTTAAAATTTATGAAATTTTATGCCTTATATGAGTAAAATTTACTGTATGGTATATATGCCTCAATTGTTAATTTATTAAAAAGAAAACAACTGTAAGCTGATTTTCCTTTTGTATATTCTCCCTCTCCTGGAATGGAATCATGAGATTCTGCTGAAAAGCAAGCTCCCGAAGTCTTTTTTCTCAGCTTGTTGAAGATACTGGCCCTAACTCAAAGCCTAAGATGCTTTTTTAAAAAGTCTTATCTGAATCAAGTAATTTCTACTGTTCAACTTAGATATTGTTTGAACACATACACAAAGAATAAAATGCTTCAACAGTTGGATACTGAATTTCTTTTTTATAAATATAATTTGTTGTCAAATTTGTTTTCATACAACACCCAGCACTCATTACAAGTGCCCTCCTCAGTGCCCATCACCCACTTTCCCCTCTCCCCACCCCATCTGAATTTCTATTTGTCACTATTTTTCATTAAAATAAGTTAATCCATATTGCAACAGGGATCATTGGATAATGAACAACATGCTCCTATGAGTTGCAGCATAGTGTACTGTAAAAATCACATGGATAGAAATGAGAAGACTAGATTTCTGATTAGCGCTCCCAGCTTTGAAAACTTGAATGAGACATTTAAACTCATTTGTCTCAGTTTCTTCTTTCATAAAAAGGGAGATAAATTTTTCTTGTTCTGCTTATCATTTTTGATCAGTTGGAATAGCATTTCAACATAATGGACGATTGCTTTTCCTATATTATTTAATAGATAAGATCTTTTGGAGTTATGTATTAATTATCAAGAAATAGGTAAAATACTATATAAATATAAATTGGAGCATTTATTCTAAAACTAGAATGATTTCAATTATTCAGTTAATATTTAAGGAATTCAACGTGTGCTACATTAATTTTTCCTTCCAACTAATCATATATGCTTTGTTTCTCCTCCTCTCAAACCTTCCTTTAGCTGTGCAGTGTTCCTTTATGCAGTCTAACAATCATCAGCCAAAGATCTTAAAATAGAACCCAGCTTCAGCACTTTTATCATTTCCCCTGAAGTGTCATATGAGCAAAGAATTCACTGAATAATTGTTTCAGCACTTGGCACCATGTCACCAGTGGTTTTGAATATGCAACTAAATCTTTGCAAAGCTGCAATTAAAAAAAACCCTCAAAATCTTGCAGAGTACATTTAGTACCACTTTATTTTACAACTGGAATAATAAAATGTGAGGGAAAAATAATGCAATTATTGCAGTGTTTTATATATATAATGTGTTATAGTTTGTATAGAAGCTTTTATCTCAAAAGGTACATAATTACATTTCAGTACAATATACATGTCAATGACACTTTTTACATGACACTTACCTACTTCCTAAAAGTTATTAAAATCTAGAAGGCATTCTTTTACAATTAAGAAAATTACACAAATTCTCTCTGGTCTTTGCATAATAACAATTAATGGGAAGAAAATGTACCAAAAAGGAAGATAAGAGTTTTGCATCAAGGAAGAACACAAATATTGAATTTAATATCAGACCCCCTCCAGCAACAAGGCAGTTTAATACTAGTGTGTTTAGGGAGGTCATATCTGTGTATGACGTCAAGTCCTGCAAAGCTGTGCAGGTGTGCTCACCTCAACGTGTTGCCATCTTAGATGACACTTTCCACAGACATACCAACAAAAAAGGAAAATAGTCTAAACCTCATTTCTGGTTTTGCAATAATTATCATGTCAATCGTGGGTCTGGTGGTATAAAAATGGATTTCAAAGGAGCTTGGTGCAAATCTTAATCCCATGTAATGGGCCCACTTCCATAAATCAGGCCCAATAATTCCTAGGAGCCACTAGACAATATTTTTAGAAGAAATTGGCTATCAAGATTCTATTTTTCAGCTTTCCTTTCCTTCACTGTTCAGACCACACCCATCAATCAGCTTCTCTTCCTGGGAAATCCAATCTAGCATTCTCAGCAGCAAGGCCCCTTTGTGAGGAACTGTGGTGAGTAGAATAATGCTCCCTACCTAAGATGTTCATGTCCTAATCTCCTAAACCTGTGACTATGTAGCCTTTCATGGCAAAAGGGACTTTGTATGTGTGACTGAGTTATGGATCTTAAGATGGGGAAATAATGATGGAGGGCCTAATTTAAGCACCTGAGTTATTAGAAGAGGAGAACTCTTCCTGGCTAGTCAGAGATGAGACAATTGGAGAGTCAGAGAGATGCTATGTTCCTAGCTTTATAGATGAAGGAAGAGCCATGAGGCAAAGAATTAGGGTGTTTTGGGGAAGCTAGAAAGGAAAGAAATCCATTTCCGCACCTTGGCTTTAACTGAGACCACGATTGTAGCCCTGGTAGACCATTTTGTACCTCTGACCAACAGAACTATAAGACATTAAATTTGTGTAATTTCCATATTTGCAGTAATTTGTTATAGCAATAATAGAAAACAGATACAGCAGTTTTCACAGACCCATAGTGTTCATGAACCATAGAGAAGCAACCTATGTGTCCAAAAATAGATGAATGGTTAAAGAAGAAAAGACATACACATAGACACACACACACATATACAATGGAATATATTTTTACTCAGTCATAAAAAGGAATGAGATCTTGCCATTTTTGACAACAATGGATGGACTCAGAGTTATTATGCTAAGTCAAATAAGTCAGATAGAGAAAGAAAAATCCCATTATCATTTCACTTATATGTGGAATCTAAAAATAGAACAAATGAACATACAAAACAGAAACCAATTCACAGATACAGAAAATAAACTGTTGGTTACTTAGGGTACTTGGTGGACAGGTAAAATAGGTGAAGAAGATGAAAAAGTACAAACTTCTAATTATAAAAAAAAACAAAATAGGGATTATAGTCAATAATAGTAAAATAACTTTGTATGGGGACAGATGGTAACTAGACTTATTATGCAAATCATTTCATAATGTTTAAAAACTCAGAGACGCTTGGGTGGCTCAGTTGGTTAAGTGTTCAACTTCTGCGCAGGTCATGGTCTCATGGTCCATAGTTTTGAGCCCCACGTAGGCTCTGTGCTCAGAGAATGGAACCTGCTTTGAATTCTGTGTCTCCCTCTCTCTCTGCCCCTATCCCACTCATGACCTTTTCCTCTCTGTCTCAAAAATAAATAAAACATAAAAAAAATTTTTTAAATATCAAATTACTATGATGTCCCCCCAAAACTAATAGAACATTGTATATCAATTACATTCCAATTAAAAAAATAGAAGACTGAGGAAACAAGAAAAATACAGAGTGCCTTCTAAAACTCTAAACTTATTTTCTGCATGTGCTTGTGTATATTATAACAGGAATAAATAGAATGGTTTAATTGTAAGTTTAAAAAATAGTTTTACTTGACAAAATAGAAAGTTGGTGGTTCAATGCTAACATTATTTCTACAAAAGCTGTTCTAGTGTATGCATTTCAAAAGTTTGTAACCCTTAGTATTAGTTTATAAGACCCAATATTAATTTTTGAATTTTTAAAAAGTTATCCTGTCACTTTGCAAACACATGTAAATACTCCTTTTATCTTCACCTACACTGCTAGAAGCTAGGGATTTAATGGTGAGCCTCCATTAACATCAAATGGTTTGTTCTGACAGAAACACAATAGGTTTACATGTAATCATGCATTTGTTGGAAAAGAAATTTAGTAATTCAGCTGATGAAATGTGGAAAATGCTGATGTGGCCTGGTAAAATCAGGTGACAAGAACAATGGCAACCTGGCTCAGGAGACCAGAGTCTGCAGGACATGGCCAGCTCTGCTTTCCTCTGATCCTTCAGTTCTTGCACTAAACAATGAAGGGCAATTCCATTAAGTACAGCAAATGGATGGTGGGAGGAAAATTAAGTAATTAGGAACATAGAAAATAGAACATCTGGTGAATAACATTACAGCAGTGTTCAAGATCTTTCCTTCAGTTAAGATGAAAAAGAACACATATTTATCTTGACCTCTTTCTTGCCCTAGGTTGTTTCAGATTGTCCAAAGTCTAAGCATCTTGACAGCCATTTTCTAGGGTGTGTGTTAAAAAAAAAATCGTTGATTATAATACCCTCATAAATAAAAAACCAACAACTAAGAACTGTATCATATCAAGCTGCTACTTAGGACAATGTGGCAATTACCTCATAATCTAGGGTTTTTTTTTAAGCTATCAGTGATCATAATTATAAGATTTTAGCAACAATTTGACTCTCTTTCTCTGGGTATAAAAAGAGAAACTGAACCAAAGGGAAAAAATATAAACCTGCTTTGCAATTCAGCATTAGTAAAAACCATAGTATTTTCTATTAAGATTTTAGTTTGTAATGCTCCCCCCACCTACCAGCAGGAGGATTAAAAAAAAACTTAGTCATTTAATCTGGATACAAAGTTGCTGCATCTGAGGAAAAATCAGCAAATTTAAAGTCTCCAGGATTTCCAGAATTTGTCAGAAGGGGTGATAGAGACAACAGCTGATCAGGCATTGAGGTCCCTCCCCCATTAGCCATCTGGAGTGTGATTGGATTAGTAAATCAGAAGAGAAGTCTCAACACCCTAGTAAAACACAGTCATCGATTTCCAAAGGTGGTAACAACAACTGTGAAAGAAGTTCTCGAAATTAAATTACAGTTAATGCCTGCATTACTCCAGGGATACTGCCACTGCTCCTTTCAAAAAGAATGCTATTTCTGGAAAATGGTCACTTGCTTTTCCTAAATCCAAAGAAACTCTGAGGTTGTGTGATATCTGAGGAGCTCAGCTTTTATGCTGCTTTGCTTAATTTGGTAGGGTTATAGAAGAAAACTTGTTTCCTCTGCTCACAGCACTTCTGACACCAAAAGTGTGTGTGTGGGGGGGGAGTCTTTCCATCCCCGCCATTCTCCAATTCTCTGGATACCAGCTGGATGTCTCACAACTCAATTCTGACACTAAATACCTGGAGTTGGTGCAGACACCACAAGTTAAGAACTCAGTCCCACCAGACTGTCCCCACTACAGACTGCAGTAGCAAATCTCAGGATATCACCTGTGTTTTGACCAACTGGCTATAAATTGGAGGTCTCCACAATGCCCTCCCCAGTTTTGATAATTTGTTATAATTGCTTGCAAAACTCTGGGGAACATTTATGTTTACTGATTTATTATAAAGAATGAAATAAACAGTCAGATGAAGAGGTACACAAAATGAGGTCCTGATGAATCCTTAGTGTAGGATTTTCTATCCCCATGGAGTTGGGGTGGGCTGCCCTCCCAGCACACAGATGTGTTCACCAACCTGAAATCTCCCCAAACTCTGTAGTTTAGGAATTTGAGGGGGCCTTTATCACATGGAAAAATTAATTATTAACTCAATCTCCAGCCTGTATTCCCTCTCCAGAGGATGGTGGGGGGTACGGCTGAATTTTCCAAGGTCTTAATCATGGCCTGGTCTTTCTGGGGACTAGCCCTATTCTGAAGCTACCCAGGAGCTCACCTAGAGTCATCTCAATAGAACAAGTATGTTCCTATCTCCCAGGAAATTCTAAAGGATGTAGAAGCTCTTTGTAAAGTGTTTCTATCACCACCATCCCCATCACCAGGAAATTACCAGGGTTTTAGGAGCTTTTTGGAGCTCTGTATCAGGAACTGGGGATAAAAACCAAATATGTTTCTTATTATGTCACAAAAATGTGTATGCTTGTTCTTTTTCCAATTGTTTTGCTTTTATAAAGGTATACTGTGATGCTAAAAATAAGGATCCTGCTTTTCATATTCTTGCAGAGTAAGAAATATTCTTTTCTTTCTAAGCTGCCTGGGGCATGCCCTGGCAGGCTATCAGGAGACAAAAGGAGATACAAGAGCAAACCAGAGAAGTCTGCTTTTTAGTGGCAGACTCTGGACCTCAATTTTAACTCTGATTCTCACTCTGACTCTGTATAATGACACTTGATGCCTTCTTCCTCTGTCTTGGCATTGAGTTCCCACAGATTGATTTATACACAGAAAATCCAAAGGAGTAGTTGGACAACATTAGTTGTTGGGTGCCCTGGCCATCTTGCCATGTAACAGAAATTCCACTGGAGATGGCTCTATAAGATCTGTCATTCAGGGGGTGATCTTATATAAGAACTAACCTGTCTGCTCCAACCAGTCTGGGCTGGGCTAAGTTTCATCTGCCTAGGACTTCAATCTTTCCTTGTTCAATTGGATGAGGCTGAGCTTTTATATTCATTCTCAATGGTAGGCAACATGCCAGAAACATAAACTCATCTTGAACAGAAGCTTGGGTAAAAACTCCTGCTCATTTCCTAGATATTATTGCTCTTAAAAATTGACTATAAAGTAAATGCTGAACTGATAGGAGGTTTTAATAAATGACAACTATTCTTGTTTTAAAAGCCAAAGAATCACTTAAGAATATGGTAAAGCAAATATCTTTGTATTTTTCTGAGAAATAGCTGTGTCAGGAAAATAAAAGCTTACTTTATGTAAAATCAGCACAATTTATTTTTCATTTTTTGAAAATGTACCCAATACTGTATTTGCTTAGCTATATCTTGAGCATTGCCAAAAATCACTAGTGTATCCATACTACATGTTTCACTTCACCAGTTGAGAAAGAAAAATTTTCCACCTCTCTAAAATCACACACAATTTTCTTTACTTTTAGTTGTGTTACTTGAATACATCTCAATTTAAAAACACACATGCAACTTTGAGTAACTACTGGATGAAATGACCATACGTGTGGTTTAAAATGTAAAAGCTGCTGTCTCTTTTCTTAAATTACATGTGGTTTAGAGGAGCTAAAGTTCATTTATATGAGTGAATTTCATCCATTATAAGCTAGTGGTGTGTTGAGGTAGTAGACAACCTTAAAATCTAGTTGCTTAACAACAAAGTTTTGTTTCTTGCAAATGTTCCCCATCCATCACTGGCTGGCAGGTGCTTGATTACTCAAGCCCTCTGTTTGATACAGCAGCCACCAACTCAGATGTTGCTCAGGGCTGTGCACAAAATCCAAGAGCATCTCATGTGAACAATTAAACCTTCCATTGGCTCTCTCAATCTTCCAGGGACCAAGGAAAAACAATTATAATCGTTAATCTAAACAGTAGAAAGCTGGAAAGATTTAAAGATCCATGTCAATGACACACAACAGACAGAGTGAAATAATCAGTGTGTATAGTGACAAGTGCGGTATTCTGGGATCAAGGCCGAAATCCATGTGGGAAAATGATGGGAGTGACACAGAGGAGGTGAATCTCAGGTGAGTCCTTGGATGAGAAGACTGTTGAGTAAGAGAATAACCAGAAACAAAGATACAAATTGTAGGATTATAGATATACGTTTGGAAGTAAGTAACATTTGAGAGATATTTGAACCTTCATAGAAATGAGATTTGTCAGGATATCTTAGGATGAAAGGTTAGAGATAGTGAACGCAAAAATGGAAAGATTTGGCAAGAAGTAAAATCTAAATACAATCAGTTGAAGGTACCCAGCCTCTTGTGGACAATGGGGCAGTGGATCATGAGGCTGCCTCCCTCATTTCATTAGACAAAAACAAGAGTGAAAGAGGGCTCTGTGGACTGGTCACAGCATCCCCTCTAGTTGTAAGAATACATTCTTACTTATTAAATACATTCTTAACATGGCCCATTCTACATGTTCAGCGATTCCATGATATTTCACATTTAGTCACATCTCAGAGCAGGTTTTCTACAATGTAGGCTACCTAAAAATAGCCTAACAGGAAATAAATGATATTATGAAATGAAAATCAGAATTTTGGCCTGTGAAGCCAGAATTCATAAAGAAGGCAAATATTACAAAGGGAAGTACTCTGACCTTAAAAACAGGAAATGTTGAAAAACACTGATGTACTCATCTACACTGAGGTAATTGATTAAAATATCCTTCCCCAACTTCATGCTGCTTAGAGAAATATTGAGGGCACGGTAGAACCATGATGTGAAACACAGCACAATGCAATACAGTTTCCTCTGGACCTTGGTGTCAGTGCTTGTCAAAACTGATTGATATAATATAGGAGGTTAACTAGCTTTACTGATATTAATTCCATTTTAAAAAGAGCAAGAGGGAAAAATATCTTTCTGGGTTCCCTAAAAAGGTTATTTTGATGATGCCATGTAATTTTATAAGGTTTATTCTTAATACATGGTAAGCAAAAAAAAAATAGTACTTCAATTACCCAGAATAAATAACATTCACAACAAATTCAGCACACATCCAGTTTGGTTTATGAGGATGAGCAACAGACAACTTTTGAAGAAATGGGTGTTAGGAAGAAGTTTCATTACTGCAAGGGTCCCAAGGTACTAGGAATGCATTAATTCATAGAGACAAAGCTAATCATTTTGTACTATATTCTAGGCATTGCGTTGATCACAAAGTTAAAGACATATTTAGGGGCTCTGGGGTGGCTTAGTCAGTTAAGCATCCGACTTTGGCTCAGGTCATGATCTCATGGTTTGTGAGTTCAAGCCCTGCTTTGGGCTCTGTGCTGACAGCTCAGAGTCTGGAGCCCACTTCAGATTCTGTGTCTCTTCTCTTTCTGACCTTTCCCTGCTCATTTCTCTCTCTCTCTCTGTCTCAAAAATAAACCTTAGAAAATTACTTTTAAAAAAATATGTTAAAGATGAAAAAGGAATGTGGTTGCTTCCCTCACAAAGCTTAAGTGGAATCCAAATAGTAATTACAAGCTGGGAGAAATGTAGGAATGAAGTTAATGGATGCACTAAACACAAAGGTGGGAACCTCCTTTTAGATGGGGAATTCAAGGTAAAGCTTTAAGCCATGACTTGAAAGATGACTCACTATCAGCAGGTTAAGGGGCAGAGATGAGAGAGGATGTGAGGAGAAAGCCCTCTAGACCAAGAGGGGTAAGCAAAGCCCTTTTCTGAAAAATAACACAAATCAGAAAGAATATAACCTAATGAATAAGTCACATGGCTTTGGAGGATGGAGAAAGTGAACTGCGAATGCTGAGGAGACACAGAGCTAGTGGCTGCCCCTCAGAGGGAGGAAGGCAGGTTGGAATGATCCAAACATGAGCCCAGGAGTTGAGGCCCGATCTCTAAGGACAGCACTGCCAGTGGTTCTGGTGCCAGGGACCTGTGACTGGACACGTTGAGGCTAGTTCTGGAAGCACCACAACAGCTAGAGGGTGGCTTTACTGCTTCAAATAGGGTGAAGGGCTTGGACCCAGACAATACTAACAGGAGCAGTAGGGGAGCAGCAGGCATCCACCCCAGCTCCACCATCCTGCACCCCTCACAGTGAGCCAGGATCCACTGGGACAGAGGTGTGACTTAGGGCCACAGGTCAGCACTGAGAGCAGTGTGAAGGGACATTTACTGACTGCCACAGAGGCATGAAAGCAGGAATAGAAGGCATGTCCCTGTGGCCACAATGTAGCTAAGACATGAGAGAGGAGAGAGGAAACACACAGGGCCTCAAAGCCCTAGCAGGAGTTTTGCTTTAATAAAGCACAAGAGAAAATTGTTACAGCGGGTTCAGCTGAGTAACATCAGTACTAATAGTGGTTAATGCAGCAGCAGCAGCAGCAGCAGCAGCAGCAGCAGCAGCACTATTTTACTGTGACCTTGCAGTGTGCCAGGCCCTATTCTAAGTGTTTTGCATTTAATTCTCCTAACAATCCTATGGTGCAGGAACTCTTAGCCCCAAGAGAACAGGCCACAGAGAAGTTAAGTAACTTGCTCAAGTTTACACAGTTAGGAAGAAGCCCAAGATATACTGAAGAGATTTGTACACGTGTATCTGTGACCAGACTATTATTTACTAAGTAAATAAATCACTCTGGCTGCTGAGTGGAAAATGCATTGGGGAAGGCAGGCAGGCTAAGTAAGAATTGCTGCTGAAAA
Organism: Suricata suricatta; assembly: GCF_006229205.1. Lineage (NCBI taxonomy): Eukaryota > Metazoa > Chordata > Mammalia > Carnivora > Herpestidae > Suricata > Suricata suricatta. The sequence continues at coordinate 116,205,041 of NC_043708.1, read as the reverse complement.
TAAAAAGCATAAGTAACACTAGGCTTTGTCATAAAGGTTAGTCACCATGTGAAAGTAATGAGCAAATTGAAATAAAGATTCAGCTTCTAAGAAACAGACTATCTTCTCTTATATTCGGGTTTCAAAGTTGGCCAGCAATTCAAGGTCTTAACTTGGGAGGAAGGGATAGTGACCATGCAGGGAAATATAGAATCATGCTGGCAGGACATCCAGAGTCAGAGAACAGTCCCAGCATTGGAGGATGTTTCCTTTCATATCGAGGAATAGCTATGATCACTTCTTATACCTAAAGAATGTAATGCCAAGTTACTAATGCCACCCAGAGAACCATGGCATTAAAGCAGTAAATTTGGGGACATCTGGGTGGCTCGGTCAGTTGGGTATCTGACTCAACTTCAGCTCAGGTCATGATCTCATGGTTCGTGAGTTTAAGCCCAACATTGGGCTCTGTGCTGACATCTCAGAGCCTGGAGCCTGCTAGCGATTCTCTGTTTCTTCTCTCTCTGCTCCTCCCCCACTAGTGCCCCCCTCTAAAAAATAAATAAACTTGAATAAAAGTAGATTTTCTGGTATATACTTGTTCTTTCCACCTAAGAGGCAGTCATAATTCTCAGTGGTCAATGCATCCTACAGAGACTTACTCTAGTGCTACAGAAGCCTGGAAAGGCACCTGATGAGCTCAGCCCAACTTGGAACAAGGGACCTGGGTCAAAGAAAAGACTTAAGATTTGGGCCTCAAAGGGAGATTAGAAGTAACATCAAAACTGGTTTCATTGGTCTAGGAATTGACCATAAGAGCATGTGCCTCCAACCGTGTGTGTGTGTGTGTGTGTGTGTGTGTGTGTGTGTCTGTATGTGTGTTGCATATACTAAAGACTGGTCTTAATCATTTAGAGTGATCCAAGGAGACTAGGGTTTGGAAGCAGACTTATAAAATTTTATAAATTAGGTTATTATTGAATTATTTACTATTTCTGTATTGATCTGCAAAGGAATTGAAACAAAAATGATATTTGTAACCTTGCAAGAAAAATACTTTAATCAAATTCTGTAATAAGACCCAGTGTGGTTGGGAATTTTTTATTAAATATGATAAGCATATAAGCTGGACTTACAAGTCCTTTGCAGTTTGCTTCCTCTTAATTAAAAACATAATTCTTTAACAGTCATAGTAACATGCTTTTCTGTTAAGTCAACATCTACCATATAACTTTGGAGGGAGAGAAGAGATGACTTCAATGTTTGCATTTTTAAACCACTAGAGGATGGTGTATTTAGACTTTGCTAAGTAGTGATAAAATATATTTGGAAAATGTAACTGAATGCTACTTTGATTACTTACCAGCAATATTTCTGATTACATGATGTAGATTATATTATCCAGTAATTATTAACTGGATTTAAAAATTTGTTTAGATAAAATGAATGGGGGAAATGAGGGTGACCTTGACCAAATAAATGTTTTGAACCTTAGGATCAGATAATATAAAGAAATGCTACACTTGTTATTTCTGGTACTACTTGAATTGTGGACCTGATGTTTAAGATGGCATAGAGTTTTCTGTGATTCAGAAATTTAGAGTTGCAGAGTGCTGGAAAGATAATTTTTCCCATTCATGAAACAAGAACAAGCCTGTAGAATTTCAAATTTATGACTTTTTAAAAGCCTACTAGAAGATGAAATCACAGAGTGAAGAGCACAAGATTTAAAGAGGGACAGGGAGAAACGGGTCTTGGGTATTTGCTTACTTGGGACAGATACCACTAAACACCAGTGAACATCTGGTAAAGTAAGCATTTTTAACAAGTTGCTGAAGGCTGAATGTGGGCTAATGAGATTGTGTGAAGCCCCTATAGGCTTCAGACTTGAGTGGGCTGCTACCTTTTGGAGGCTCTTTTTCCAGGAATCCACCAAATGTCCATAGGGGAAATGGAGGGAGTCAAGAAAGCTCAGAGATGATACTGGCTGGGGTTGGGAAATTGTAGCCACCTACGGGTTCCCGTGAGATCTCATTGCAAGTGAGAGAGGAACAGAATTCACTGAGATCCATTTCCCCTGTGGAACAAAAGACTTCTCTGTGAAGAAAGCAAGAGTAGGGAAGGCACCAAAATTACAGTAAAGGCACTGCTGGCCACCCACTGAAACTGCAGGAGGGAACAGAGGTAAAAGAGACGTTCAAACACTGGGGAAAGGGCAGAAATATATGTGAAGACAACGTTTCACCTGGAGATGGGGCAGGAGTACTTGGGAAGTCCACATTTCAGAGGTCAGTCCCACAGTGCTTGCCAGGGCTGAGGATCAACCAGAGAATATTAGAGGGAACCCCCTTCTTCCATCACCCACCACAGGCTAACAAGCAGTGGAAGAAAAATTAGCAGTTAAAACATCTGACGACCTGTGAGAGACAGATCTGTCTGTAGAGAAGCATAAAGAGAAGACCTAAAGCTAAGCTAAGGAATTTGAAGTTGCAATGGTGTACTGATGGTAACCACAGCAACAACAAATTAAAAACCCAACCCAATTTCTAAAGAGAGTAAACAAAATGCCACACTAAAGACCCAGCAGAATGAAAGGCATGCTCATTTCCAAGCATAGAATATACAGATCCCAGTATCTACTGTGCTATATAAAACATCACCTTCAACAAAAATTACAAAGCATGCATACTGTTGATGGGAATGCAAAATGGTGCAGCTGCTATAGAAAACACTATGAAGGTTCCTCAAAAAAATTAAAAACAACACTAACATAGGATCCAGCAATCCCATTTCTGAGTATTTATCCAAACAAATTAAAATCAGGATGTCAATAATCAAAAGAGCATAGTACTGGCACAAAAATAGACACAGATCAACAAAACAGAATAGAACGCAGTAAAAAAAAAAAACCCTGCTTATATAGTCAATAAATTTGTGACAAAGGAGGCAAGACTGTACAATGAGGAAAAGTCTCTTCAACAAATGGTGCTGGGAAACCTGGACAGCTACACGTAAAAAAATTAAAATTGACCATTTTCTTATACCATACACAAAAACAAACTCAAAATGGATTAAAGACATAAATGTGAGACAGGAAACGGTCAAAATCCTAGTAGTTTTTTAGATATGTCTCCTGAGACAAGGGAAACAGAAGTAAAAATAAACTATTGGGACTACATCAAAATAAAAGGCTTTTGCATAGCAAAAGACCAACAAAACAAAAGGGCAACCTAATGAATGGGAGAAGATCTTTGCAAATGATATAGCCAGTGATTAACATTAAAAAAAAATACAGGGACACCTGGGTGGTTCAGTTGGTTGAGTGTCTGCCTTTGGCTCAGGTCATGTTCTCACAGTTTGTGAGTTTGAGCTCCACATTGGGTACTGGTGCTGAGAGCTTAGAGCCTAGAGCCTGCTTCAGAGTCTGTGTATCCCTCTCTCTCTCTGCCCCTCCCCCATGTGTGCCCTGCTCTCTGTCTCTGTCAAATGATCAATAAGCTTAAAAAAATTTTTTAAACAAAAAATATAAAGAATTTATACAACTCAACTGAAAAAACAAACAACCCAATTAAGAAATGGGCAGGACCTGAATAGACATTTTTCCAAAGAAGTCATACAGATGGCCAACAGGCACATGGAAACATACTTAATATCACTAATCATCAAGGGAATACAAATCAAAGTCACAATGAGATATCATCTCACAACTATCAGAAGGGCTAAAATAAAAAGACAAGAAATAACAATTGTTGGTGAGGATGTGGAGAAAAAGGAACCCTTGTACATTGGTGGTAGGAATGCACCAAATTACATTCAGAGCAGCAACTGTGGGAAACAGTATGGAGGCTCCTCAAAAAGTTAAAAATATAAATACCATATGATCCAATGATTCTACTGCTTTTGTATTCCAAAGGATACAAAAATACTGATTTGGAGGAATATATGCACCCCTATATTTATTGCAACATTACAATAGGCAATCTATGGAAGCCACCTAAATGTCCATCAATAAATGAATTGATAAGGAAAATGCGGTATATGTATACAGTGGAATGTTACACAGCCATAAAATACAATGAAATCTTGCTTTTTGCAACAACATGGATGGACCTAGGGATTATTATGCTAAGTGAAATAAGCCAGACTGAGAAAGACCATATGATTTCACTAAAATGTGGAATAAAAAAAAATGAATATGTGCATATTCACTGAATAAATACTCATTTGAATGAACAAACAAGCAAAATAAATAAATGAAAGGCAGAATCAGACTTACAAATATATAGAACAAACTAATGGTTGCTATGAAGGGAGGACAGGGGTATGGACAAAATGGGTTAAGAAGAGTGGGAGATATAGGCTTCTAGCTATGTAATGAATAAATTATTGGAATAAAAGGCACCAAATAAGAAATACAGCCAATGCTATTGTAGTAGCACTGTATCATGACAGATTGTAGCATAGTGTATGTATAAACTTGTTGAATCATTATGTTGAACACCTGAAACTAATATAACATTGTGTGTCAACTATACTCAAAAAAATAAAAAAATAAAAGAAATTAGGATCTCAAAGAGATATTAGCATACCTTTGTTAATTGCAGCAGTATTTACAATGGCCAAGATATGGAAACACCCCAAGTCTTGATCAGCAGATAAATGGGTGAGGAAAGAAGAAAAATACAATGGAACATTATTCAGACTTGAAAAAGGTAATTCTGCCATATGCAACAATATGGATGAAACTTGAGGGAGGGCATTATGCTATGTTTTTTTTTTTTTTTAAAAAGTTAATCATAAAAAACTATGATTCCACTTATATGTGGGTCCAAAAGAGTCAAATTCATAGAATCAAAATGTGGAACAGCTATTGTCAGGGGCTGAGGGGAAATGCAGAGTTACAAATCAACAGGGTTAAGTTTCCATCAAGCAAGATAAATAAGCTTTAGAGATCTGCTGTAAAACATTGTATCTATAGTCAACATTAGTGTATTATATACTTAAAAATTTGTTAAATGGACAGGTGTCATGTTAAGTGCTCTTTTTTAAATGAAATAAAATAAAATAATAAAATATAACTGAAGGAAAAAGCCACTTAAACAAAATCTAAGGTGGAAAAAGATAAAGAAAAAATCTTATCACAGATTTTTTTTTTATCGTTGCTTTTGAATTCCTAAGTTCTTAAATTCTTAAATTTATTAATTCTTAAATTCTGGATGTATTTATATTAAAAACGGAAGTCTTTTGGATGGTATCTTGAATGTAATAAGAATATTTTAGTAAAACAAATGTTCTTTATTCCTCACTTTGCATAGACATATACATTCTAGATAATGCAAATATATATATTCTTATTCAGAATTTTTAATTCTCATGTAACATTCCTGGAACTCTATTAAAGGATATTTGTCATTACTATAGCAAAAAAGAGCTTATCTACACATAGTGCTATATCCCAAACTCAATTTTTGTTTAAAAAAAGTAGTTTACACTAGTTCTAATTTAAAATCTTTTCTCCGGGGGCATCTGAGTGGCGCAGTCAGTTAAGCGTCTGGCTTCAGCTCAGGTCATGATCTCACGGTTCCTGGGTTCAAGCCCCGCGTCGGGCTCGGTGCTGAAAGCTAGCTCAGAGCCTGGAGCCTGTCTTCAGAATCTGTGTCTCCTCTCTCTCTGACCCTCCCCTGCTCGTGCTGTCTCTCTCTGTCTCTCAAAAATAAATAAAAAACATTAAATTTTTTAAATAAAAAATAAAATATTTTCTCTGAATTCGCACTTCATTTATTTTATATACTCACACTAAAGTAGCAAATTCAGAGAAAAAATTTTAGTGATAATAGCTCTAATAAAAGAATGTGTCTTCATTTGAACCCTGACATTTAAACTATGTTATAAGTTGCATGATACAGATACAATTTAAAAAAAATTTTTTAAGTTTATTTATTTATTTGCAGAGATACAGAGACAGTGTGAGTAGGGGAATGGCAGAGAGCGAGGGAGAGAGCAAATCCCAAGCAAGCTCTGCACTGATTGCGAGCCAATGCAGGGCTCAAACTCATGAAATCCAGATATCATGACCTGAAGAGACACCGAGAGTCAGACACTTAACCAGCTGAGCCACCCAGACCCACAATTTTTAATTTCGTTTACTTAGTTGCTCTTTCATACAAACAGTAATAGAGTTGAGGCAGGTATTTTGTTAAGGGTGAATCTTTTAGTAGTTTATTATTTCCCAATATGTGTCCACACAATGTTTAGTGCCATTGAATTTAAAGCCCTGATTGGCACTAGGCACTACATGGGGTATGAGGAGGAGTCTAAGGACAGATCTTCCCAGAGTCTTTAAGTGTGCAGTTTAACTCTTTAAACGAAAGAAAAACTCCTAGTGTTTCTCAAGCATATTTCTTTGTAGAACTTTTTATGAGGACATTATGTGTGACTAACATTCTACAGAACAGATAAAGTGCCATACTAGGGCACAGGTATCCTAGGACAGAGGGCCAGGAGCTTTACATGAGGGGAGGACCAGGTAAAAACACACCTCAATTCAGATAAGGCCAAGGAGTTCAGGAATGCATGTCAAGTGATTATAAGCCTCTGTACCTGATGAGGGTATTATATGAAACCCAGTGTCTACACAAGTAGGGAAGCCATAGTGAACATTGAACAGACAAACCAAGTTGATACTCAGATCTGGAGAGATCATGAATATAACAGGAAAAAAATAGGGGCATTTTATCTTACTTTTTAAAAACTAACTCCCAAGAACACTATCTCCCAAGCATGATAGTTGAACCTCAGCCCCTCCGGACTCTGACACCCAACTTCAGCTCCCTGCTCTCTATGCCCTTAAAGTTTATAGCAGAGGCAGTGGGCAAAGCCCAGTATCAGAAGGGTCCTCACAAACAGACTGTGGAAGCACCAGTCCACATGCGATCAGTATGTTACACAATGAGAGTTAAGACCCCTCTCCAGGTATGGTAAAGCAGTGTATCTCAAACTTTAACACGCAGTAAATTGGCCAGGGATCTTGTTCTAGTGCAGATTCTGATAAAGGACGTCTGGGGTGGGGTCTGAGATTCTGCATTTCTAGTAAACTCCCAGCTAGCTGATGGCAATGCTGCTGTTCAGTGGACCAGACTTTGAGAAGTAAGGTTGTAGAGCATTATAAAGGACCATTTTGCCCCAAACTTTTTACAGTTCTCTTCTATCTGGGAAGAGTCCATAACCAGACTTCTTAGGCGTGGCTATTGTTTCAAACAACATCTTGACTTCTACACTGCTGAATCCAAAGGTCAATTTTCAGTCTTCATCATACTTGATATGACATGTTTAATCCTAATAAAGTAGGATATTGTATGGTTACTTCCTTCTAGAAATTTAATTCTCTGAATCTCGTTTCCAGGACCCCCGCATGTACCTCATTTTTCTTTTTCTATAGTTCCTACCCATGTCTCCAATCTCTCAAGATTGAAATGCCTCCATCCTTGGTCTTTAGACTTCTTCTGTGTCTGTTTTGTTTATTCCATTTGGTTTCATGACTTTAGACAACATCTATACCCTGTTGACCATGTCTCACGTTTAAACATGTATCTTCAGCTACAGTTCCTCCCACCCAGCCTCAATTTCAGTCTTATAACTCCAGCTATGTAAAATCTACAGATGGATTTTGAACACATATCACAACATGCTCTTCCTTCTAAAACTTGTTCCAATCAAATTCTTTTCTACCTCAGTAAATGGAAGTTGCTTAGGTAAAAAAACCTTAGAAGCATTCTTAATTTTTTACTTTCTTGTCACCTCCCGTCCAATTCATGGGTGGTTCCCTGTGACCTATACCTTACAGATATATTTAGCATCTAATCATTCACCAGCCCTGTCTCTCACACTTATTATTGCTGTGGTTTCCTATCTGGTCTTCCTGTTTTCTCTCATGCTTCCCAACAGTTGATTATCAATACAGCAGCTAGTATAATATTATAAATAAATAAGACACATTATGCCACTTCATTGCCCAAAATCTCTCAATGGCTTCTAATATTACTCAGGATAAATATTCTTACAGTGACTTACAAGGATCTCTCTCCCCTTTATCTGACTGATCTTGATCTTGTCTCCTGCCTCGCTTCCTCATTCTCACTCTGTTTTAGTATACTTTCTGTCTAGTCACCCTTTGAATACTGAGCAAATGCCCACCTTAGGGCCTTTGCACTTGCTGGTCTTGCTGCCTACCACTATCTTTCTCCAATATCTGCATGACTGGTTTCCTTGCCACTTACTGGTCTTTCCTTAGATATAACCTTTTCAAAGGGATTTTCTCCAACCTTCTTACTTATCTACTTCCTATCTCCCTTTTCTGTTGTATGTTTCTTTGTACTTCATTTCATTTTCTTACATATGTTTGACATATTTATTATGTTTATTGTCAGTTTCCTGCCAACCTTACCACTAGACTATGGCCTTCCTGAAGAAGGGGCTTTGGGATGCTTTGTTCACTGTGATATTCTTAGCACCTGGAATTGTTCTGGATACCTAGTTCTCAGTAGAAAATCAAGAACTATTTTTTAAATGAATGAACAAATGAATGCTGATGAATTAATTGACATCAATACTATAGTTTTATTTAGTGATTTCTGTATAAGGGTTTGTGAAGGTCTCCAGTGAGGTTGAGAAGCTGTAACTGGCATGGCCCTGGGGCACAGTTATTGTCATCTCATCATCTCCTCCCTTTCTTCTCCCATTTTCACTTAATCCCTTGACATCGACCAACACTATCAGCAGAAAGGCCAGTGTGCCTCTTGAAGCTCTCTATTTCTTCCTATCCATATTTACCTAAAGCTAACGATCTCCTCAAACAAAAAGCTTAGCCTCATCCACAAATCTGGAGAGAGAACTGGCATCACACAGGGCTCATTACTGCCTACTCTTGTCTCCTGTGTCTGACCTTATCATCATTAAAAACTATTTTAGGGCTCTTTGATAGATGTCATTTGTCTACTTCTTCTGAATTGCCTTTTCCTATCTCAGTTCTCACTGGGGCCACAGAAGTGATCCTCATTAGGTACCACAATTATGACCCTGCACAAAAAACCCTAACAATGCCGCTGCAAGTTCAACCACTGTTTTCCACCTGGATCCCCTCTAATCCTGAGCAGAGATTGGCCCTCAGCTTTGAAGAAACCTTAGGCTCTTATGCTAGCTAGCTCAGCAGCCTATTTCCCCTAAGATTACTGAATTTCAGTGTATTTATTTATCTTTCTGCCATCGAGATTTAGAATGGGAAACCCTAGTGTATCTTGAACGTCCCCCAATCTCCAAATTTTTGGAGAAATGGCATGAAGTGCCACAGGATCCTTTTAACCCAGTAGATTTTTGCCTCCTTATGGAATCCACATTGATTGGATCCTATTTACCAATTCTACATAAGAATGGGGACTTAATTCTATCTGAGTCATCCCCACAGTGGATAAATTCTCATCTTCATTCACAGAACTTTCTTCATAGCGTCTGCCTCATGGTGACTTTATTGCCTTACAGCCTCATGGTGACTTTATTACCTTACAGCTAAGCACTTGTCAACATTGAAATAACATGCTGTTGTCATTATTTTTGGAAACATTTAAGATAGCCAGAAATATTAATAAACAAGATTTTGAATTTTATTGTAAATGCACTGAGAACCATACAACACCTTGAAACATGGTAATGGGATAATCTGGTTTATGTTTTAATAAAATAACACTGGATTTGTGGAGAATGTATTTTAGAAGAGTCAGGGTAAAAGTAGACAACTAGTACTGATAAGAAATCATAAGAGCTTTGGCTAGTTGGAAGTAATGCACACAGAGAGAAGCAATAAAAGAGTCAAAATATATTTTGAAGATTGACAAGAATGTTGTTGGTTGGCTGTGAGGGGGGAGAAATATAAAGGATGAAGGATGGTTCCAGATTTTTAACATGAACAATTGTCTAAGTAGTACCAATTGCACATATATATATTCAAATATCCACATCATACTTTGGAGAAATTCATCAGAATCTCTGCGGGGGTATGTGAAAGGAGGGGAGACTCAGATATCAGTAGTGTTTTAAGTATCCTGTAAATCCAGTGTGCAAATAAATTTAAGAACTCCTGGTCTAAATGTAAGCAAAGGTAATCAGGGAAAATATGAGAGTAACTACTGAGGGAATAAATGTACCCTACCCCTTTCAGGCGCAAGAAACAATACACTGCTCTGTTCTTTTCTGATTTGAAGAACACTGATGCATCTCCAATCCAGTCAAGTTGGCAGGGAATCTTGTTTCTGTTTTGCATGGGAGCTTCTTTATATGTATGTCTGTATCTATATCGTTCATACCATACCAAAACAGCATATACTGTATGACTCTAATTTTATTAGGTTCTAGAACAGGCTAAAGCAATCTATAATGACAAAATTTGGGAAGTAGTTATCTTTAATAGGTGTGAATGGGGGAATTAATTGAAAAAAGAGTCACAAGGGTATTTTCTGGGATAATGGAAATATTTTATATCGTCACATAATTAAATATTTGGTCTGTGTATTTTACTGCATGTAAGCTACACCTCATGAAAAAAGACAACTATTGAGAAGAAAAAGTTTTGGGACAACCAGATAACCAAATGGAGGATGCCATACACCAAGACTAATTTCAAATGAACCTTAGCACTTAAAGAAAGCTATAACATGGCTATGCAAAATCCATTTCAACTTTAAAGCAGGGAGGCCCTTTCTAACAATGATTCACACCTAAAAACCAACAATAAAAGTATAAAAACATCATATATCTTTGTGAAGTTTCTTTCTTTGCTTAGAAGTTCAAGTTGTGCTTTCTAATCCCAGTGTGTTTAGTTTGCCTCAGAGTTTAGCCGATTGTGAATTGGAAACATGCTTTTATACTTAAAGGTGAGATGATAACTTAAAGATGGTGAAATGATAGCTTTAGACAAATGTGAGCTTGGGAATGGACTTAAAAAATGACAGCTGAAAATATACTGCTGACAATTCTCAGGGACTGAAAACTCGATACTTCGCATGAGGCATGATGAAATTCAAGATTGTCGAGGTAAATACCAGAATTTATAGGCAGAACATCACCAGGAGACCCTAGCTAGGAGGTCAGAGTAAAAGGAATGCAGATATTATGATCCCTCAAGGCATTGCATTTTCACCAAGAGAGTGGTGAGGCCAGAAAGCTATTGATTTTTTTTCAACCTTTATATGGATCTAAGGCATTTTACTTTGAAGGATGTGATTTTTTTCACAATTTATTCTATTTATCAAACTGGAAAAAAAGACAATCCCAGTGGTGATGACGTAAAGATAAATAGATGTTTTAAATATGTGCTTGGTATAAGAATGTACACTGATGCTACCATCCTGAATGAAAAATAATGTTGGTACCACTGTTAAAAATCTAAAATATTTGCTTAGGCTTTGAACCAGCAATTTTATTCCTAGAAATTTACTGTAAGTTAAGGACATCTGTAAGTCTTAGCATGAAGAATGTATTTCAGCATTGATTGAAATATCAAAAAAATTGGAAACAACTTGATAGGTTAAGTAAAACATGACATCTCCAAATAACAAAATGCTGAAGAGACATTAATGTATCATATATAATTACTTATTGACACTGATTTATTTAAGACTATAGATATCAGTACATATAGCATGATCCCATGCATGTGTTTATCCATACACTTATACATACATATATTCACATCCAGAAGGCTATACAGCAATACATTTTGGATGGTTGTCTTGGGTGATGAGACACACAGATTTATGGGTAATTCTTATTTGTTTATTTCTACTATATTTTATATGAACCATGTGTTTTGGCATAATAAAAGTTGACACTATAAAAAATTAAAACTCTGGATCAGAATATTTCAAGTATATAGATATGAATTAGCAATCAGGAAGAAATATGACAGTTGTTACTAAATCACAGGCTTGGCTCTGAGCTCCCAAGCAGCCAAATAATAAAAGGAAATATTCAACTTTTTAATTTTCATTCCCATGCAGATTAAGCTGCATCATCTCCAAGGGAAGGAAAGCTGTAAATGGAATTTTTTACCTGAGGCTCTTTTCATATCAGTTTTATATCTTTACTTTTTGGTTCCACCAGCTTTTTCTGTCTTTTAAGTGAGAGGAATATGATTGTGAACTTTTGTTGTTGCAATTTTTTAAAAAACATGGGAAGAATATCTATTCTAACTTTTAAAAATCACTTGTGATAAAACAAATTTTCAGCATTCAGATACTTTAATGTATATTTGTCACAGATTTATTATTTCTAACATTAGCAGGATTTTTATTTTCAATAACCAAAAATGTAAGTTATTTTAAATTTATTTTGTTTTTACTTTTCCATTCATTTTTTCTTGCCTTTCTTACTGTTTTCTCTTTCCCTCTTTTATTTTATTTTTTTCTTTTTCTTTTGTATTTTTCTTTTAGATTTATTGCAACTGAAACTCATCGTGTTTTAAAGTATTTGTACTTTTTTTCTTCTGTCCTTGACGAAATGTATTAAATAAGCAAACACCCCCAACAAGCAAAACAAGTACTACAATGTAAAAATATTAAAAAAAGAAAACCCTCTCACATGCATAATTGAAAGATTGCACACAAAGAACTCACATCTATTCAAGCTTCAATAGTAAATATTCTGCT
>NC_043708.1:116179008-116192267 GCF_006229205.1 Suricata suricatta | reverse complement strand
GCATTGAATGTGTAGATTGCTTTGGGTAGTAATGACACTTTCACAATGTTTATTCTTCCGATCCATGAACAGGGAATGTTTTTCCATTTCTTGGTGTCTTCTTCGATCTCTTTCATAAGTTTTCTATAGTTTTCATCATATAGGTCTTTTACATGCTTGGTTAGGTTTATTCCTAGGTATTTGATAGTTTTTCGTGCAATTGTGAATGGGATCAGTTTCTTGATTTCTCTTTCGGCTGCTTCATTTTTGGTGTATAGGAATGCAACTGATTTCTGCACATTGATTTTGTATCCTGCAACTTTTCTGAATTCATTGATCAGTTCTAGAAGGCTTCTGGTGCAGTCAATTGGGTTTTCCATGTAGAGTATCATGTCATCTGCGAAAAGTGAAAATTTGACTTCTTCTCTGCCAATTCTGATGCCTTTTATTTCCTTTTGTTGTCTGATTGCTGATGCTAGGACTTCCAGCACTATGCTAAACAGCAGTGGTGAGAGTGGACACCCCATTCGTGTTCCTGATCTCAGGGGGAAAGCTCTCAGGTTTTCCTGATTGAGGATTATATTAGCTGTGGGTTTTTCATTAATGGCTTTAATAATGTTTAGGTAAGTTCCTTCTATTCTGACTTTCTCAAGGGTTTTTATTAAGAAAAGGTGCTGTGCTTTGTCAAATGCTTTTTCTGCATCTATTGACAGGATCATATGTTTTTTTTTCCTTCTTTTGTTAATGTGATGGATCACATTGATGGATTTGTGAATATTGAACCATCCCTGTAACCCAGGAATGAATCCCACTTGATCATGATGGATAATTCTTTTTATATGCTGTTGAATTCGATTTGCTAGTATCTTGTTGAGTATTTTTGCATCTGTATTCATTAAGGATATTGGTCTGTAGTTTACTTTTTGCTGGGTCTCTGTCTGGTGTGGGTATCAAGGTGATGCTGACTTCGTAGAATGAGTTTGGAAGCTTTCCTTCTATTTCTATTTTTTTGAATAGTTTGAAAGAATGGGTATGAGCTCTGCTTTAAATGTCTGGTGGAATTCCCCTGGGAAGCCATCTGGCCCTGGGCTCTTATTCGTTGGGAGATTTTTGATAACAGATTTGATTTCTTCACTGTTTATCAGTCTATTCATGCTTTCTATCTCTTCCGGTTTGAATTTTGGTAGTGCATGTGCATTTAAGAATTTGTCCATTTCTTCTAGGTTGTCCAGTTTGTTGGCATATAATTTTTCATAGTAATCTCTGATGATTACTTGTATTTCTAATGGATTGGTTGTAATCCTTTTTCATTCATGATTTTGTCTATCTGGGTGCTCTCGCTTTTCGTTCTGAGGAGCCTTGCTAGAGGTTTATCAATTTTGTTTATTTTTTCAAAGAACCAACTCTTGGTTTCATTGATCTGCTCGACTGTTCTTTTGGATTCTATATTGTTTATTTCTGCCCTGACCTTTATTATTTCTTTTCTTCTGCTGGGTTTGGGGTGCTCTTGTTGCTTCCCATCTAGGTCCAGTAGGTGCTCTGTTAAATTTTGAATTTGCACTTTTCCTAGTTTGTTGAGATTGGCCTGGATTGCAATATACTTTCCTCTTAGGACTGCCTTGGCTGCATCACAGAGATTTTGGATTGTTGTATTTTCGTTTTCATTGGTTTCCATGTATTTTTTAATTTCTTCTCTAATTGCCTGATTAATGCAATCATTCTTTAATAGGGTGGTTTTTAACCTCCACATTTTTGGAGGTTTTCCAGATTTTTCCTGTTGTTAATTTCAAGTTTCATAGCATTGTGATCTGAAAGTGTGCATGGTATGATCTCTATTCATTTATACTTATGGAGGGCTGCTTTATGCTCCAGTATGTGATCAATCTCTTTCCCTCTTTTAATGACACTAGCAGAATCATCTATCAGCCTCTTTAAAAGCTATTTGAGGGGCGCCTGGGTGGCTCAGTCGTTTAAGCCTCCGACTTTGGCTCAGGTGAGATCTCACGTTCGTGGGTTCGAGCCCCGCGTCAGGCTCTGTGCTGACAGCTAGCTCAGAGCCTGGAACCTGCTTCCAGTTCTGTGTCTCCTTCTCTCTCTGACCCTCCCCCTCTCATGCTCTGTCTCTCCTGTATCAAAAATTAATAAAACATTAAAAAAATTTAAAAACAAATAAAAGCTATTTGAAGGGTCATGTAAATTAATAAATTTCCTACTTTTAATAAGCAGATTATATCTGGAAGGCAATCTTTTTAGCATCTGCTTTCATTATTTCTGGTTCAAATTGCAACTCCATAAAATGTTAAAAGTATTTTGATTTAGGTTTCTTCTAGCTTGGTAGGGAGTTTTAACCGATTTCATAATTAGAGCAAATAGCCATTTGCTACAGATTTCTCCTTTTGCCATACCGCTTAAAATATCTCAGAACACGGGGTGTCTGGGTGGGTCGGTCGACTGAGCGTCTGGCTTCGACATAGGTCATGATCTTGCAGGCTTCGACACGGCTTTGACACAGCTTCAACACAGGTCATGATCTCACAGTTCGTGGGTTCGAGCCCCATGTCAGGCTCTGTGCTGACAGCTAGCTCAGAGCCTGGTGCCTGTCTTCAGATTCTGTGTTTCCCCCTCTCTCTGGCACTCCCTTGCTCACACTGTGTTTCTCTCTCTCTCAAAAATAAATAAAAACATTTTAAAAATATCTCAGCACTTGATTTTTGAAAGACCAGCATCAGTTTGTGTCCCACTTCCTTCCATTCCAATGTGATTTTTTTCTTCAAAGTGCAGTCATATTTATAGTGTTTCATTAAAGGCTGTCAGCATCTGCTCTGCCTGTACAACATCCACAAGTTCAAAACTTGACAAACCACCCTCACCTGAATTTCCTCATGTCACTCTATGAACCTCCCATGTCCATTTGGGATCCTAAATTATGTCTGTGTCTTTAAAAACAATGGTGATTTTTAAAGGAGCCTCTTGCAATGAGGTCATTCCAGCCACAGAATGGGACTCATGCCCCCATCTCCAGGCCCGTGTTTCCTGACTTAATTTTTTCCCCTGGTCACTTGATGAGCTGCTGTGAGGAAAAAAATGACACTAATCATCTTAATACTCATGATTGTAAACATGCTCTATAGATAGCTGTGCATATCTATAAGATGTTTGATGAATGCTTTAAAAATCATACACTTAAGTACACGTAAGTATACACATTTTTACATGGGCAACCTCTTTATGGCTTTATTACAAAGAATAATAATAGTTTTAAGCAAAAAAATATAAAATCATGTTGGAAGGCAAAATTACTCCCCCAGATACTGAGCTTCCTTCTATTAGTCAAGACACACCCGGGGTTGGTTTCTTCTTAGATCTCCTTGGCTTATAGATAACTATCTTCTCATTATGTCTTCACATGGTCTTCCCTCTGCATTTGTCTATGTCGTAATCTCCTCTTATTCTAAGGTCACCAGTCAGATTGGATATGACTCACTTGAATGATTTCATTTTACCTTAATTACCTTTTTAAAGACCCTTTCTCCAAATATAGTCACATTATGAAATACTGGGGTTTAGGACTTCAATGTATGAATTTGGGAGAGGGGGCGGGATAAAATTCAACTCATAACACGAGGCCTTTCACAGACATAAATAAGACATAAAGTGTAAGGAAAGTGTAAAAATTCCAAGATATTCTCCGTAGCCTGCTCCCTGTAGTCAGCAATGGAGAAAACTTCACAAAATGTTTTTTGAGAGAACAGAGGCAGTGTTCTAATGACCAACTACACAGTTTTGTAGCCATGTGTATTTGCATGACAGAAAAAGTATGCACCAATATGGAAGAGGGTCTTTAGCTACCCTGTACAATTATCCAGATTTTGTATAAATTTATAGACATTGCCTTATTTAATACCAAATGACCTTACTAGAGACAAGTATAAGCTCTACTTTTTTAAGGGTACTCAGATATGAAGTTAATTGGTCTACCTTTGAGACAGCTTAGTGCATATTATCTTCAGTGTAACATAGCACCCTGCCTAGATTCTGTCAGTACTGGATACTCCTCCTCACCTATGACAGCTTTGTTTTCTCAGTGCACATTGGATTGCCTTGGAGTAAGTCTATATTTAATGGCAATCTGGTTTACTGAGAAAGCTAACCCTTTGCTCACCTAATGACTTTTTCACCAAGTTTTTGAAATTTGCAAGGAGACCATTCATAAATATGGTAGGATCTGGCCAAAATTTCTTGATAGAAACATTAAAGTTTGTGATTTTAATGCATCATAGGAAGGTTCTGTCTAAATGCAAGGTCGCTATCCAATTAATCTTTGACAGCTTCTCCATAGGAGTTTTAAAAATATTCAAAAACATCACTATTAGCTGGCTAGTTTCTTGTTCCTTCACTGCTTCAGTTCCCAGCTCTCTCACCTGGGTCTTCCCTGCCATCTGTAGATGGTACCCACTCTGCAGGAAGGTCCCAGGACCACCTCAGACCTATGCTTTCAATAAAGCTCACTCTGATGATTAAGGCCAGAGTCCTGCTGGCTATTTTGAAAAATCACTCTTCCCTATAGGCACTTGGTATAGTGAGTATTTCATTTCTTGGTAAAGGAAATGGAAGGAAACTGGCAAAAAGGCATGTATTTGATTCAACAAATGGTTACAGATAACCTACTGGAGGCAGTGCATTACTAGGTAATTTGGGAATCCCTAAAACAAATAAAGTCTAGTCTTTGAACTCCAAGAGGTTAGGGTCTGTGTACACTATAGTTGTTAAGGCTAACAGAATTGAGATTTGATAAATACTTTCCTTCTTAGGTTATTCTGATTATGATCTTTCTTATTAGATAAGTCTATTTAGGTTTATGGATCTATCCCATCCTCTGTTTGGTCTTCCTTTACCTCCAACTTTTCCTGACCCAATGCAGTGAAAAGTAGATGGACCAATGGTGGCTTTTTCTAATCTCATCAGAGGGGATGAGGAGTTCTTCTCTCACGCCTGCCCTGTGAGGCTTTCAGCAAGCGCAACATGCTGTTGTGTAACATTTAGTTGAAGTCTATCAATTCCCTGTAATCACTGGCAAGTCAAGGTCTGCATGAGCTCAGCAAGTAGTATCCATGACAACAGTACCTACAGCAGGTACTTAGCATATGGAAAACAAGAGAGGTTGCCCCACTCCTTTTTACTTTTTTGGAGATCGTGCGATGGATGGTTGAATATTAAGCAAATGAAACACCATTTTATGCTAACCAATACTACTTACATGTTACTTTTTAACCTGTATTTAATTCATACCGTTTTTCAAAATTAAGACCAAAAAAAATAAAAAGCAGAAGGAAGGAAGGAAGGAAGGAAGGAAGGAAGGAAGGAAGGAAGGAAGGGAGGGAGAAAGGGAGGAAGGAAGGAAAGAAAACACCTTGCTTGGGTTTGATTCACATTTCCAGTGACTTTTTCTGAAAGAAAAAGATGGTCTTGGTGAATATGACAACTTGAGCTCATAGAATAAGTCAGTGGAAAAAATTAAACATATTCAATGAATATCAATAAATAATAGTTTAATTAAGACACATAATCGAGTTGTTTTACACATTCCTGTTACTCATATGGACATCCTGCTATGGCAAAACACAGAATACACCCATAAGAAAGACAGAAAAGTGAGTGAGTTGCAGAGACAGCTGTATTCTATCATTTCATCTCTTTGTGCCTAAAAGGGATAATGAAGTATTCTGGGAAGCTGGAAGTCTCTTGCAGCCTGTATTTCATTCTGACTCCTGAATAATATGTCTTTTATAGAGGTACTGCCCCAAATCTCCTGAGATGGCATCACAACTTTTCTTAAGGGCAAAACTTTAATTCTTTCCTATATCCTTTTACATCTCTAGCTCATCTTCCTTTTGGGTTCCTAAAGCTCAGAAAATGATTAAAGTTTACAAAAAAGTTAATGCCTACAGAGATTCAAAGGGAATTTTATTAACATTGACAGTAGATTCATTGGGATCTGTTTTTTTCTTAGCTGCATCACAGACATTTTTTGTTGTTTCCAACTGACGTTCACTATGAAAATTAATACCACGTCTTGGCAAGTGGTTTTTGTAGCCAAAGAAAAACCTTTTGTGCTCTATGTGTTAAGAGTATCTCTTGTCGTCAAATAATAAATGTCTAGCATGTAGCTGAATATGCAAATATAACTAGAGACATTAATAAGAAAAATACATGAGAACATTTTGTTTCATGAATTCGTACAGTTCTAAAATTTTAAATGAGTCTCTAATGTATTTACATATTTATAATATTGCCATATATTTGGAATTCTTTTTCAAGAAATAAAGTCTAGTATTATAGTCTGCATTTCTTGCTAATGTACAAAGATTTTTTTCATGACATATCTTTGCCAAAGACTACTCATTATTATTCCGTAGAGTCAGGATAAAATTATTAAAATGTAATCTTTATTTTTTTTCCTCTTAAATGTACTATTGGGATTTTATAAAATACAGACAGATTGGTGTTGATCATAATACGTTAAAACCATCAAAAAGACAGTTATGGATATATACAAGTTTTGTACAGCACTTTAGAAGGGTGACATATCAGAATAAAATGTACACTTGTATTAAAATTGTTGATATCAAAACAATAAATTATTCCAGGTTAAAAAAATGTTTTCCCCATTTGGGCCTATCTTCTTGATAGTATGAATGCTCTGATTGAATACCTCAGAAATTGTTAAGATAGGTGCAAACAGTTATTCCAAAACTCATTGGAAATGGCCACCATGTTTAAACTCAAATAAAATATGTTTTCCACTAACCCAAGCTTATTTTGTTCTTTAGCCAGACACTAGAAAACTAGTTTTCTGAAAGTATAAAAATGAGAGGTTAAGCCTGAGGAAGAGAGTTCCTGGCAAATGTGTCTGACATTGATTGAGATGTTATGGGTTGGAGAATGTGGTTGTAGGTCTGAACACAAGATTGAAGCAGTACTGTTTTTATAGAGCAGAGGATTATGACGAGAGGTGAGATAGGAAAAGATGATGATTAATGTGCTAAAGAAGTGGGAAAAAAACCTAGCTGAACAACTATAAATGTGTAATGGTATTACTAACTTTGCACATTTCCATTCATTATTTTTCTTGTTATTTTTATTATATTTGACATTGTTGATTTCTCTCCTCTTGAAAGAGTAAAAAATATGTATATTCCTTTCACTTCCAAGATGCTACACTCTCATGATTTACCTTTTGTCCATACCTGCCAAGAATCTTTTGTATATTTCTCTTACTCTGCTCTTCCTATATTTTGGTGTTCCTACCAGGTTCTATTCCAACCTTTTTTTCTTCTGACCCTATACACATTTTTGCTTACCCCAGAGGTATATATTAACCATGTCTAAAAGTGACCCAGAAAGCTATATTTTCAAACCAGATTGTTCTCATGAGATTTAGAGCATCTACTGGATTTCACCATGCATATGTCCCAAGATATTCCAATCTCAAACTCAAAAACTCCAGTCTATCTGACTTCTATATCTAAATTGATGATAGTAGTGCCAACTCATGTGCCTAAGCCAAAAACTTGGACATTCTTTGTCTTTCTCTTAATCACCAAGCCTTGGCAGTGTTACCTCCTAAGTATTTTCATATTACTTCTGCTTTTTGATATCTCCATCAATTATATCCAAGATTAAGCCTTAATCTCTCTTAACTGTTCTATAACAATGGTCTCATTACTCTCCAATTTATATTTTGCACATATCTAGAGACATCTTAATAAAGTATGAATGTGTCACATAATTTTCTTCCATAAACTATTGTTCACTTTTCATTACTTTTTGGATAAAACCTTAACTCCATGACATTATTTAAAAGACTCTGCTTACCTCTCTAACTATATCTCTTGCCTTTCAGCCATGTTCCTTATGTTCACATACATTGAATTCCTTCCTAAAATAGACTAGTTTAATACATAGCTTTTGTTCAGATACTTGGAATACTTCACTGCTATCATATACCGCCTAATTTTCCCTCCATAAACTAATAATATATTAAGGTTAATTATTCTTTTCTTTCTGGAAAGCCTATTTTGATCAGTTTCCTCTCAACCTTGAGTTAGATGCCTTTCCTTAGAACTGTAATATACTCTTTATTTTTCTTTTAATGAAATTTACCAATTTATTGGAATTATGGTTTTAATTTAACCATAAGAATGGGGATTATGTCAGTATTACTCATTGCTACAGTTCTAGCTATTAGTGCAACACTGAGTTATAGTAGGCACATAATAAATATATATACTTTTAGAGTGAAAAAAATACATTTTCTCATAGTTCCAAATATAAGTACTTAAGTTTAAACTATTCAACTAATAACACACACTGTTTTTGTTTAGCAGGTTCTAAGTTTGTTTTTTATTTCATTTTAAATAACTTGTCTTGTGTCACTTAAAATAGGGGTAATTGATTTTATAAAATACTAGTCAGGAGTTCAAAGCACATTTAGTGACACAATCAGATTAGAGGATGTGGTTAAAGAGGGGGAAATAGACCAGATGATAAGACTTTGCTTCTGTGACAGACTCATCTCAGGGCCTAGGATGAAGATGAACTGATGTATTGGTTACATAAACTCATGGGTGCCTGAACTCTATTGTTTATAAAGTTTATTTTTTTTATGTTTATTTACTATTGAGGCAGAGAGAAACAGAGCACGAGTAGGGAAGGGGCAGAGAGAGAGGGAGACACAGGATCCAAAGCAGGCTCCAGGCTCTGAGCTGTCAGCACAGAGCCCGACGTGTGATCATAACCTGAGCTGAAGTCAGACACTTAACTGAGTGAGCCACCCAGGTATCCTAAAGTTCACTTTAAAAGGGCAATTGTATGGGTGATGGGTCCTAAGGAGGGCACTTCTTATGATGTGCACTGGGTGTTGCATGTATGGAATGAATCATTAAGTTTTACTCTTAAAAACAATATTGTACTGTATATTATCTAACTAAAATTTAAATAGAAAAAAGTGAAAAAATGTACAAAATAATAAATAAATTAAATTAAATTAAAAGACAAGTGTATGGAAACAAGCAATGAAGTCAAGAACTTACTTTTATATTTAGCACATGCCAATTTTGACCAAGGTATGCTCAGTGAACCATCAAATCAAATTGTAGCTCCTACTTCAAAGCTCAACATTTATCTAACAACTATTTATTCTTTCCAATTTATTATGATAGCACTGGCATTGAATTCCCAACACAGAGGCAGAAAACAACTAAGCTGGTGAAGGAGAACACTGTTAGACACATTTACCAGCATAAAAATGACCACTGGACCACAACAAAGGTAGGGATCCCCTATTAATGGAACATAAATTGACTGTTTTAAGCACAGTGTGTTCAGACTGCTTGCAGGTACTTCTGATTATCTTTAAAAGATGGCAAAGTTTAGTTCTGTTCTGCACAGTTTGGCAGCTAAAATAATGGAACATTGGAAATTCCCCTCACTAGTACTTTCTTTTACTGCATTATAAATTGTTTTTTCTATAGTAACTCACTGGGGAAAGAATAAAAACATGCCAAAATGTTAGAGTAAATAATTAAAAACAACTATAATCTTAATATGTTTTCTCTGTACATTGTTAAATGTTAACTTGCAGTGAAACTGCTTAGGAAGTGCTGAATTTGTATACCTAGCAAGTGCAAGAATTCCCTTTGATGATAGAGGTGCAAAAAAATAAAATAAAATCAATGGTCATAATTTTATCTTAAATGACTTACACTGAGCCCTGAAGACATTTCATCTATTTATCTTTTTGAAGCATACATTAGTTTATTATTTATTTAGTCTGTCATGACTAATAAATATTGCCATAAATTGCATTTTCTGAGTCTAATAAATTCTTAATATTATACTATTTCAGTTGTTTTTATTCTCTTAAGAGACTCCATTAAAATATACTCTGGAATTTTAGATATCTTAAAATCAGCACAGGTTTTCTAGATGCATCCATGATGCATAATGGTCTTATTCATGTCTTATTTGGCTTTACACAGGCCAGCATGAGGTCAATGGGAGTATACTTCAACAGCACCCTGCAATGGAGAAGCTTGTCAGGTTTCTGAATTTATCATTCAGTCTTTTCATTTGTTATTTGTCTTGGTATTATCTGCAAAATTTAATAATTCATTGGTTCTGAAAACATTTACCATGTTCTTGTTATCTGTAAAGTATATTAATAACACTCAGGTAGAAAATGCATAGTTGATCCTTACCTCCAAAGAATTCATAATCTGGTAGAAATGTAATGTAATATGCTAAATATAATGGTGAAGTCATGTACACTAATTTTTACTAGTAAAGAGAAAGATTTCTAATTGGTATTGGGAAAAGAGATAAAAAAAACTTTCAGAAAATGGTGATTCAGGAGTTGACCATTAAGTGAAAGTTATGAATCAGCTAGATATGAGGAGAACCATAAAGGAAGCAGGAAGTGGGGAGGTGTTTGTATTTCTTATTTCCTTTCCTTTATTCCTCTTTCTCTTCCAATAAGTATCAGTTGAAACTACTTATGTGCCAGATATACCACAGATGAATGAGATAAAGTCTAAAGAGAAGGCACAAAGAAGCAAAGAGATACAGAAAGAAAGATATGCTGTGTGTAGAAATATAGAAAATTCAGAGGCAAGAGTGGAAAGCTAGCCAGAGTTCAGGTTACATTGAATTTTTTATGCCCAGAGATGGATTTTGGACATTACCCTATAGGTAAAAGTTATTTTTAAAAAGTAATTAATATTAATTATCATGTAAAAGTAACTAACGGACTTTGAGGTCATTATACAAAGTGAAATAAGTCAGAGAAAGACCAATACTATATGGTCTCACTTACATGTGGAATCTTAAGCACACACACACACACACACACACACACACACACACACACACACACCAACTCAGATATAGAAAACAGATTGGTGGTTGGAGAGAACTAGAAGTTGGGTGGTAGGAGAAATGGGGGAAAGGAGTGAAAAAGTACAAACTTCCGTTGCAAAATAAATATATTCTGAGGACCAAATACATAACATATACATATAGTCAACAACACTGTATTGTATACTTGAAAGTTGCTGAGAATAAATCTTAAAAGTTCTCATCACAAGAAAAAAAGTTGTAACTATGTGAGGTGATGAATGTTAATTAGACTTATCATGGTGGTCATTTTGCAATATATACCTATATTGATGTATTATGTTTTACACCCAAAACCAATAAAATGTTAAGAAAAACAAATAAATAGAAGTAATTACTAGATAGGACCAAATTTGTGACCTGCATTATAGTTGGTAATTGTGTTGAAGATAGATTTGAAGTGAAAAGAATGGAGGCGGGGTGGACTTATACAGTTATTTCAGCCATCTAAGTGAGTTATCATCAAGACTTGAAATAGGAACATGGTCATAAGAATGGAAAGAAGGGGACAGATTTGAAAATAAGTTAGGATAGAAAATAATTTGAATTTAGAAGCTTAATAAATAGATGTGGAACTTGAGAAAGAGGGGAGAATAAGAAGTGACAACTGGTATTTAGACTGGGTAATGTGGTAGTGTCAGCAAGGAAGAACAGGTATGAGTAGGATTCAGCTTTGAACATACTGTATTTAAGGCTACTAGTGTACCCAGGTAGGTGTGGCCATGAGTCAGTTGTTTATATGAGTCTGAAGCTGAGTTTAGAGTCTTGGATGCATATTCAAATTTTAGACTATTGGCTTTTAGTTGTTAGTCAAAATAATACAATCATATGAGATTATTGATAAAGAATTGAAGATAGAGAAGAAAAGTGGTCCCCAAATGGTGGTGGGAAATATTTTAGGGATTGATGAAAGATGAGGAAGAAATATTGGATAAGCAGAAAAAAGGAAATCAGAGGTGGATGAGAAAAATTAGAAGTGCATAGAAAACTAAAGAATGGGGTTGGTTGACTACTGAATGGAACAAAAGGTCAGTAACATGGGGCCTGAAATATAAGTGCTGGACTTGGCTTGTTGGCAGTCATTCCTGACTCCTTGAAAAAGTGGCATCATTTGGGTGGAAAGAAAAAAAGCGAATTTAGGATGAGATGAAAGGTAAGTGGGACATGAAATAACTGGGAATCAGTTTATGCTGTTGTTTGAGAAGTTTAGAATGTGATAAGAGGAGACAGACTTTTCTCGAGGAGGCTGTGGGATTGCGGAAAATGTCTTCAGGATATGAAGGAGTGGAGATAAAAAATGATTGAAAATACTTCGGGGAAGTGCTATTGGAAAGGGAGAGTTTCCAGTACCAGCTCTAGTTCAAGGCACTCTCTTAAATGGTAGGCCTTAATGTGGTTAGTTTTAGATCAAAACGGAGGATCAATGAAGCAAGGTCCCAGAGGAGGAGAGGCAAGAGGGATTATGGGTGGAGTGGCTGACTTTGAACAAGAGCACACTTCTCTAGGAATCTTGGAAACACGCTAAGAGAGTTGAATGTGAATGTAGAGAGGTTAACAGCTGGTGGGTAAGGGACAGAAAGGGAGGGAGCAGGGATAAGACTGCTTGAGAGAGCTAATGATTTATCTTTTTAATTTGAAGGGGCTAGTTAAGAATGGTTCCCTGCCAAGATTGATGGGAGACAGGTAATAATGAAGTATAGGATTTCTGGCAGCAACAAGTATTCAGTATATTTGTTGAAGAAAACAGAAATGGAAGCTGAGAAGAGACCCAGGGAAAAGTACCCTCTGAGATTAAAGACCATTGATTCAATTCGCCAGTCCCACTTTGGCCAAGAAATGAGTGAAAGAAGGTAGCAATATAGATCTTGGGCTGGACTTTTGGTGGAGTGGGGTGCAGCAGAAGGCTAGGAAAAGCAGGGGATTGAGAGTGTGGATGAAAGTGTAGTACAAATGATCAAGCATGGGATTTGTACATCTACCCTGTGTCTTGTTCAAGGCCAGCTGAGCAAGTGCCTGGTTCTGACCTAACTGTGTACATTCTCTGGCCAAAATGGCAGAAGTTGCAAGATGAGCAAATTTCAAGGGCAGTATTGGTGGTGGAACTAGTAGAACATTACTATTGATGAAGCAAAGCAGCCCCCATAAAAATTCATGTTCATGCTAGGGATATTAAAGTGCAATGACTCTTGGGAACACTTTTATCTCTCCTTCTATTTTGAATGACAGGCTTGCTGGATAAAGGATTCTTGGCTGCATGTTTTCTTCTGTTCATCTCATTGAAGATTTCCTGCCATTCCTTCCTGGCCTGCCAAGTTTCATTAGATAGG
>NC_043708.1:116176552-116178908 GCF_006229205.1 Suricata suricatta | reverse complement strand
TTGAATGCTGAGAATGAACTGAGGGTTGAGGGGGAAAGGGGAGGGGGAAAAGAGGTGGTAGTGATGGTGGAGGGCACTTAAGGGGAAGAGCACTGGGTGTTATATGGAAAACAATTTGACAATAAAATATTATGGAAAAAATAAAAAATAAATAAAATTAGAATTTGAAAAAATGTGTTATTAATTGGATATAAGAAAAAATCAAGAAAGTATAGGTTAGTATGTACTATAGATTTCAGGTCTAAAAACATTAAATGTCAATCTAACTCAAAATATGGTTATGTATTGGATATATTTATAGTTAAGTGATAGATGATTGAGATGTATGTATATGTGCATGGAGGTGGTAAAAAGGAGATTAAGTCAGTGGTGATTTCTAAAACTAAAAAAGATTAAGGAGTAGCAATACAAACAGGGTACTTAGATTTGTGGAAGTAAATGCCAAAATAATGATGCTGCTGCTTATGATGATGATGATGATGACTAAAAATGTTGAAAATCTCTGAGCATCTGAAAATTAGGATAGAGTATCAATTGCTTAGGAGGATGATGGCTTTCAAATGTAGCACCAGAGAATGATTTGACCCTTTAAATTATGTTTGTATATACCTTTGATTAAAATTAAAGAAAACTAATGGATTGCCTGGCTGTTTTCTGTTAAGTACCATATTCTCGGTTTTGGCTAAGGTCATCTTCTCATGGTTTTGTGAGTTCCAGCCCCATGTCAGGCTCTGGTGCTGATGGTGCAGAGTTTGCTTGGAGTTCTCCCTTACTCCCCATCACTCTCTGTCCCTCCCCGACTTGCACTGTCTCTGTCTCTCTCAAAATAAATAAGGTTTAAAAAAATTAAAGGAAACAGAAAAGGAGGCTATTTAATCATTTGGAATGCTAAAGAATCAGGCTTGGAACTATCTGGAGCTGCATTGCCAGGGCCAGTGCCTCAAATCAAACATAAGGAGTATATGATACTGCCACCACATCCAGATGATAGACTACTGCTTTCACCACTGACAATGTGTTGGAAAGGATCATCAGCCCAGACTCTGAAGAAAGACTGCCATTTACTGGAGATCTACACATAGAAAGAAACAAGAGGGACAATTAAGCTAGAGGAAATACACTGACTTTTCCAGACATAAGCTTATATATTTAAGGGGGAAAATATCAAAAAGGAATACTAAAACACAAGGGATTAAATGTCTAGAATAAGCAAATCTACAAAGATGGAGAGTGGATTAGTGGCTGCTTAGAGCCAGAAAGCTCTAGAGCATGACTATTAATGGTTGTGAGGTTTCTTTGCTGCTGATGAAAATACTCTAAAATTAGTTTATAGTAGTGGCTGCTTAACTATGGTTGTACAACTCTGTAAATATACTCAAAACATTGATTTTACAGTTTAAATCAGCGAATTTTATGGCATGTAAATTATATTCAATAAATTTATGAAATATGGGTTTTCTTTGGCTACAGTATATTATTAGGTAAGCCCATATGGATAGAGAATACAACAATGCAAAATATTTGCCAATAGATGTATGATTAAATCCAAGGATGACAATCTCAAAGGCTATTTTCAAGAAGCAGTTTAACATACACTTGAAAACAGTTAAAGAAATTTAATTAGTAAAACATTAAAGATGTATGTATACATATACACACACACAAATACACACATGATTCGTGGTATTTTTCTAGGGGAATATAATACTAAAGGCATCTTTGTTTGTTGAGTCATTGCACTTTATTTTTTTTATTTTTATTTTTTTGGATTTAATTATTTTATTTTATTTTTTAAAAATAGTTTATTATCAAATTGGTTTACATACAACACCCAGTGCTCTTCCCTTTAAGTGCCCTCCACCATCACCACCACCTCTTTTTCCCCCTCCCCCTTCCCCTTAACTCTCAGTTCACTTTCAGCATTCAATAGTCTCTCACGTTTTGCATCCCTCTCTCTCCCCAACTCTCTTTCCCTCTTCCCCTCCCCCAGGTCCTCCATTAGGTTTCTCTTGTTTTCCTGTTAGACCTATGAGTGCAAACATATGGTATCTGTCCTTCTCTGCCTGACTTATTTCGCTTAGCATGACACCCTCAAGGCCCATCCACTTTCCTACAAATTCAAGAGGCACAAAGAACCCCCTTAAGACGTAACTTGAATCGGTCTTCGGCACGACATATCATAGTGAAACTGGCAAAATATAAAGATAAATAGAGAATTCTGAAAGCAGCTAGGGAGAAAAGGGCCCTCACATACAAAAGGAAACCTATCAGAGTGGTTACAGACCTATCTAATGAAACTTGGCAGGCCAGGAAGGAATGGCAGGAAATCTTCAATGAGATGAACAGAAGAAAACAT
>NC_043708.1:116171137-116176452 GCF_006229205.1 Suricata suricatta | reverse complement strand
CCAGTAAAGAAAAAGGAAAAAAAGGTAATAATGACAAAGAAATAAGTACGAAACTAGTGAAGAAAAGAAATTTTTTATATATTAAAAAAGCAAACAACAAAAAAACAAATCAAAAAAACAAAAACAAACCAAAAAAAAAGCAAGCAGCAGCTCCCCCTGGTGGATAGGCTTGGTTTGATGTGGTAAGTCTTGGAGTCTGTTCTCAGAGGCTCCGCCCCTGCCTGAGGCAAAATGAGCAGCAGGAGGTGAAGTGCGCACCTTCACAGACTCAATTGTGGTGTCCCCACCCCCAGTCAGGATCAGGATTGCAAAAAGCCGAAAACCGAGTCTCTCTTAGTTTCCGATAGCTTTGCTCAAGACGCTGTGCGCTGCTGGAAATGAGCTGGGCGCTCCTACATTCTAAGCGCGCACCCGGGCCTTCACCCGCCACTGACTCTTTGTTGAGGGTCCCGTCGGTGTGCGCCCTATTTCTTCCCTGTGGGGACCCGGAATTTGCGCAGTCCATGCAGGGGGTGAGGTGTGCTGTGGAAATGCAGTCTGTGGTCCCGTTCCCAAAACCAAGTTCGAATTGCTTGCGCCTGGCGCAGTCGCTGCTCGGGCTGCTTCCCGCCAGGGAGCGCGCCTCCCCAGCTCAGCCGCTTCTCATAGCCACAGACGCCTCTGATTCCCCGCCGAGATGGCTTAGGGCTGGAAGGTATTCCTTCTCTTGCACCACCCCGGTTCAGGATTCCGGCTGCCCAGCAGTTATCTATGGAGTGGGTTTCTGTCTCCAAGTGCAGCCAAGCGTTCTATACCTCTTCCCCAGAGACAGTTCTATGAGCGCATTCCGACTCTGTCTCTTCCCTTTGTCTCTCGGGCGCTGCGCACTTGCGCCACGTTGGGCTGGGGATCTTACCTCCCCTGCCCGTCCCGGGCTGGCCCATTTTCGGATCTCCCCCGTTCGCCCCCACTCACTCAGGTATCCTTGAGGTTCTATTCCTTCAGGAGTTAGTATTTTCTCCTTCCACTCTCGCAGATGAGCATAATATCCTTCTCAGTTTGATAAATGGTGCGGACGGAGTTTACAGAGCTCCCTTCCTCCTCGCCATCTTGGCTCCACCCCAATAATACTTTTCTTAACTTTTAATGTTTATTTATTTTTGAAAGAGAGACAGAACATGAGCAGGGGAGGGGGAGAAAGAGAGAGGGACACAACATCAGAAATAGCCTCCTGGCTCTGAGCTGTCAGCCCAGAGCCCGACCTGGGGCTCAAACTTATGAGCCTTTGAGCTGTGAGATCATGACCCAAGCTGAAGTCATCTGCTTAACCTACTGAGCTACCCATGCACCCCAATCATATTTTTGTTATTGTTTCCTTAGTTTCCATTATCACTAATTTATCCCTAACCTTCCCTTTAGTTATCTAATCTCCTTAAATATATATTCTATCAATTTTACCTTTTTGGAGGTATTTCTTCTTGAGCTTTCTGCAAGCTCTAATCTAGACTTGTTACTTTTTCAAGAGACCTGGTACACAGCTATCATGTTGAATTGCCCTTTGCCATCATCTGTGGCACCCCCTGTTCCTTGGATTTCATTGTCTTTCTCTCTTGGGGTTTCATTTTCTCATTTGGGAGAGTTATATCTTTCAATAACTTTCTGAGAGAGGATTCATGGATATTTTTTTAAACTTTGAATACTTGAATTTGTTAAGTTTATTTTCACTCATAATTTATATTTCTGTTGAGTATAGAATTTTTATTAGGACTAATCATTCTTTAGAATTTTCAAGGTAATTTTCAATCATTTTTGTAGTGTCAATATTGAGGAGACTGAAGATAATTTGATTTTTAATTTTGTTTTTGTCTTACCTTCCTCTAGAAGCTTCTAGAATCTTCTCTTTATCTCCAGTTGTATTTGAAAACATAAATGTCTTCTTTTATTACTCATATAGAATACTTCAATTCTGACACTTCTGGTCACTGAATATGTGGATTTTTTCCCCTCACCAAATAACCTATGACACCAGCTGGGTGTCCTATAATTTAAATCAATCCTGACCCCATCCACCTGGAGTAGCATCAGATCCCACGGATTAGCATCAGCCCCACAAGACTACCCTCAACGTCAAGTGTCAGTCACAAGTCCAGGTTATCACTGGTGCTTCTGACTGATTCATTACAAAGCTGAGGTTCCCATGCCCCCCTATTTTGGTTCAACTAATTTGCAAGAGTGGCTGACAGAACTTTACTCATGTTTACCAATTTATTAAAGGATATGATAAAGAACACAAAACAGTCAGATGAAAAGATACAAAGGGTGAGGTCTGGAAAGGTGGGGGCCAAGTGCAGTAGCTTTTGTCCTTGTGGAGTTGTGGTACATTACCTTCCCCATGAATTGATGTGTCCTCTGACCTGGAGGCACACTGAACCCTGTAGTTTTGGAGTTTTTATAGAGGCTTCATCATGTAGGCATGGTCAATTATTAACTCCATTTCCAGTCCCTCTTCCTTCTCTAGAGAAGTGGTGGTGGGAGAGCTTAAATTCTAAGCTTCTAATCATGATTTGGCTTTTCTGGTGACAAACTCTCATCCAGGAGCTTCCCAGGAACCCACCCAGGGTCCCCTCATTAAAACAAATGATGCGGCTAGTGTTCTTCTTATCACTTAGGAAATTACAAAGTTTATAAGAGCTCTTTGCCTGTAACCTGGGACACAGATCAACATACACACACACACACACACACACACACACACACACACACACACACATATTTTTTTTCTATAATGTACCTCACACTATCATTCTTAGATTGTATCTTGAGGAAGATGTGTTTTTTGCCTCCATTTTTCAGAGATTCACAGAATCTTTCAGCTTGAATTTTATATTCTTCAAATCCTAAAAGAGGTCTTTAAATAAATCTTAGATAATATATCCTCATTGTATTCATTTTTTTCTATTTTTGGAATTGCTTTAATTTGGATGTTAGACTTTTTCTAGAATGACTTTAATATTCTTATACACTTTTTTCTTTTACTTTCCATTAAAAGACTTTGACTTTAGGGGTGCTTGGGTGGCTCAGTCAATTACGCAGCCAAATTCAACTCAGGTTATGATCTTGTGGTCCCTGGTTGCAAGTGCTGCACCGGGTTCTGTGCTTACAGCTGAGAGCCTGGACCCTGCTTCAGATTCTGTGTCTCCTCCTCTCTCTGCGCTTCTGCTGCTCACACTCTGTCTCTCAGTCTCTCAAAAATAAATAAACATTTTTAAAATTTTTAAAAAGAAGTCTTTGGCTTTAATTCTTTGAGATATTTCCTCCAGTATATCTTTCAATCCATTCATTTAATTTTTTAAAGTTTATTTCATTTATATTGAGAGATAGAAAGCACAACATGGGAGGGGCAGAGAGAGAGAGGGACAGAGAATCCTAAGCAGGTTTGACACTGTCAGACCAGACCCCAACGTGAGGCTCGAACTTGCAAACCATGAGATCATGACCTGAGCTGAAACTAAGAGTCAGATACTTACCAGACTGAGCCCCATGTGCCCCTCAATCCATCTATATAATTTTTAATATTTACATCTGGAAAACAGGCTAATACCTGATGCCCTACCTTGTACTGTTTGAGTAAAAATTAGACTGTATATAGAAGAGCTATTCAAACTTCAGAGCACTAAAAAAGACATATTCATTTCACCATATTCAATGTGAAAAAGGTATGCAGCTGGCTGTAAATGTAATCATATGTTAAATCTTGTTTCCTTTTCTACATTGAAAAGATTTTCATCTGTCTTCTGGGGGATCACACTTGCCCAGTTTTCTTCCTACTTTACTGGCTGCACCTTTTCAAGACTTTTCTGCAAATTCATCTTCATTCTGTCCTTTTGAAACTGGAGATTTCCTACCCAAGGGATACAAAAGTGCTGATGCATAGGGGCACATGTACCCCAATGTTCATAGCAGCACTTTCAACAATAGCCAAATCATGGAAAGAGCCTAAATGTCCATCAACTGATGGATGGATCAAGAAAATATGGTATATATATATTTACACAATGGAATACTACATGGCAATGAGAAAGAATGAAATCTGGCCATTTGTAGCAAAATGGATGGAACTCGAGGGTGTTCTGCTAATCGAAATAAGTCAGGCAGAGAAGGAAAGATACCATATGTTTTCAGCCATAGGATAGGATAAACAGGAGAAACTATGGGAAGGATAAAGAGGGGGAAAAAAGTTGAAGAGAGGGAATGACGCAAATCATGAGAGACATTTGAATTCTGAGAACAAACTGAAGACTGAAGAGGGAGCAGGGAAGGGAAAGAGGGGTGATGGTCATGGAAAGGGGCACTTTTAAGGAAGAGCACTGAGTGTTATATGGAAACCAACGTGATATTAACTATTTATTTTAAAATAGTTTATTGTCAAATTGGATTCGATACAACACCCAGTGCTCTTCCCCAGAAGTGCCCTCCTCCATCACCACCACCTCTTTTCCCCCCTACCATTTCCCCTAAAACCCTCAGTACATTTTCAGTATTCAATAGTTTCTCAAGTTTTGCGTCCCTTTCTATCCCCAACTCTCTTTCCCCCTTCCCCACCCCATGGTCCTCTGTTAGGTTTCTCCAGTTCTCCTGTCAAACCTATGAGTACAAACATATGGTATCTCTCCTTCTCCGCCTGACTTATTTTACTTAACAGAACACCCTCGAGATCCATCCACTTTGCTACAAATGGCCAGATTTCATTCTTTTTCATTGCAATGTAATAATCCATTGTATATATATATATATATGCCACATCTTCTTGATCCATTCATCAGGTGATGGACATTTAGGCTCCTTCCATGTTTTGGCTATTGTTGACAGTGCTGCTATGAACATTGGGGTACCCGTGCTCCTATGCATCAGCACTTCTGTATCCCTTGGGTAAATCCCTAGCAGTGCTATTGCTGGGTCATAAGGGAGTTATATTAATATTTTTTTGAGTAACCTCCACACTGTTTTCCACAGCAACTGCACCAATTTACTTTCTCACCAACCGACTTTCTCAAGGGTTTTTATTAAGAAAGAGTGCTGTATTTGTCAAATGCTTTTTCTGCATCTATTGACAGGATCATATGGTTTTTATCCTTTCTTTTGTTAATGTGATGGATCACATTGATGGATTTGCGAATATTGAACCATCCCTGTAACCCAGGAATGAATCCCACTTGATCATGATGGATAATTCTTTTTATATGCTGTTGAATTCGATTTGCTAGTATCTTGTTGAGTATTTTTGCATCTGTATTCATTAAGGATATTGGTCTGTAGTTCTCTTTTTTGGCTGGGTC
>NC_043708.1:116158349-116171037 GCF_006229205.1 Suricata suricatta | reverse complement strand
TTTTGTTAATGTGATGGATCACATTGATGGATTTGCGAATATTGAACCATCCCTGTAACCCAGGAATGAATCCCACTTGATCATGATGGATAATTCTTTTTATATGCTGTTGAATTCGATTTGCTAGTATCTTGTTGAGTATTTTTGCATCTGTATTCATTAAGGATATTGGTCTGTAGTTCTCTTTTTTGGCTGGGTCTCTGTCTGGTGTGGGTATCAAAGTGATGCTGGCTTCGTAAATGAGTTTGGAAGCTTTCCTTTTATTTCTATTTTTTTGGAATAGTTGGAGAAGAATGGTATGAGCTCTGCTTTAATTGTCTGGTAGAATTCCCCTGGGAAGCCATCTGGCCCTGGGCTCTTATTCCTTGGGAGATTTTTGATAACAGATTCGATTTATTCACTGTTTATCAGTCTATTCATGCTTTCTATTTCTTCCAGTTTGAATTTTGGCAGTGCATGTGCATTTAAGAATTTGTCCATTTCTTCTAGGTTGTCCAGTTTGTTGGCATATAATTTTTCATAGTAATCTCTGATGATTGCTTGTATTTCTAAGGGATTGGTTGTGAAAAATGCTTTTTCATTCATGATTTTGTCTATCTGGGTGCTCTCACTTTTCTTTTTGAGGAGTCTGTCTAGAGTTTTATTGATTTTGTTTATGTTTTCAAATAACCAACTCTTGGTTTCATTGATCTGCTCAACTGTTCTTTTGGATTCCATATTGTTTATTTCTGCCCTGATATTTATTATTTCTTTTCTTCTGCTGGGTTTGGGGTGCTCTTGCTGCTTCTCTTCTAGTTCCAGTAGGTACTCTGTTAAATTTTGAATTTGTACTTTTTCTTGTTTGTTGAAATTGGCCTGGATTACAATGTATTTTCCTCTTAGGACTGCCTTGGCTGTGTCCCAGAGATTTTGGATTGTTGTATTTTCATTTTCATTTGTTTCCATATATTTTTCAATTTTTCTTTAATTACCTGATTAGCCCAGTCATTCTTTAGTAGGGTGGTTTTTAACCTCCACATTTTTGGAAGTTGTCCAGACTTTTTCTTGTGGTTTATTTCAAGTTTCATAGCATTGTGATCTGAATGTGTGCAAATATTCATTTATACTTATGGAGAGCTGCTTTATGCCCCGGTATGTGATCTATCTTGGAGAATGTGCCATGTGCACTCGAAAAGAAGGTGAATTTCCTAACTTCAGGATGTAGAGTTCTAAATATATCTATCAGTTCCATCTGTTCCAATGTGTCATTCCGGTCCATTGCTTCTTTTGCTTTTCTGTCTGGTTGATCTATCCATTGCTGTCAGTGGAATATTAAAGTCCTCTGCAATGAGCACATTCTTATCAATAGTACTGTTTCTGTCTGTGATTAATTGTTTTATGTATTTGGGCGCTCCCGAATTTGGCGCATAGATATTTATAATTGTTAACTCTTCCTGATGGAGAGACCATGTAATTATTATATAATGTCCTTTTTCATCTCTTGTTATTGCCTTTACTTTAAAGTTCAGTTTGTCTGATATAAGTTGGATACATCAGCTTTCTTTTGGCTTCCAGTCCCATGATAGATATTTCTCCATCCCTTTATTTTCATCCTGAAGGTATCTTCAGGTCGAAAATGAGTCTCTTGTAGATAGAAAATAGATGGATTTTGTATTTTTATCCATTCTGCTACCCAGTGTCTTTTGGTTGGAGCATTCAGTACATTTACATCCAGTGTTATTATTGAAAAGTGTGGATTTACAGTCACTGTATTCTCCGTAGAATTCATGTTTATAGTGGTGTCTCTGACACCTTGTATTGTTTGCAACATTTCCCTCAGAGAGTCCCTCTTAGGATTTCTTATAGGGCTGGTTTTGTTGTCATGAATTTTCTCAATTTTTGTTTATTTGGAAACACCTTTATCTCTCCTATTTTGATTGACAGGCGATTCTTGGCTGCATGTTCTTTCTGTTCATCACATTGAAGATTTCCTGCCATTCCTTTCTGGCCTGCCAAGTTTCATTAGATAGGTCTGTAACCACTCTGATAGGTTTCCCTTTGTATGTGAGGGCTCTTTTATCCCTAGCTGCTTTCAGAATTCTCTCTTTATCTTTATATTTTGCTGGTTTCACTATGATATGTCGTGCCAAAGGTTGATTCAAATTACACCTTAAGGGGGTGTAACTCCCCCTTGTGACTCTTGAATTTGAATGTCTATTTCTTTCCCCAGATTTTGGAAATTCTCTGTTATAATTTTGCCTAGTGTCCCTTCAGGACCTTTCTCTCTGTCTTCCTTTTCCAGAATTCCTAAGATACGGATATTGTTTCATTTGATTGTATCACTCAGGTCTCGAATTCTCCTTTCCTGCTCCTGGATCAATTTCTTTCTCTTATTTTCAGTTTCTCTTTTGCTATATCTTCTATTTCACCTATTCTTCTCTCTTTATCTTCAATCTTTGAGGTAACTGCCTCCATTTTATTATTCACCTCATTTTTAACCTTTTTTAAACTTGTCACACCTAGTTTCAAAGCTCCTAGTCATTGTCTCAGTTGCTTCTGTAATGCTTTTGTCAACCCCAGTGATGAATTTTATGACAAGTTTTTAAAATTCTTGTTCAGTGATTTTGTTGAGGTCTGTGTTGAGCAGTTCTGTGGCTGTGACTTCTTCCTGGAGGTTCTATAGGGGAACGTTCCTTCGCTTTGTCATTTTGGCTAGTTTTCTGTCCCTTGTCAGTTTTAAAAAGCTCATTGTGCACTGTGCCCCTGTTGATATTGCTCTGTTAAAGGAGGCTTATTGACTGTACAGGGCCTGTCATTTCAGGAAATATTCTTTTAATGGTGTCTCTCAGTTTCTCTCTTGTGCCTTTAAATATTTTATCTCCCTACTCAGCAATATTTGGGACTCATCGTCATGCGCACTTTGGCTTGTTTCTTGGGGCAGCCCTAAGAAGGAAAACAGACAGACAAACACAGAGGGAACAGAAGCAGACAAATGCACAGACACATCAAACAAACAAATTAAAAAGGGGGGAAGAAGGAAAGAAAATGGAGATGAAAGAGATGAAAAGAAGAGAAGAAAAAATAAATAAAGGGGGGGCAGAGACAATAAAAGACAATTGAAAGTCTAAAAGTGTATGATCAGTTGAGGGGAGAGATAAGGATGAGATACAGGAGAATATATCTGGATTGCAAGAAAAATAAAAAAAGAAAAGAATAAAAAAGAAAAAGAAAAAAGAGGGAGAAAGGAGAAAGGAAAATAAGGAGTTAAAATTTAAAAAATTTTTAAGTAAAATAGGTAATAATAATGAAAAATAAGTACAAAAGAAGCAAAAAAAAAAAGAAAGAAAGAAAGAAAAGAAAAGAAAAAAAGCAACAGCTCCTCCTAGCAGATAGGCATGGTTTGGTGTAGTAGGCCTGGAGGGCTGCTCTCAGAGGCCCCGCCTTGGTGGCTGTAGAGAGTAGAATGGCAGTGCTCCAAGCTCCGCTGGAACTAAGTGCTGTAGGCCACTCTAATGTGTCCGATCTCCTTGTGCCGCGACAGCTGAGCCAAGTTGTATTTTCCAGGCCTGCCTCGTTTCAAAATCCTAGTCCATGCACTTTTATGCTACCACAAATGAGATGTACTTGTTTTGTGTCTGGCTCCCTAGCCAGGATCTCATATGGGGAGGGAGCACTTTCTCTAGGTGCTGGCAGGGATTTGTGCTGCCACTGCTGGAGGCAAGGTGCAAGCCCTAACAGACACTGCCTCCAACTCCCAGCTCCCAGCCAGGATAGTGATCGTGTAAGGGGAGGGATCAGTTTCTCTTGGCGCCCACCGGGATTTGTGCTGTCACTGCCTGAGGTGAGGTGTGCTGCAGGAGGCGACGTGCACACCTTTCAGGCACCACCGCCAACTCCCAGCGCCCATCCGGGATCACCACTGCGTTGGGGGAGGGATCAGTTTCTCTTGGCGCTGGCCGGGCACTGCAGGAAATGAGCTGTGAGCTCCTGTATCCAAAGTGCATCCCCCTGCCTCCACCGCCGCCAACTCCTTGCCAAGATTGCATAGCAGTGGGGGCTATTTTTTTTCCCTGTTGGCACCCGGGATTCTGGATTCATGAGGCCAATGCTGGAAGCGAGATGTGCCGTGGAAATGAGGTGTGTGCTCCCACTCCTGCAGCCGAGGCCAAAGTGTGTGCCCTTGTGGCCTCCAGCACCGAGGCTGCAGACTCCCTGCTGGGATGGCTCAGGGCTGGAAGCTATTCTTTCCCTTGTGCCACCTGGGTTCAGGATCTGGGCTACCCAGCAGTTATATATGGAGTGAGAGTTTTTCTCTCCGAGCGGGGTTAAACATTCTTTATCTCTTCTCTAGAGACAGTACTATGAGTGTGTTCAGTGTC
Source organism: Suricata suricatta (assembly GCF_006229205.1). NCBI lineage: Eukaryota > Metazoa > Chordata > Mammalia > Carnivora > Herpestidae > Suricata > Suricata suricatta. The sequence continues at coordinate 116,166,679 of NC_043708.1, read as the reverse complement.
TCTTTCTTTTCCCCTTGTCTCTTAGGCACTCCATGCACTTGCCCTGTGTTGGGCTAGAGCTCCCACCTCCCCTGCCCTTCTCAGGCTGGCCCATTTTCCAATCTCCCCAGTTCACACTCACTCACTCAGGCATCTTTGAGGTTGTCTTCTTTCTGGAGTCTGTTATTTCTCCTTCCACTCTTGCAGATGAGAGTAATGTCCTTCTCAGTTCGATGGATGGGGCAGAAGAAGTTTACAGAGCTCCCTTTCTCTCTGCCATCTTGGCTCCTCCACCCCCCCTTGATAATAAACTATTAAAAAAAAAAGAAATAAAAGGTTGAGGGGGGAAAAAGAAACTGGAGATTTCCAAGCTCAGTCCTTGGGCCTGTTTTCTCTCTCTCTCTCTCTCTCTCTCAACATGTCTCCTATTGTTCTAGTATTAAGTGCCATAGATATGCTGACTGAACTATACTTTCAGCTGAGTCCTCTCTTCTAAGCTCCAGATCCAATACCCAAGGTGATAATTAAAAAAAAAAAAGGTAGGGGCACTTGGGTGGCACAGTCTGTTAAGTGTGCCACTCTTGATTTGGGCTCAGGTCACAATCTGATGGTTTGTGAGATCAAGCCCTGAGTCTGGCTCTACACAAATAGTGTGGAGCCTTTTTGTAATTCTCTTTCTCTCTCTCTCTGCCCCTCCCCTGCTCACTCTCTCTCTCTCTATCAAATAAATAAATAAAAACATTTTTTAAGAAGTTAGATCATGTGACTAACTCTGTACTCAAACCCCTCCAATGCCTTTGGATTCCATTCAGAGTAAAAGCTAAAATCCTTACAGTGGCTGACAAGGCCCTACATGTTGTAGCTCCTCAAAGATCTCCAAACTCTCTTGTATGGCTTTATCTGGCTCCCTAGGCTCCAGCCATTTGAATCTTCTTAATGTTCCTTAAACACACTGAGCCTCTTGTTTACAGAATCTTTGTGCAGCTTAGACATCCATCCTGCAGATGTTCATATGGACAAATCCCTTGACTTCCTCAAGTCTTTCCTCAATATCCTCTTCCAATGAGACCCATCCTAGACCAACCTTTTTTTTTTTGACCACCCTATTTAAAGATGCTTGTCCTCATGTCCTGAGAACGTTGAGCACATTACACTGCTACATTTTTTCTTAGCTCTTGTCAATGAATATACTCTATTTGCTATTATTCTCTGCCTATTTTATGCTAAAACATAACCTTCATGGGGGTAGGAACGGTTTTTGTCTGTGTTATTTGATGATGTTTCACAAGTACCCAGAAAACTGTCTGGCATATGGTGGACACTTAGCTGACTGAATGAATAAAGTGAATGAATGAATGATTTAGTTTCAAGACATAAAACAAGCAGTGTTAAAATGTATTGGAAAGAACAGCATTTAGAAATCTTGAAATAAAGGGAGGATAAGATTGGATTCATAAAGCTACTATCACACACACATGGACAGGTCAAATTGTTGGTTCCCAAACTTCCCTACTCCATGTAGCTTCTGGCACTACATTCCCAGGAACCAACCTCTGACTCACCCTCAATAGAAAAACAGAGGAATTTTTGGAGAAGAACTTAAAAAATCAGAGTTTTCTATTATGTTTTAAAGATTTATTTTTAGTTCTACTTGGATAAGAAGGAAAGCATTTTCATTTTCTTCAGGATATTTCTACTCCTTCTTATACATAGTTGATACCCCTTTAACCAATGATGACAAAATCCATTATTCCATTGTTGATAAAGAACTCCCAAATCTAAATGTGCTTTTAACATTTGTATCTAATCTAATATAATCAAGCAATACATATAAATAGCTATTATCAGATACCTTCCTATTTATTTCCATAAAAGGGAAAGTTTAAGTTACTTAGAAGGCTTAAGATTCTGAATATTGAGGTCACCCTAATGAAGGAAAGTGGCATGCAATTGGAAGCTGAAAATGACAGTGATAAATTTTTAAATTTAGACAAAAATTATAGCCATGCTTGGTTATCTTTGACAGACAGTTTTACAGGCTTTGCCTGGGAACAAAGAGGTGGCACTGAATCACAGATGTGCCCTGTGTCAGTCCTTCAAATGTGCTCCAGGCCTTCAAACACAGCAAGAAGAGGATCCTCCTATAGACTGCTTGTGTCCAACCAAAATTTGTATGATAAATCCTAATCCGCAGTGTGATGGTATTTGGAAGTGAGGTCTTTGAGAACTGGTAGGTCATGAAAGCAAAACCTTCGTGAATGAGATTTGTGCCCTTGTAAAAGAGATTCCAGAAGGCTAGCTGGCTCCTTCCAACATGTGAGGTCATAATGATAAGACGCTGTCTGTGAACCAGGAAGCAGGCTCTAAGCAGAAACTGAGTCTACCATTGCCTTGATCTTAGAATTCCTTTACTCCAGAACTTTGATATATTAATGTGTGTGATTTATAAGCTATTCAGTTTGTGATTTTCTGTTATAACAGCCTGAATAGATGAAATTAGATTCATGGGTGTTGCTGCCACCACCTTTAGGCATGCTACTTCTATTTCCCTCTACTATCTACTATGTCCTTTAAGATTTTTTATATTAAGAGGAATAATTAAGCAAGTATTATCTTTCTTAAAATAAAAATTAATTCTTTGATCAAGTGATAAGAGTTTGGTAAACTACTTCAGCTTTGCCTGACTATGGCACCAGAAGGAACCACTTGTATAAATACAGTTCTCTCTGCTTAGTGGAATGAAGTTCTTACTTAATTTTCAACTTTTTCAATTTTTTTTTCCAGAAATAATTCCCATTTTGTGCCTATGTTCAAGGTTTATGATGATATCTACTTATAAAAATACTCACCACTCATAACTCTTCATATTATCTGTGCTGAAGTATACAAATGAGCACATGAAACAACAATCTAAGAGTCTGAGAATAAAGTGGGCTTACAGAAAAAAACTGTTTTACAAAATCTCTTCCTTGACTTAACAATGTATTTATTCAGGTGCCAGCCACAACTGCAAAGACCATGACATATTCTGATTGAAATTTGATGGGCTGGTTAACTCATTGGTTATTTATTTTAGGAATACACCATAGAAGCCTTCTCCCCCAGTTAGAGACTAAATTAAACACAAACCTGACTATAACAAGTCACAGAGGGAAGGGATATCAAGAAATACGTACTATTTTCCCCCAAATTTCCTCATGACCTTGAATATAAATGTCTTTCTCATTTACACTGTCAGGATTAATATTTTTGGTCAAATGTATTACAGTAACTTCAGGTCCACAAATAAAATAAAACAAAACAAAACATAAAACTTTGCCTAAAACTTCACGTTATAAAGTTGCATATTTTTGGCTGTCAATTCACTGTACTATTAAATCCACTTTAGTCTGTATTTCATGGAGTGATCTAGAGAAACTGTGAAATTATCTCATGTTGTTAACAGAAGGGGCAGCTTAAATCTATAAACAACTTGTTAGCACAGGTTTTAAACCTTTAAATATTCATTTAGTATGAATCATGTTTCAAAGCCTGTCTCCCGTATTATTTCTAAATGTACAAAAACAGAATCAATTGGTTACTGGAGCCAGCTTCATAAACTCAGCCCTTAGTATTTTCCTCCCTTGGTTCATCAATTTCTTTAGACTGGGTAACAAGAATATCCCCGTCCCCTGTTCTTGTCCAAAAGCAAATAGAGTATTTCAGATGCATTCCAAGGTATTTGGAAACCTCATTCTAACATAAGGATCATTTCTCCTATTGGAGAGAACACTGAGGAACCACAGATGGTTCAGGAACAGACAACTGGGCCAAGTTTTAACATTTTAGTGTTGCCACATTGGGTTTTGTTTCCTACTAATAATGCAGCCAAGTATCTTGAAGCTCTTGCCCCTAGTAGGAGGCTCTCAGTGGCCTTTACTCAAGAGATTAGGATCCTATTTTTTCCTTCATTAGATGGAGATTAAGTCAATGCACTTCTTAATAATATTTGGCCCAAACATGTCATATCTCATTTTTAAGTTAGACAACTTACAGCTCCCGGAAACATAAATAATTGAAAAGCACTTTATATTTTATCAGTTTCTCACAACACTTTTATGAAGTGGGGTAGTGTTACTGAGATATTGCAAATGCAATGATGGGTGATGTGTTTCCTTTTCACATAATGAACAGCAAAATGAGGTCACCAAGGAAAAATCTGGAATCCATTAGAATTTGTATTTTAAAACTGATCATTATAATTTCCAAGGAAATAATAAATCACCTTAAATTGAATAATGGCCTGCATTCATGTCTATAGAGTAGTAGATGCAGAAAAGACTTGGTCTCCCAGTGACCCAGGAGAGGGAAGATCAAATCTTCTGCCTTTACTTATATTGTAGGAGGCTGAAAGAAACCCTGGAATTTGTTGGGATTCAAGCTCCTACTTTCTAAGATATGTGTTTTTTTAAATCATGAATTGCAAAGGGAGATATGTAGATAGTCTCAGATCCTACTCAGATGAATCACAGCAGTGGAGGCCACGACTCACTGGTAAGGTGATGTTTATCTGCTTCTTACTGTGCCACTTTCTCATGCTCCTCTGGAGCCTTTTCTTCCAAATTGAAAACAGTCCCTAAAAATGAGAAATAAAGTAATGGAAAAAGTCATTTATTTAAGGACTGGATTGCTGTAAGAACCTGGGTTTCTGTCACTGGCATTTCCCTCTTGCCTAGCCCTAGCCCATTGCCATTGGCATGTGACTTTATTGGAGTTGGAAAATGCATCTTCCTTTACAGTTGAGGTGTTAAATGCCAGCTATGTTGTGTGCTAAGGTTCTCTCCAGACTCATTTGGCTAATGTTGGAGCTGCTAAATCTGTTAGAACACAGCATGAAGCAGAAAGTGCACATTCAAATAAGAATTCCCTGAGTGTACACTCTGATGGTCCAGCACTGGAGATTCCCAGGGGAGAGGAGAGAAGCACAATGATTGGCTCTGACCGCCCCCTGAACCCCCTTCTCCTGAGTCAGAATGAGTAGCCAGGGCAGTGGGATAGTGAAGAAGTACAAAGAAGTAATCTGAATTACTTCTGAACTTGTGCAAATATGGCCATACAATCCTTAAACCAACACCAGTTTCCTAGGAATTTAAGTGACTTCATATATTGTTTCATTCTAGAAGTACATCTGGAGGCTTTCCAAACTCTAGAATGCTTAGAAACTCTAAGCTAAGTCAAGATAAGTCCAAGTAGTTGGCTCTTCAGTCATGAGTTTATATGATGGTAAACTTTGTCTTTTCTTTGGTGACAAGTTTACTAAGAAAAGACCACCACAACTCCTCTGGTTTTATCTTTGTGGTTCAGATAGAAAGGCATTAAAATAACCCAAGATATGTCAAAGTCTTTCTGCTATAAAATATCTTTAGATGGCATGTCCTCAGTTGTAAATCTATTTCTTGAAAAAGGAACTCTTAGGTTAAATTTTTTTCATACATTTACATTAAGGTTTTCTTTGAAATGTTAGAAATTTTCAATCCAAACCCTTTCTATTTTACTGAAAAAAAAAACATGGAAATGTGAGGGATATGAAGAAAAAAATAATACATGTTAAATTCCCAAACTTCTAGAAAAAGCATAATTTGTGTCTATTACATATATTAATAGTTTATTATAATATTTTTTAAGGAAGTTGGTAATCCCTGAATCCTTTTCCAGATAAATCATTTGTATCTTCCTGATCTCCAGTAAAAATGAATATACAGAATATAATCAGCAGAGCAAGGCAAATAACATGTGGGTCTTTGACCCCATTCTAGGCTTGCTCTTGCGGACATCATTGTACCCTAGTGCTGGTGGGCTCAAGAGGTTATTATTACCCTGATCCCACTCCTGAGCCTTATGATGAGCCATTTAATCTAAAGCCAGAAACATTGGGATTTGATTGCCAGGTGGTGTATATGACATTATTGCTACTACAGGCAAAAAAAAAAAAAAAAAGGACTTGGTGAAGAGAAATACAACACTGATACCTTATAACCTTGATGTGTTTCATTCACTAGGGCTAATTCAGTAATAGCTTCAATTCTTAGGACTATACAGGTGGTGAAGGCAGAATGTGACCTCTCAAAATGCAGATTTATTGACTATGGGCACAGAAAATGCAGGGTTTTAGTTGATGGGTAACGGAAAGCAGGGGCTCCATACCGCTGGACTGGCTCATCTCCCCCTACATTTTCCTTGAGACTGAGGCATAGTGCTCACCCATTTGCTTTCACTTCCTTACAAGTCACTGCCAAAAAAGGAAAGGCTGTACATGTTTCCTGGCTTCCATTTAGAAATCCTAGGGACACTTTAAATAAGGCCAACTTGAGTCTTTCCAGCAATTATTGTGGCCAAGGAGATAAAAGACAGTGATGGGTCAGTCTGATTTTGATACTGTTATTTCCAAGGGTTAAGGTCAGCTTTCAGTGTACATGTGGGCTCAGGGGGTAGATGTTGTATGGAGAGCAATTGCTGATGTTGGGCTGGCACCTTCACCTCTATTTACAGCCATTGTTCAGAATGTATGAATTAGATCATAACTTTTTTGTCTTGGGTGAATTAAGTGTAGTGAGAGAGGAATGGAGAACACAAAATAAATCTTTTCTTTTTCCTTTCTTCCTTCCTTCTTCCTTTTTTTTTTAAATCAGGAAAGTTCACATATTTCTAATTCTCTTTAGCAAAGATTTTAAGAGCATATTTAAGGGGTGAAGAGTTTTAAATAAGGGAGCATTGAGGTTCCCTTGTACCTCTCTGTCTTATTGGTTCTGATAACTCATCCTGAGGTTTCACCAGTACGCTTTAATTGGTACACCATGCTGCATGCACTTTTATTTTCCCCAATGACCATTATTAAAATTTGGTATTTAAAAACAAAAGTTGCTTTGCAGAGCTAGAACAAACAATGCTAAAATTTGTATGAAACTGAAAAATAACCAGAATAGCCAAAGCAATCCTGAAAAAGAAAAACAAAACTGGAGCATCATTACTCTAGATTCCAGGCCATATTACAAAGCTGTAGTAATCAAGACAGTATAGTACTGTCTCAAAAATAGATACGTAGATCAATGGAACAGAATAGAAAACCCAGAAATGGACCCACAACTATATGGTCAACTCATCTTTGATAAAGCAAGAAAGAATATCTAATGGAAAAAATATAGTCTTTTCAATAAATGGTGTTGAGAAAATTAGATGATGAATGCAGAAGAAATGAAACACATCACAGGAGACAAAGGGAACAAGAGCAAACATGAACTATTGGGACATCATCAATATAAAAAGTTTCTGTGAAGCAAAGGAAACAATCAACAAAACTAAAAGGCAGCCTACAGAATGGAAGAAGATATTTTCAAATGATATATCTGATAACAGGTTAGTATCCAAAATCTATGAAGAACTTACCAAACTCAACACCCAAAAAACAAATAATCCAGTGAGGAAATGGGCAGAGGACATGCATAGACACTTTCCAGAGAAAACATCCAGATGGCTAACAGACACATGAAAAGATGCTCACCATCACTCATCATCAGGGAAATACAAACAAAACCACGATTAAATGCCACCTCACACTTTCAGAATGACTAAAATTAACAACACAAGAAACAACAGGTGTTGGTGAAGATGCAGAGAAAGGGGAACCCTCTTGTGCTGGTGGGAATGCAAACTGGAGCAGCCACTCTGGAAAACAGTACGGAGTTTTCTCCAAAAGTTAAAAATAGAACTACCCTATGATCCAGCAATTGCACTACTAGGTAACCCGAAGGATACAAAAATACTGATTCTAATGGGTAAATGCTCCTCAATGTTTATAGCAGCAGCATCCACAATAGCCAAATTATGGAGAGAGCCCAAATGTCCATCAACTGATGAATAGATAAACACAAAAATAAGATCAAAATGGCTGACGGACTTGAATGTGAGACAGGAAACCATCAAAACCCTCGAGGAGAAAGTAGGGAAAAACCTCCTAGACCTCCACCGCAGCAATCTCCTACTTGACACATCCTCAAAGGCAAGGGAAATGAAAGAAAAACTGAACCCTTGGGACTTCATCAAGATAAAAAGCTTCTGCAAGGCAAAGGAAACAATCAAGAAAACTAATAGGCAACCGACAAAATGGGAAAAGATCGTTGCAAATGACATATCAGATAAAGGGCTAATATCGAAAATGTACAAGGAACTCACCAAACTTCACAATCACAAAACAAATAATCCAGTGAAGAAATGGGCAGAAGATATGAACAGACACTTCTCCAAAGAGGACATCCAGATGGCCTACAGACACATAAAACGATGCTCAACATCACTCATCATCAGGGAAACACAAA
>NC_043708.1:116147921-116158249 GCF_006229205.1 Suricata suricatta | reverse complement strand
AAAAAATGTATATATGTCAATGGAATATTACTCACCCATCCAAAAAGAAAGAAGTCTTGTCATTTGCAATGACATGGATGGAGCTAGAATGTATTATGCTAAGCAAAATATGTCAGAGAAAGAAAATACTATATGACTTCTCTCATAGGTGGAATTTAAGAAACAACAGATGAACATATGGGAAAGGAGGGGAAAAGAGCAGAGAGAGAAAAACAAACTACAAGGGACTTTTAACCATAGAGAACAAACTGAGGGTTGATAGAGGGATGTGGGTGGGAGATGGACTAGAGGGGTCATGGTTACTAAAGAGAGCACTTATTATAATGAGTACTGGGTGGTATATGTAATTGATAAATCACTGAATTCTACTCCCAAAACCAATATTGCAACATATGTTAACTAACTAAAAAAAAAAAAAAGAATTCTCTGATACTAAAGAAATGTTTTTAAAAAGGAAAATAAAAGTTGTTACTTAACTCTTGGTATGAACCACAAGCACCAAAACTGGAGGTTCTTTTTGTTGCTTTGTTGTTGTTTTTGTTTTTGTTTTTTTACTCTCTACTCAGACTGAACTAAAATATTTATTTTAGTCAATAACTGTTAAAACTAGAAGGCTCAGAAATGTCACAGGTCACAGCTAAGTGACAGCAACAGCACTAGAATCAGGATCTGGCTCTCAATTCAGTATCATGTACAGCTTTAGTGTATCATTGAGCCTTGTGACTTATCCATGCAAAGTTTAGCATTACAATTTTACAAACCAAAATAAGGTCTACATACTAAATATTTAATGATCTGTATGATAATTTCAATGTGTGGTAAATGAACACAATGAATGAGCAGTTTATATAAATTCTTATTATTCATAATATTCCTATGTACCCAAACCAAACAGTTCTAATCTCATATTAGATTCCTATTGCTGCTGTAACAAATAACCACAAAATTAGTGGCTTAGAAGAAGATGAATCTATTAGTTCTGGAGGTCAGAAGCCTTAAAATGAAGGCATTATTAAAGCTGCCTTCCTTCTGGAGGCTCTAGGAAAGAATCCATTTCTTGCCTTTTCCAGAGTCCTAGTTATTGACATTCCTAGGTTTATGGCCCCAAAACACTCCAATTCAGGCTTCGACCACATCTCTGATCTTGACTCTCCCACTTCTTTCTGTAATTTACAAGGACTTCTTTGATTAGATTGGTCCCCCTAGATAATCCAGAATAATCATCCCAACCTTAAACATATCTATAAAATTCCTTTTCATGTAAATTAAAATAGTCATGGGTTCCAGGCATTAATACTTGGATATCTTTGGGGACCATTATTTTGTATACCACAAAGTCAACTAGGAATAATCAGAGAAATCTGAAAAAAAGAGAAGAAGTAGCTCCAATGTCCCTCAGAGTTTCTGGATGTGTAACCCAGATTTGAATAGGAAGTTTCCAGGCAGAACACCCAGGTAGTGAGAATTCTCCCCTTTCCTGACTCACCCAAGCCAATTAGGCTGTTGGGTGGGGTTTTCAGTGGAGGTTTTCAAGGGAGACAGGAATGTGTAAAAAGAGAGTTCTTTTAAGTGTGCAGACAAGCTGAAGATCTGCTGCCTGGGGGCTCTGTCTAAACTAAGGGGAATGAGAACAAGTCCTCATGAAGTTCAGGGACAAGAGGACAGAACTGTTGGGAAAAGGATGGACTAGCTGTGAGGTTATTATCTCAGAAAATGAAAGAAGACCTTGTTACTGCTTTCTTTTCATTATTAACCACTTTTTCTATTTTTTCATGTCTCATTATTTTATTATTATAACAGAACATTTACTATCAGATGGCCACAATTAAAATAGGCTATGTTCCTGAGGTTGTTCATGCAAGCAGAAACATATGCTCCCACTACTGGCCAGGTGGATTGGGAGAACTGCTAAGGATACCCAGAGGGTTAGCCTACAGCTGAAGCAGGAGGCAGGCTCAGGCCCAACCTCCCATTTCTTATGCTTCCCTGGTCGGTATACAATTGAAACACAATGACAGGAATAAAATCTCTCTCTCTCAGGAGAACAAATGTCTTTAATGGGTTCTCACATTAAATAGGCATTTGTAAATAGGACTATGTTTGTCCAAAGTATTTCTAAATAACTCCAGGTTTATAAATTCATTTCTCCAGTGGAATTGGAAAACAAGCAGCAATCTGTCTCCAAATGAATAGCGAGTCAGCTTGTTCTCTAGAGATTGGTTTAAGAGACTTCCCCATGGTGAGGAGCACCTAGGTGGCTCAGTTGGCTAAACGTCTGACTCTTGATTTTGGCTCAGACATGATCTCACAGTTTGTGAGACTGAGCCCCACTTCAGGCTATGCGCTGAGAGCACTGAACCTGCTTGGAATTCTCTCTCTCTCTGCCTCTCCCCACCCTGTCTCTCAAAATAAATAAATAAATAAATAAATAAATAAATAAATAAACAAACAAACACTGAAAAATATTTAAATAAATAGTTTTTCCCATGGTGAACAGGAAGTCAAGTAAATGAAGTGAAACATGAATATTCCTTTAAAAGATGAATGAACAGAAACTTTCTCGGTCCGAGAGCATTATGACAGGTGTCTATGCAATAGATATAAAGTCAGACTCTCTTAAAAACCAAAGCCCTGATGATTATCAGATCAGGCCTCCATTATGCATTTGAGTCCTGAATCTGCACTCAGCTGGCAGCCTCCAACTTCACCTCCCTTGGGATTCTTCCTGAAGTAGTCCTGTACGCATGATGCTTTGACTTTACTGGACATAATGAAATAAGCTGTGCTGCAAGCCCGGGTAAAGTCCTAGGTTTGGGATGCTATCCTGGGAAAGGGAGGGAATCATTTGGTCAGTGCTGCCATGTGCTCACTTCTGAGCAATACATATTTGTTTTTTGTCTCTCCATATTTTTTAAAAAGAATCTCCATTTTTATCCATACCTCCAGAAAGACTGATATGGAACATAGAACAGGAAAAGGCCACCTAACTGACCACCTGTTTCTTATTAATGCATTGTGTGTCAGAGTTCCAGCATATTCCAGAGGCTGAACTGGATGCCTCAGGATCTTGCAGCAGAGCAATGAGGCAGCTGCAGAGTCCAGTACCTGTATTTCAGAAAGATTATTGTAACCAGATGGTTTCTCCACCTGTCATACTGATCACCCTCAGCCCCATCCACACGCCATTTTGTTGTATTTCTTCCCAGAGAGGAAAGCCCAGTGTAGAAGCTTGCCAATGAGCCTGATGTCTGTTGCTGCCTTGCCCCTGTGGGAAGTTTGCCTTGGTGACGTTTCATGGCCCTTTAGAAACTACTTTGCCATTAATCCCTCCTTCTGTTATCTCATGTGCTTATGTTATATTCTGGCAGTTCAAAACCCCACCTTTTCTGATCCAGGTTTGTGTTTCAATTGCAAAATGTCTGTAGCCTCATCCAGTCCTCTGTCCTCAACATACTATAGTACCTGGGCCCTGATCTAGGTCGGTTATTTCTGAAAATGAGCTGAAACTTACTAAGTTGGTGTTTTAATTTCTTGAAAAAGAAACTGGCTGACTTGAAGAAACATCCTGTATAATTCAAAGATTCGACATTTCAACAATATGGCAGTTTGTCTCCCACACCTTTTTAGGGAAAGCAGACCAGGTGCGTGATGTGGGCAGAGGGGAAAGAGTGACTGTCTGGGTGAGTGGACTCTGGGAATGGTGCAGAAGTCCATTTTTCTCACTTAGCTGTGTTCAGCAAATGAGCAGGTACAAGTTGTTTTTAATTGAGTTCTACCCCCAGGGGCCTACGGTAACCTGAAGCTGTCTGTTGTGACCAACATTTCACATATTCAGAGCTACTCATGGACCCATGAGGATACTTTTCAGTTCAACTGTATCATCTATAAAGATGGGAAGCATTATAGAAAGAAAGTACTAATCACTTCAAAGCAGTCCTCAAAAGAGCACAGAGATAAAAACCCAATATTTCTAGCTGACAACTGGTTAATGCAAAAATTGTACTCGGCAATAGCACTTTCCATGGTGATAGAATGTTCTATATCTGCTCTGTTACTGAGTCCTCAAACTGTGATTTGTGTGACTGGGAAATTAAATTTTTAAATTCTATTTAATTTTAATTACTTTTAATTTAAGTAGCCAGATGTGGCTGGTGGCTATTATACTGTACAGTGCAAAGGTAGTGTGGTTTGGATTATGGCAATAAAATCTATGCTAATAGCTTCAGAATTGAATGTAATTACTTAAGAATCATCCTCTTGCTAATCTGCTGTATATTCAGGATATCCTATTATTTCTAATAAAAAAAGGAGTGTGATAGGACTTGATACATTTTGTCACTTTAATCAAATGCTTTTCACTTTGTGCTTATATTTGGATAAGTAAAGAAGATTATAGCTGTAAACTATATTTTAAGCTAGTATAACTTCCAATAGAGATAAAATGACTCTGTCTTTTTCCATACATGAGGTCAATGAAATACTATTAAGCCTTTTACACTTATTTGAGGAGATTTTTACTAAAATAAAGACAGGGAAAAGCATTTTAAAATGTTGTGTTTGTGTAGCATTTCAAAAATAGAAACTATGGGAGGAGAAAAAATTATAGCATGGAAGTTAAGAATGCCAGTCCCTATACCCCTGAAAATGTTTTATTCAATCAGGCTATTGCTGAAATTTGTATTTCCCTAGCAACAAAGCAGTAGATAGGCTTTTCCTTCCAAGGTAATTAGGCATGTACTGAACAAAACCACATTTTTATGATATTCTACATAGTGAAATAACAAAACTAACATTTATTGAGCACTTGCTAAGTGTCAGGCACTATTCTTTGCAATTTACATGAATTAACTCCTTTTAACCTTTATTATTGTTATTATTCCCATTTTTTAGTTGGATAAAGAGAGAAGCTGAGTAAGTTTCCCAAGGTTGCAAAGTAGTAAAGAAAGAGGTCTCTCATTTCGTGATTTTATTCACAGGTTAACATAGATATTTAGTTTCTACAATTTGATTATAATTGTACTAAGCTGTGACAATGTAAAATGGAAAAAAAAAACATTTTTCCACACTCCTGGCTATTCACAGAGATGGTTAAGTATGCCCAAAGATAAAATAAATTGTAAAATAAGTGGTTAACATTGTTAGGTAGTTGCAGTTACATCCCCTACTCCCGTGCATGTTTGTTTTTCCCTTTTGCTGCAATCTGGTTCTTTCCCCTCATAGATCTGTCTATGGAGACTGTTGACCAGTAAGGTCTGAGGCAGATATATACCTGAACAGATATATTCACATATGGCCTAAAATCAAAAGGATCAGCAATTCCTGAAAACTGGCTAGAAAACTCAAGTTCCCAGAACCCTCCCAGTGATACTCATTCAAATAGATGATGAGGGGTGAGGTGTCTTTTGGGTCTGGCTTCTTTTACTTAGCAAAATGGATTTAAAGTTCATCCTTTTTTAAAATGTTTATTTATATATTTTGAGAGCAAGAGCGAGAGAGTGAGAGAGCACGAGGGAGTGGCAGAGAGAGAGAGAGACAGAGAAGCTCTGCAGCTGTCAGCACATAGCCCAATGACAGGCTCAAACTCATGAACCATGAGATCATGACCTGAGCCAAAACCAAGAATCTGATGCTTAATTGACTGAGCCACCTAGGCACCCCAAGATTCATCCATGTTCGTAAGTGAATCAGTAGTCTATTATTAGTTATAGTTGAGTATTATTACATTTTATTACTATTCTGCAGTTTGTTTATCCATTACAGGTGAGGACATCTTGCCTGTTTATAGTTCCAGTTATTATGAAAAAAGCTGCCATAAATATTTGCATAAAGGTTTTTGGGTGAGCCAAGGCTTTCAATTCACTTGGATAAACAGCCAGGAGTGGGATAGCTTTGTTTCTTAATAAATGTGTGGTTTATTTTATAACAAGCTGTTTTCCAAAGTGGTGGTCTCATTTTGCATTTTCACCAGTGATAAATTATATTTCCTGGTGTACTGCATCATTGCAAATATCTGATATTGCCCTTGTTTGTTTGTTTTGCCATTCTAACAGGTGTTTAGTGATACGTCTTTATGGTCTTAATTTTTCATTTCCCTAATGACAAATATTGGCAACATGGACAAATAAGCTTCTCGTCATATACTTATTTGCCAACTTTATATTTTATTTGATGAAGTGTTTACTCAGATATTTTGCCCAATTTTCAAAATTGTATTCTTTAGTTTTTTATTGTTGAGTTTCAAGAGTTCTTTGTGTATTCTAGATGCAAGTCCTTTATCATATATGTGGCTTTTAAAATATTTATTTCTAGTTTGTATCTTGTCTTGCCATTCTTTAATGACATATTTCCCAGAGCTATGACATAATTTTGATAGAGTTCAGTTTTTCAGTTTTTTTCTTTTATGGATTATGCTTTTGTTATTGTACCGAATTTCTTCTATATTTTCTTCTGGAAGTTTTATAACATAAGTGTTATGTTTAGGTCTATGACCCACTTGTATAAAGTGCAATGCATCTGTCACTTTATATTTTTTGTATGTGAATGTCTGGTTTTCCAGCACCATTTATTGAAAAGACTGTCCTTTGTCCATTGAGTTGTTTTAGCATCTCTGTCAAAAATTACTTAGTTAGCATTGGGTTAATAACAGAGATTGAGGCCTGCTTGGGATTTTATCTCTCCCTCTCTCTCTCTCTACCCCTCCTCCACTTGTGCTCTCTCTCTCTCTCTCTCTCTCTCTAACTAAATAAATAAAATCTTACAAAATCACTTAATTTTCTTTGGACTCTGTCCTCTGTCTCTGTTCTATTGATTCATATCTATCCTTTAAATGTGGGTATCCTAGACTGTCTGAATCTTCCTATTTAGTTCTTGTTCAGATTATTTGGACCACTCTAATTTCTTTGACATTTCATATGAATTTAAGAATTAGCTTGTCAATATCTAATACAGTTTACTGAGATTTATTTAAGGCTATGGTAGACTTTTAGATCGTGTGGTGAAGAATTAACATCTTTAATTTTTTTTTAATTTATTTATTTTGAGAGAGAATGCCAGCAGGGGAGTGTCAGAGAAAGAGGAAGAAAGAGAAAGAATCCCAAGCAAGCTCCATGTTGTCAGTGCAACCCTGATGCAGGGCTTGATCCCATAAATCTGAGATCATGTCCTGAGTCAGTCACTTAACTGACTGAACCATCCAGGTGACTCATGAATAACTGATGTCTTAAAAACATAGATCTTCTAATCCATAAACATGATATGCCTCTTCATTTAGAACTTAAAAAAAAGCTTCATTTTCTTTCAACAGTGTTTTGCAGTTTTCAACATACGGATCTGCATTATTTCTATTTGATTTGTACCTACATGTTTGTGTGTGTGTGTGTGTGTGTGTGTGCTTAGGTGCATGCAGTGGAAATGACTACTGGACATGCCTATTTTTTGTTTCTGGGTTTTTTTTTTTTTATCACTTTAAAAAGCAATTGTTCCTTGCTGCCACTTACCTACTAAAGAATACATACAACTTTTGTATTTTGATCATGCACAAAGATGAACTTGCTAAACGATTAGTTCAAACCTTATTTTGTAGATTCTTTTGAATTTTCTATATAAATCATGTTGCCTGGGAATTGAGATAACTTTATGTTTCTTTTCTTCTCCTCCTCCCACTTTCCTGACTTCACTGGTTGGGACTTCCAGGCCAAGGTTGCTCCTGATACTGAGAAGTAAGGGGAGATATTTCTTCCTTTACCATTAAGCATGATTAAGTTGTAGAGTTTCTTCTGTGAATAATATTTATCAGGTTAAGAAAGTTTTGTTTAATTACATTTGCTTAGAGTTTTTGTCAATAAATGGATATTGAATTTCTTTGAATGTTTTTTGTATCAATTAAGATGATCCTATGGTTTATCCAGTTAGTCTATCAATCTAGTGAATTATATTGATTGATTTTCAAATATTGAGCCAGTCTTGCATTTCATCATGAACCCTACTTGGTAGTGATATATATTATCTTTTTTGTGTATTCTGTATTCAATTTGATAATAATACTCTATTGAGGATTTTTACATGTATGATCATGAGGAATTTTGGCCTTTTGCTTTTCTTCTTGCTACTTCTTTGTCCGGTTTTGGGGTTAAGGTAATATTAGCCTTATAAAATATTTTGTGAGATGTTTTCTATATTCTATAAAAGATTATATAGAATATATTATTTATTTCTGGAATGTTTGGAAGAATTTGTTAGTGAACTCATATGAACCTGAAGTTTTATTTATTTTTCTTTATTAAGAGAGCACATATTTAACTGAAAATTCAATTTAAAATAGATATAAAACTATTCATATTATTTTTAAAGTAAAATTTGAAAGTTCTTTGTCTTTGAAGAATTAATATAATTTGTCTTATTTATTGAATTTAGGGCCATGGAATTTATTATATTTATTGAATTTAGGTTCTGTTTATCCTGTTAATATCTATGAAGTCAGTATATTTGTCCACTTTTTCACTTCTAATTTTGGAATTGTGTGTTTCTCCCTTTTTCAAGCCCTGTCAGACTGACTAGAATTATCAATTTTTAAAAAATCTTTTTAAAGAACCAGCTTTTAGTGTCATTGTTTTTCTACATTTCAATTTTCACTTTTACTAATTTCTGCTCACATATTTATCATTTGCTTCATTCTGAAAAGCTTTTGGGTTATTTTGTTTCCCCCCCACTAGTTTCTTAAGGTGCTTATTTAGATATTTGATTTGAGAACTTTCTTAATTTTATTATGTTCATTTAATACTATAAAATTTCCTGTAAGTAGTGTTTAGTGGATAGTCCATAAATTTTTATATGCTCTATTATCATTTTCTTTATTTAAAAAATTCCCTTAAGACTTCCTCTTTTTTCTTGAACTATTTAGAAGTGTGTTGTTTAAATATTTGAAGGTTTTTCAGGCACTTTCACTGATTTCTAGTTTAATTTTATTATGGTCTGACACGTACTTTATATAATTTTTATTTTTTTATTTTTGTTTTGTATCTCCAAATATGGTCTATCTTGGTGAATCATCTGAGTGCATTTGAGAAGGTTGCTTTCTGCCATTGGCATGTGGAATAATATCTACTAGGTTGATGGTGTTTGTATAACCATATAGAAGAGGCTCCTCCCAGTCCTCTTGCCCACCCATTCTTAAGGAAATTACTCATGCCTCCAGGGGTTTATGAGTCTTGCTTATGCCATCAGTTCTGGTGGAGTATGCAGGTTTTTCAGGTCTCCTAGTGTTCTGCTTGGCTTCTTACCACCAAAACTTTCTTTTCTCCTCACCGAGCAAAGTCCAACCTTTTCCACTAAGGAACCTGTCTTCCAATCATGTGCCTGTGTACATATTATCTGCATTTCAGTCATTTAGTCATTCAGCAAATATTTATTAACTACTGTAGGCCAGGCCATGAATATGGCCATGAAAAAAAGAGAAGGAAAAACTGCCCTCAAAGAATGTTTGTGTTTTATGGTTCAATTTCATTACCTTAAGCTTCTGAGGTAGTCAGATGAAATATCCACAATTGGCCCATCTTCCTGCTCCATTTTCCAGAGTTACGATGCCAATGAGTAGAGGAATCTGGTTGTAATTTTGAAGCACTCTTTATTGGCATATGCAAATAGGATTGTTTTAGGGAATGACTGGGAGATGAAGGTTTGTGACTACTGTCTCTATGCTGAGTTCTCTGGGATAGCTGGTTCAGAACTATTTATTTGTTTGATAGAGTCTTGTGGCACCTGTGAGCCAAAATCCTGCTGACCACCAGAATCAGGGGCGTAAGAGGTGTTGGCTACCAACACTAGGCACCAGACATGTGCACAAGCTCATTTTGAGGAGACGTCAGTGATCTGGAGCTGAGCAGAGGGAAAACACAAAAACGATGCATGTTAGCCTCACCAGTCTCTGGAACGAGTTGCAATAGGCCCCTTAAGCATGTGTTAAATTAGAACAGTGAGTCCTCAATAACTCTTTTTTTTTCCATAATATTTTATTGTCAAATTGTTTTCCATACAACACCCAGTGCTCTTCCCCACAAGTGCCCTCCACCATCACCATCACCTCTTTTCCCCACTCCCCCTTCCCCTTCAAATCTCAGTTCATTTTCAGCATTCAATAGTCTCTCAAGTTTTACATCCCTCTCTCTCCCCAACTCTCTCTCCCTCCTCCACTCACCCGTGTTCTCCATTAGGTCTCTCTTGTTTTCCTGCCAGACCTATGAGTGCAAACATACGGTATCTGTCCTTCTCTACCTGGCTTACTTCGCTCAGCATGACACCCTCAAGGTCCATCCACTTTCCTACAAATGGCC
>NC_043708.1:116145058-116147821 GCF_006229205.1 Suricata suricatta | reverse complement strand
CAGGAAACCATCAAAACCCTCGAGGAGAAAGTAGGAAAAAACCTCCTAGACCTCCACCGCAGCAATCTCCTACTTGACACATCCTCAAAGGCAAGGGAAATTAAAGCAAAACTGAACCCTTGGGACTTCATCAAGATAGAAAGCCTCAATAACTCTTAAGATATTTTTATGTTGTAGTCCTTAGGTCTCATGGACACAAGATTCATTGACTTTCAGACCTAGATGTTTTGGGGGGTTGTCCTTCAGGTAGCAGTCTTAAAAGTAGGGGAGTTGGATCTTGGGTCTAAATCCTTTGGTCTTTGGGAAGAAGTTGGGGGTTGTGATTTCCCTCCCTATGGGATTTCCATCCCCAAGGTGGGGCTGTGGTGATTATGTCTACCTCTCTTACTTAGTTTGATATAGATAGGTCTTCTTCCTGTTCACCTGATGTGTAGGGTTCACTCAGCTAGTTTTTGGATTTCTTTCAGAGGGAATTCTGTATGTAGCTGTAATTTCAGTGGCCAGAGGGAGGAAATGAATGCAGGAGACTCCTATGTTTCCATTTTGAACCAAAACTTCATTAAATTTGTTTTTAATCAAAGTATTCTTTATTAGAAAGACTGCAGACTTAGTTATGTAGTTTTCTTGTGGTTGTCAAAATATTGACTTTCTGTATGGCTGTGCTTCAACCTTACTGTTGTTGTGAAGACACTATTCCTTTCTGTAATTTATAGTCTCCATCATCAGCCCAAATATCACCACCTACTCTACTCTGCTACTTCAGATCCTCTCAGCCTCTCTGCCTCCTGCTTCCTTCTGCATTGTTCCAGCCTCACTGGAATAATAAGGCAGCCAGCTCCATGTAGGCATAACCCAATAGCACCTTGCGTCTTGCCTTCACTCATCAATTTTCATCACCTGACATGGGTTTACCTATTGATGTTGAGTTATAAGATTCCATAGATTATGCTCTGTACCCATGTCTGTGCAACTGGAAATGCAGGAAAACCAAAATACTGTTGGGGTAATCTTCCAAACAGTAGGAAATAAAGATCAGTCAATATATTCTTCTTCCTTTCTTTCCCTGTTTCAGCTGCCCTGAGATGTAGGTGTTTCACACTGCCTTTCAGAAAAGAAACACAAAGTTAAACAATCATGTTGCTCAGACCAGGTGGCTGGTTGTCTCTCCTTCATTGTCTTACTGCCTTTGCCCTCATTCATATTTTCCTGGAACTGTACTATCTAAGTAGTAATGTCTAGCTTTTGTCTCAGGCTTTGCTTTCCAGGGGATCCAAGCTAAGATGTCATTCTTCTCTTAGCAAATATAAACTTGAAAAGGTGAGATGACACCAAAGGCAAAGCTTGTAAGGAAAGAATAAGTAAAATATCTCAAAGAAGCCTAGGATATATGATCTCTGCTCTTCTAGGGTTTGTCACTCATAAGCACTATCTTATTTTTAAATAGTACTTGTAGTAAGAATTTCAAGGAAGCCAAGATCTAAAATGTACCTTATTGGAATGTGGCCCAAGTATTTTAGCTTTTATCACTGACAGAGTAGTGGAAGGCAATATTTTTAAATAAAATGTATTTAGTAAAAAGAGCTAGTTATCCAAGAAGAGTAAGTTTTAGAGATCTGCAGTACTATATGCAGTTGACAATACTGTGTTGTGCACTTACAAATTGGTTATGAGGGTAAATTTCATTTAAGTGTTCTCACAACTCCACCCACACATAAATAAACACATAGGGGCACAAAGAAACTTTTTGGAGGTGATGGATATGTTTATTACCTTGATTATGGTGGTGGTTCCATGCATATGCATATGTCCAAACTCATTTAATTGTATACATAAATATATGCAGCTTTTTGTATATCAATTATACCTCAATAAATCTATTTAAAAAATAGTAGGGGAACTGAGTCCTAGAAGAGGGGATAAATGGGAACTCTGTGCAGTATCTGCTCAATTTTTTCTACAAACCTAAAACCATCTTAAATAAAATAAAGACTGATGATTAAAAAATAAAAGTATCCAAATATCCCAAGTAGACATAAGTGAAGAGTTAACTCAGAAGCAGACAGTCAAAAGGTGAGAACACATAGCCTAGATTAGAAATGAAAATGCGAGAATCTGAGCTTCCTAGGGACCAGTTCCAAACACAGAAGAGTGATAATAATGTGCAGTCAAAAAAGCGTGAAGAAGACTGGGGGAAAAAACTGCAGGGCTGAATACTAGAAAAATAGCATAAAAATAGCACAAAAAATGGAAAGAAAAGCCTCTTGCAAGCCGACTGCTTTTTAATTTCAGAGGAAAAGCTCATAGTAGAAATATGGAGGGGGGGAAATCCAAGCATCTGTTCTTTAAAAAGTCCTTTCATCTCAGAGCCAATTTTATTTAATTTATTTTTTTAGGAGTTAAAGTCATTCAAATCATTCTTTTTAAATATAGTTTATTGTCAAGTTGGCTTTCATATAACACCCAGTGCTCTTCCCCACAAGTGCTCTCCTCCATGACCATCACCTGCCTTCCCCTTTCCCCCTCCTCTTCAGCCCTCAGTTCATTTTCAGTATTTAAGAGTCTCTCATAATTTGCCTCCCTCTTTCTCCCTAGCTATTTTCCCCCTTCCTCTCCCCATGGTCCTCTGTTAGGTTTCCCCTATTAGACCTATAAGTGAAATCATATGGTATCTGTCCTTCTCCACCTGACTTATTTCACTTAGCAGGACACCCGCGAGGTCCATCCACTTTGCTACAAATGGCCAGATTTCATTCTTTCTCATTG
>NC_043708.1:116133798-116144958 GCF_006229205.1 Suricata suricatta | reverse complement strand
ATTATTTGTTTTTCGGGTGTAAAGTTTGGTGAGTTCCTAGAGCCAATTTTAAAATGCAATCTATTTAGATCTCAATTTCATGTTCTTCTCTAATACCTGGTCCTGTTTATGGCAAACAAGATCTACTGAATCCTGTCTGGAAGAAATCAGAGGCAGCTGTAAGTTTTCTGCTTTTCTGTAGAGAAAAACACATGTGGTATTTTTCCTGTTGCACATGAAATAGCAGGGTGGGAAAGGGTGTTTGAAACTTGTAGCACAACCTCTAATATCATGAAAAGATGTCTAACTTTGAGCTTATTTCAAACATTGAATTGAACACAAATTACTCAGAGAATAATATGGGTCAGCTGAAATAGTTTCTTTTAAATGTAACACTATCGCACATAATAGAAGATGTAGGGAAAGTAACAATTATTAACTGAGTACTAAATATTTGCCAGGACTCATTCTGCCAAATGCATTTCACATCAATCCTGAGAAGTATACTCTTCTGTTAATCCTTTTTAAACATGAAGAAACAGACTTTGAGAAACTAATCACATGTTTGTCATTAAAGGAGTACAGAAAGCAGAGATGAGGTATATGGCATCTCTGTTCCATGTAGTACTCAGTAATGGTGCCAATGGCCACTGAGGGAGGAAACCCACTGTGTGCTGTGGTTTACAGGTACTATTTCTTTTTTTTAAGTTTATTTATTTGTTTTTAGAGAAGGGGGGAGAGAAAGGGAGCACAAGCAGGCATGGTGTAGGGGGAAGAGAAAGGGGGAGAGAAAATCCAGAGCAGACTCCACTGTCAGTGCAGAACTAGATGAAGGGCTCAGACCCACAAACTGTGAGATCAGGACCTGAGCTGAAATTAAGTGCTAGATGCTTAACCAAATGAACCACCCAGGTGCCCCTACAGATATTGTTTTTAATTCACACAGAACTTTGAAAAAAAAGGTAGTTGTTGTTACTTTACTGATAAAAATTCTGAAGCTCACTGGGCTGAATAGCTTCAGCAAGGTGACACAGTAAGAAAGGAGAAAAGTCAGAACCTGAACATAAGTTAACTAGACTTAAGAATGTATGATGTCAACCTTAAAAATAAAACTCCCACTGGTGGGTCTGGGTGGCTCAGTCAGTTAATCGTCTTGACTTCAGCTCAGGTCATGATCTGGTGGTCCATAAGTTTGAGCCCTGTTTTGGGCTCTTTTGCTAACAGCTCAGAGCCTGGAGCCTGCTTCAGATTCTGTGTCTTCCTCTCATTCTGCCCCTTCCACACCTACATTCTATCTCTCAAAAATGAATGTTGAAAAACCTAAAAAAAAAAAATAAAACTGCTAGTTATTTTACCAGCATAAGATAAGGTTTTTTTGAGAAAAGCAGAAAATTACAACCGACAGCTAGCAAGCCAAAGCAAAATTATAGGTCAGTCCAATAAACTAAAAGGAGGAACATTATTTTATAGAGAAGGAGGAAGTTGGTATGGGTTGTTCTGAAGGAAAGTTCATTGGGGAAAAGCAAGAATTCAGGATGGTGATGGTTTCTCATTGGCTAAGTTGCAGGGGATAGTCAAATTCTTGCAGAAGATGCAGTGTACTTTCCTTGTGGGACCTATAATTGATCATTCTTTCCTGTTGAGGATTCATCTGTTGGGTCTCTAATTGACGATTCTTTTTGTGGTTAGCATTGGATGGTGTGGCTCCCCCCTAGCAGTTTCCCTGTCTAGCATTCTGAATCTACCTTAATGAGGTTTCCTTTTATTAATTTTCACAATGTGATTCTTATTTACTTGTTTTATTTTTAATACACTAATATCATTATAAAATAAATATATAAAATGATATATCTGGAAGCTTTCCATATATCACTGGGTTCATTGTGGATGCTAAACATATATTGGTGCTTTTTTTTCTGCATGATCTTAGACAAGTTGGTGGTGGAAATCTAGTACTCCACCTAGAGTTAGCCAAATAAGAACAATAACAATAACAACAACAGCAGGGTCACTAAACATTAGCACAGTGAATTTACCATTCCTTGTCACTTTGTCTACTAGAGTTATTTTTTAAATTGTTTATTGTCAAATTTGTTTCCATATAACAACGGTGCTCTTCCCCACAAGCACCCTCCTCCATTACCACCACCTCCCTTTCCCTTTCCCCTCCTCCTTCAGCCCTTGGTTTGTTTTCAGTATTCAATAGTCTCTCATGATTTGCGTTCCTTTCTCTCCCCAACTCTCTTTCCCCCTTCCCCTCATAGTGGCACTTTGTACAATAGCCAAATCATGGAAAGAGCCTAAATGTCCATCACCTGATGAATAGATCAAGAAGATGTGGTATATATATATATACAATGGAGCACTAGCACAATGAGAAAGAATGAAATATGGCCATTTGTAGCAAAGTGGATGGACCTCGAGGGTGTCATGCTAAGCGAAATAAGTCAGGCAGAGAAGGATAGATACTATATGTTTCAGAGTTCTAACAAGGTAAACCTAATCAGTATAACTCACTCCATTTTTGTGGATACCAGAAAGTAAGTGTCTGCAGGAGAATATTTGGGAATCAGTAAAGCAACTATGATTTTCTGAGAGACAGATCCCAGAAAGAAACAGCTCCAGAAAGCCAGGAATACACCATTGTTGGCTGGAGTCACCATCCAGTTACACTGCACCTACCAACTACTTGTGTTATTTATATTAACAGCAGATTAGAACTCCAGGGTCATGATTAATCTGTGTGTATCCCTGGAAGGATTCTCAAAAGTCATCTATCTTACCCCCCTAATTGTCCAAATGAGAAGATTAAGACTCTGAAAGGCAAACTGGCTAAGTTCATGTGTTTTGAATTCCTCTTGTCTTATATTATGCTGAATTTTCAGCCTTAAGTCCAGGAGCTGACCAACACTGAAGGTCCAGCAGCCTGGGTGGATGTCTGCCCTGAGGTCTATGGTGACTGAAAACAAGCTACAGTGTGTAGAGTAGCATTGGTCTCAGAAGGGTCTGCTTCCCTCCTAGAACCCTTCCCTTCCTGTGGGTGGAGCAACTATTCCTCTACTTTTTCTTGGGGAATATTCCTGCACTTACTTTGTAGCAAATGAGAGGAAGTAATTTACTTCATGTCAGTATAACCAATCTTCCCATAAATAATTGGAGACAGAATCTTGGAAACTAATATTCAGAGAGATGTCTTTTTTAAATTATTATTTGAAGTATAGTTGACACACAATGTTACATTAGTTTCAGGTGTACAATAAAGTGATCCAACACTCTATACTGATGCTATCTACACTCACCACAAATATAGCTACCATCTGTCACCATATAATGCAATCACAGTACCATTGATTACATTTCCAGGGAATATATCATATTGAAGACAGTTGCCTAGTACTTAACATGGATTATTTTATTTTATCTTTCTAATGACACTGTGTAAGGTAATAATTATCTCTGTACTATAGGTGAAGAAATAGAGGCTCACAGAAGTCCAGATATTTTCCTTATTAGGAAGTAGATGAACAATGGTATGTGTGATTCCAAGTCCCAGACATCTTGAGAAGTGTTTAGTTAGAATAATAGCCTCATGTTGAAGCATCCCAAAGAACAGGTAAAATTCTTTTTCCAAGTATATGATTTATAGCCACAGCAGTTGAAGATTTTCTTTTCTTTTCCTTTTTCTAATTAAAGGACTGTATTATAAAATTTCAAAATGAAAACCCAAGCTGGTAGTTCTGTAAAAACAATGGACACTTAGGCCATATTTATATATCTACAGTCAACATTTAGAAAGGGTAGATTAATAGCGCAGAGTGATGGTGATCACCCTGGTAACAAAATCTCCATTAAGACTTGCTTGAAGAGAAAATGAAAAGCTCCAAGATGTGTCAGGTTCAACCAGAGGTCACCGAAGATAGAAAGTGTTACTTGCTTTGTTTTCTTCCCCCACCCTTAAATTCAAAAGTAGCGGAATGAACACAAATCATCTAACGTCTGGGAGGCCAGTGGTTCAAAGCTTCCATTCGAGTCCAGGTTGCTGGGTGGAATGACCCAGTGGCACTCACGCAGTCTCCAAGGCTCAGCTCAAGATCCTTTTCATGAAAAAGAAAACCCATTACCAGACATTTTAACAACTTTCAAAACCAAATTTGACCACCAATTTCAGACTAACTTTTAAAGGAACTGTTATCATAGGAATTGGCTTTAATAACCAAAGCTATTGGGCCTTTTATTTTTCCAGTTGCTCTTCTTGTCTAAGTAGAGGAAGAGGTATTTGTCATAAAAGTAAGTTTTTCTTGGGGCGCCTGGGTGGCTCAGTCGGTTGAGCGTCTGGCTTCAGCTCAGGTCATGTTCTCACAGTTCGTGGGTTTGAGCCCTTCATCGGGCTCTGTGCTGACGGCTAGCTCAGAGCCTGGAGCCTGCTTCGGCTTCTGTGTGTCTCTCTCTCTGACCCTCCCCTGTTCACGCTGTCTCTCTATCAAAAATAAGTAAAAAACAAAAAAAAAAATTAAGTAAATTTTTCTTATCATCTTGGGCAGAAAAGTTTAATTTAAGCAAACCCCTTCACATGAAAAGGATAACAGGTGTATCCTGGTGTTTACTGAAGACTCCCCCGACCCTTCCCCACCCCCCCCACACACTCACTCACTTTTTACTCTATCAACATCTATTATCCACTTGGATCTTGTAATAATTCTTTTTTAAAATTTATTTTCAAAGTTTCAAAATTAATTTATACAGTGTAGCCTTGGTTTCAGGAGTAGAATCCAGTGATTCATCTCTTACATATGACACCTAGTATTCATCCTGAAAAATGCCCTCTTTAGTGCCCCTCACCCATGTAACCCACCCCTTTACTTTTTTTTTAATAGTTTGTCAAATTGGTTACCATATAATACCCAATGCTCTTCCCCACAAGTGCCCTCCTCCATCACCACCACCTCCCTTCCACCTCCCCCTCCCCCTTCAGTCCTCAGTTCAGTTTCAGTGTTCAATAGTCTCTCAGGTTTTGCATCCCTCTCTCTCCCCAACTCTCTTTCCCCCTTCCCCTCCCCAGGGTCCTCTGTTAGGTTTCCCCTATTAGACCTATGAGTGCAAACATATGATATCTATCTTTCTCTGCCTGACTTATTTCACTTAGCATGACACTCTTAAGGTCCATCCACTTTCCTACAAATGGCCATATTTCATTCTTTCTCATTGCCATATAGTACTCCATTGTGTGTATATACCACATCTTCTTGATCCATTCATCAGGTGATGGACATTTAAGCTCTTTCCATGATTTGGTATTGTTGACAGTGCTGCTATGGGTACATGTGCCCCTGTGCATCAGCACTTCTGTATCCCTTGGGTAAATCCCTAGCAGTGCTATTGCTGGGTCATAGGGGAGTTCTATTGATAGTTTTTTGAGTAATCTTCATACTATTTTCCAGAGTGGCTGCACCAGTTTACATTCTCACCAACAGTGTAGGAGGGTGCCTATTTCTCCACATTCTCGCCAGCATCTATAGTCTTTACTTTAAAAAAATTTTTGAAATATATTTGACACACAACATTATCTAAATTTAAGGTGCACAACGTCTTAATTTGATACTTTATATATTGTAATAGGATTGCCATTGTAGCCATAATTAACACCTACCATGTTAATTATCATTTTTTAAATGATTGGAATAATTAAGTTCTAGTCTTTCAGCAAATTTAATGACTATAACACAATATTGTGTTTTATATTCACTATACTGTGCATTAAGTTTCTAGGGTTTATTCAGTACTTGTTGCAAGTTTGTACCCTTCAACATCTGTCCCAGCCTCCCCGCATTCCCTGATAACCACCATTTTACATTCACTGTATTTATGTGTTTAGCTTTTTTTAATTCCACATAAAAATTATATCATCCAGTACTTATCTTTTTCTTTCTGACTTATCTCACTTAACATAATGTCCTCATGTTCTATCCATCTTATCACAAACAGTAGAATGTCCTTTCTTCTCATGGTTGAATAATATTTCATTTAGTCAACAGGTACATGAAAAGATGTGCAACATCACTAATCATCAAGGAAATGCAAATCAAAACCACAATGATGTATTATTTCACACCTGTTAGAATAGCTATCATCAGGAAGATAAGGGATAATAAGTGTTGGCCAGAATGTGAAGAAAACAGAACTCTTGTGCACTGTTGATGGGAATGTAAATTAGTTCAGCTACTTTGGAAAACAGTATAGAGGTGCTTCAAAAAAGTTAAAAATAGGTCTACCATATTGCCATACTTTTTAAAAGCATGTGGATGCATAAATGTACCCACCAAAAAGCGTGTTTTGTACTGTTTGTCATTTTATACATCATTTTGCAGAGGTTTATTTTCACTAAAATGGTATGTTTTGGGGGCTTGTTCATTCCATAAAAATCTTATCATGTACAACTGCTATAGTATATTCTCTAGTATGTATTATCCATTCCATCATTGATAATATTTTACAATATTTTATTTTTTATTTTTTACAAATGAGCTGCTAAAAATGCTCTGGGACAAGTCTACTTATTTTTTGTTGGATTTCCCTACAATTACATTCTACTGATTCACACTGCATTCACAAGCAAAGCACATTTCCTATCCCGTTACTGGCTTTGGACATGTGGCAAGCACCACACCAAAAGGGACACTCTGCTTGGGGTAGTGTGGTTCACCCCATCTGCTGCTTTTTCTCTCTTTTCCTCAGGAACAGCAAACCTGAGGTAAGGGCTGCTTCTCTTCCATCCATGGTCCCAGCATGGGAGCACATGCAAAGGAGACCAGAGTTGATCTACAGTCCCCAAGTGATGGTAACAGAGAAAGAGATGTTTCTTTTATCACTCTGGGATATTAGGGTCATTCAATACCATAGCAACAGCTGAATAGTGCAATGAATTCTATGAAGTAGAATGGTTGAGTCATAAGTTTAAGACGATTCCACAAATATTTTGAAGTAAAAGATTTTGACCTACTCTTCTAGATTCTGGGGTTCATAGCAGAGTATAGCAGTGAAGGGAATCAAATTTCCATTGTCAGGGTGCTTGTTTTCTGCCCATGTTACAGATTTTTAAAGTTTTTATTAGTGCCATCAAATTGCCTTCTCCCTACTGCCTGAAAGGAAATGTTTTCACTGAGCTCTGCAAGGCTGGTTGTACAACTAAGCCTAACCTTAGTAGAGCCTGGCAGCCAGTCTGGCTGTGGAATTTCCACCTGTCAATATTATCTTTCAGCTTACTTTTTACTATTCAGCATGAAGGGATGTCCTAGCTTTACTCATAAGATAGAGACAAATGAGATTATGGGACCTCATGGTTTACAGTGACTTGAAACCTTACACCTTTCTGTGGTTGCTTGGCTGTGATAAGCCAGAGAGTTAAGAGAACTCAGTGCATGAAGCAATGAAGAGGTCAGACATAGAACAGCTAGTGCTGTAGGGTAGGTTCAGGAACCTGGGGTTCAGGGGCCATGTCTCAGGACAGGGGACAGGAAAAACAACCTGACTCCAGAGTTCATCCTGACCAGGCAAAGGTGAATCTCAGAAACCCACAATATCCTTCTTGGCACTTTCCTCATGTCCTGGCTATTGTGGATAAGCCCTGGCGCCTGCATGTCCTCCAAGTTATAGACTGCTTACCAGACTCTTCTGTTCTTTTCAACATCTAGTGTCCTAAAGTCGTGGCCCTTTTCTGAAGTACTTAAGCAGGCTCCTGATATTCTGTTGGACAACTATTGTCAAAATCCTTTTTAGAAAAACTGAGGCCAGCTTCCCCTATTAAAGTAGACACTGGTCCTTAAAAATTTTATCCTGGCTAGATGGCTTTGAGTCGAGCCTGTCTCCTCTTCTCCCTGTGCTGTCTGCCTCTATTGTGCTGCATGTCTTGGGACTCTTTAGTCTCTACTCTAGGCAGCTTCTCCCAGTTCTGTCTTCTGCAAACTTGGTTTGTCCACATAAGTCTGTATCACTAAGGCTTCATTTTACCTCGCAGCCAAGTGCCTGGATTATAGCCAATAGACTCCTATGCTCTTGAATTGCTTGAGTACCATTACTCAGAAAAATACCTGAAGAAATCTCGATTTTGAATCTCATTCTGAATGTAGAAAGAGCACATTTTCCAGAAGTCAGGCACAACCACACAGTAACAGCAGCAAACATATATTTAAAGTTCACTTTCTGTGTGTACTATTCTAAGAATTTTACATATATTAGTCTTCACACAATGCTATGGAGTAGTTCACCTTTTTAAAGGTGAGAAAATTGAAGCACAGAGAAGAAATCTGCCTCACTCAATATCACACATTTAGAGCCATCATTGAAAGGAGACTCAGAATATTCCCAGGTGATATAATTCTAGAGACAGGGGAAGTAATTTCTTCCCACCAATAAAAGATTTTTTGATCAACATCTTTGAAGATTACTTAAATATTTTAAAAGCTTATGAGCACAAGTTTGTTGTTACATTGCCATATTTACTGAATATACTTTTTTGGATGAGTAGTTTGAATAGTTTATTCTCAATTAACAAAACAGATAATCTTGATCCAAAATCTCTGCTTAACACTGCCTTTAAATGAAATATTAAAGGGGAAAATAATATAGTGGTGTATATTAAGGAAGAAAAATCAGCAGAATTTGCTAATTCCTTAATTGTAAGGAGTGAAGGTGAGGGGGCAACAAAAATCACCTCCAGGTTTCTGATTTACATTGAGCCTTTTGCTACTTGCAAGAGAATCAAAAGGCAGAGTCACAGGCTTTGGGGACAATAGGCTGGTTGCTAAGTTTTTGACTGCTAAGTGGACAGTGCACTTAGGACTGTCACCTGGAACATAGCTATTTGTGTCCTGGAAAGTCAGACTCCAGCCTGCATCTGGGCCCCCCAGCCCTGCCCCTCTGTCTGTAACCTGTGAAAGTTACTTCATATCAGGACCCTTATTTCCTCACTGATGATGTGGGGGTGATGGTAATTCCTGCTTCACAGAATCATTTGATATAGGTTTAGAAACTGTAGATAATAGTATAAGTCTCAACATTCCTGTGTAAATCCCACATGGACACAAGCATGGTGGGAAGCAGCCTCCCAGTCAGCCTTCCCTGTTACCAGAGAATCCCCAAAAGAGAAGTGGGAAGTCCACTAAGTAAGAAGTTGATGCCACTCTACCGCTGGAGTGTTCCTTAGGTAGAGGTTTTAGATTTTACTTGATTTTGGAGAAACTGATTCTTCCAATATATATCAGTCTTACAAACTAAGTAACAGCAAAATAACTTAGTTACTACCTGAAATACTAGCTGCCATTGGAGGTAGGGTTGAGGGCATCCTACTGATTCAGAACACTTGCCTGAAATAGGTTGGTGAGGTAGACAAAATAAATACTGACTTGTTTCAAAATAAAACAGACACCTTTTTTTTTAACATTTATTTATTTTCTAGAGAAAGGCAGAGAGAAGGAGAGAGAGGATCTGCTGTCAGCACAGAGCCTGATGTGGGGCTCCAACTCACAAAACGTAAGATCATGACCTGAGTCGAAATCAAGACTTGGCCACTTACCGGACTGAGCCACGCAGTCACCCTAGAGAAATTATTTTTATAAACACATCCTAGTTCTGAGGTTGGAATATCTAACAGCCCACTTAACTATTTTAAGTGTATATAGTAAAGTGTATATAGCATGTCAGATTTTAAGTTTGAATTTGTTTATACTTCATCAGGTTGATGATTCATAATAAGATTCAGCTCCACAGAACATAAGCAAGATGAAAATGAGGCCCTGATGGAACACCATGTACAGTGACAAGGAGAATATCATCATTTCTGGGAAGGCACGCAGTCTCTTTATTTGACAATGTTGGAGAAACTTTAGACAAAAAAAAGAGAAATGAAAATTATGGCATCCATGATACATTCAACTGGGGTTATTTAAGCCATGCATATAAAATGTTGGCTTGAAAGGGGAATGGGAGAATACCCCATCTATCTATAGACTTGCTCTGACACCCAGAAAAGTGAAGCACTGCTAACAGTGCGGTGCCGGGGTTAGTACCTAGATCTCCTGATTCCTGGTCTTATTGATTTCTAGTAACTAGGTTTTATTTTATGTACTTGTCTTCTGATTCAATGCCCAGCTTCTCTGTGCACCATCCCTTTCTAGCCTAGGTTGGTATTTCCCACTCTTCCTCCCTTGTTTCCACTGAGAGCTTCAGGTAGTGACACTGCCCTGGCTTCTATCATTTCCCCTCTGACTAAGGCTGAAAATATGCTTCAACCTTTTGTTGCTGTGTCACTTTATTGACTATAAACAGTGGCCATATATGAAAAAGTTCACAGAAATCCAAGATTGCTTTCTTCCTTGTCATGCTTTTCCCTCCTTGGTCCAACCGGATGACCCATGGAAGAAAGCGGAAATGATTTCCCTTTATAAGATTGCTACTGCTTCTTTGAGACATTGTGGGAAGGAGGAAAAATATTTGTCTTACTCTGGAATGTAGGTAGTTGGACTTGTTTTGAGAATTAAAAGATCTTTACCATTGTTCATTGTAAAAAATGTAGCATACAATGGCTGGGTCTCATTCCACATCAACAAAACTGCAGATATTTACTATTTTTGTTAAGAAAGTGAAGTTTTCATAGGTACTAATTTTCTTATTGTGTTTTATGATAAATGTACATTTAGTTTTCAGTATTGTAAAAGAGAAACAAAGCTTCAGACATAAAAGAATTTTGCATAATCCAATATGTGTTTAGTTATAAGTATCAAGAACCATGAAAGCAAGGCATTGAGCAGTCAAGCAACTGTGAAACTTAGTTACTTTGACAACAAAGGTGATTATAATGTTGTGGAGATATGTGGCTGTTTTAGGTGGACTTGGAGAGTGTACAAAGGGAAAAGGAGAATTTGAAGGTGCCATGTACCCAGCTCAAAACAAGTATAGAAAAATCTGCATCTTTATGAGAGAGTGACATCTTTACTTTCTTTACTGTAGGACAGATGTCAAAACCAAGCCCTGGTTCTGACTATTGGTTGTAGAGTTGCATTGCCACTTATTTATTTATTTACCTATGAGGGAGGGAGCTGTTGGCTGGTGATGACTTTTTTCCCTGGGTTTATTGAGATATAATCAACATATTGAATTAGGCATGAAGCGTACTAGGTACATATATAT